>NC_090933.1:964970178-965273208 GCF_040938575.1 Ambystoma mexicanum | reverse complement strand
CTCCTATCTTCCTCCTGTACTAGTATTGCTAAAACTATCTTTGCGCTGATCTTTTCTCATCTGAAAAAGGCGAGTCCTTAGCAGGCAGTCAGTCTGATCAAGTGACTGTGTTCCTGTGGGGTATTCGTTTTGTTCATAGTCATCCTCTAGTGTAAGAAACCCATTTGTCATTTTAAAAGCGCATTCCTGTTTTCCATTCTTGCGCCTATCCCGAAAAAACGACCTCCACTAAAATGTCCATAACTTCCTCAGTTCTTGTGCTAGAACCAGAATTGCAACTTCTGCTTATCGCTAACATCCACAGCTTTAAATTGCATCCCAAATCCATACGGTTCAGCCGTTATCGCGATTATGGCACAGTAAAAAGTTTGCCGCGAATTTCGTTTTAGGGAAATTCGGACACGTGTAAAACAGCTTTTGATTGCTCCCGACTTGAATTGTAAGATTTCAAATTGTGTGCAACTATCCAAAGCGGCTCCCATAAGAATTTAGAGCAATTTCAGCAATTGTGACCATATTTAGTGTTTTTGCCCAGTCCATTCTAAGATAACTTTAAAAGCCATTCTGACAGCTTGGCAATCAATTCCGTTTTTCTCTTGTGTTTGCTGGGGGAAAGTGGGATTGATATTTTGTGTAATTCTGCCATTCCTGAATACCTGCTCTCTCCTCCTATCTCTTTACATTGCCTATTGGGGGGTCGAGGGGTGCACAGGGGGGAACCTTTAACCACAGTGCTATATGATCTGCACAAACACACAAAAGTATTATTTATGTGCTGAATTGTTTTGCTTACTATTACTCCTTGTGTATTAAAGAGATTATTCGCTATTACATCACCACACTGGTGATTATTGTGTACCCATTAAAACATAGTGCGATTAAATTGTGAATACCTAAATAAATATTTTTACTTTACAAACCAGCCTGATTCCTGGTTCAGTGTGACCGTGGGGTTCCAGGAGAGGGGCGTGATATGAGTGGTATATCGTTTAGAATAAAGAACTTTTGGACAAAAATAAATAAGGATTTCAGTTGTGCATTACACGCTAGTTGTTGACTTGGGTGTGTGCCGGAATGAAATCACTTAGAGGGGTTTTACCCCTTGTTCAAAATTAGAGGTGGTGCAACATGCTTTCTTAAGAAAGCTGGTGGGGTTATCTCCAGCAACATCAGGGGATGCTCCGCGACACAAGCTTGGGGTCCCCAGTATGAGACGCTAGGCCTGCATCCTCTTCATTGAGTTGTATCTGAAAATGCACTTTGAAGACTCTATGAACCCCAATATTAAGAATGCCTTTGTGGAAATGTGCAGTTGTTCAGAACAGGGGAAATACCAATGACTTTCGGAAGAGGAGACAGTGCTGGAGAAATGGGGACTGAGGAATACAGAGCACCTCCATAGATTGTCCAAAGGGCAAAGGAGAAGACTGATTTTAGACTATACCGTAAAAGAGGAATGGGACAATATTCAGGAGTGTCTGCAAAGGCTCCGGTCAATGAACCTGTACAGAGGGAGTTGTGATGTAATGGCACCCCATAATTATATCACTAAGATACATTCCCATGAGTGTAGGAGAACTATTTTAATGATCAGGCTAAATGTTTTAATGGTGCGTACCAGAACCCCGTGGTTAGGTTTGGATAAGAAATGCCCATGCGGATGGGTATGCCCGGGGATATTCTACATTTTATATCTGTACATACATTCTATACAGGGTTAAGAAGAATATGGTTAAAACCACATTTAAAAGTTGTAAGGAGGCAATGTTCAACAGATGAGGACTTTATGTTTATATCCATTGATTTGTGAAGGAATTATTGGAGAGATATAGGTATATATGTTGATAAGACTGCCTCTTTATTCTTTTTCTCCTAGAGGTATAATTGTTTTTATGTATTTAAATGTCTTTATGATGTATTTCATGTTGTTAACTGAATAAACTATGATTGACTGACTGGCTTTCTATTCCAGGCAACTGGAGGGAAGTCTTTAAAAGGCTTGTCTGCTGCCCGCCTCCCTTAATCCCCCTGGCTCTACCCATGAACAGAGGTTTGTTTGCGGGTCACTGGTGTTGAAGGGCCATCACACAGGACAGTAAAACCTTTGGTAAATTCCCACCTGTGCAAAATCATGTTTGTTTTAGGGCGAGCAACGAAACTATTTCTTTCTTTATATGCTGCACCAGCAGGGACGGGAGAAAACTGTTTGTCTTCACAAGCACTGATGGAATAAATTAGGTCTTTACCTTCAAGGATTCAAACCTATTGGCAAGGTGGTCTCTCTGGATGTGCTAATGTTTCCCTGTAGAAAGTCTTTCCCTGAATCCCTGAAATACATTCCGGAATACACTCCAGGTTTTCCGTTTCTAAGCATGAAGCATCTTGGAAGATGCAGTCCCGATAGCCTGTTCCTTTGTGACCTGCTAGTTCAAGAATAATTGCTCTCTCAGGAGGTTTGGGAATAGTTCAGGGCTGGTCCTGTTAGTCGTTCTCTCAGGTGAACTGGGGGCTGGATACGATATTGGTACTGTGACTTTGTTACAGTTGGTAGACTAATTTATTCTGGCCATATCTGATCTTTACAGGGTAGCCTTGCATAGAAAAAATCCAGGACGTAATCCTTGAATTAACGAGATTCCCAATCTGTAGCTGGTTTATGATATGATATGATAAGTCATTTATAACGCACCTGTACACAAGTGTTTCAAGGAAGGGAGGACAGAGGGAGGACAAAAACAACGATCTTACTAGGCCTTGCATCATTCAATTTGTGCAAGTGCAGGGGGTTTGACAGGGAGAAGAGCTGGGGGGGCAGGGTGGAGTGAAAGTGCCGGTAGCTCATACGTGCTGCTGGAAGTGGCTCATAGTGCACAGAATCGGGGGACTGTAGGGTTGCAGATACACAACTGTAAGTGCAAATGAGGCAGAGAGTCAGCAAAAGGGCAACTGGACATTCTGGAGCCTCGACCCAAAGTTCAGCGGGTGGCCAGGTGACTAATGCGCGGAGCAGTCACAGACATCAGCAAGGGAGCGAGAAAGCGGAAGCGAAGTGGAAGGTCTTGCGTTGCTTCCGGAACCGCAGTTGGTCCTGCTCAAGTTTGAGAGAGGCAGAGAGGCTGTACCAGAGGGATACCCCAGCAGAGGAAAGAGATCTACCCCCATTCTCTGTCTGGAGAAGCGTCTGACGCTCAGAGAGTTGGAGGTGGATGAGCGAGAAAGAAGAGGCTTAGGAAGAGAAAGTTGGAGTTAGTGCATTCCCTGTTTTTTTGTTTGTTTGTTTGTTTGTTTGTTTCTTTATAGGGCGCCAGAAAACCCTTGGGTAGCTGGGCGCGCAGAATAACAAGAATACTTAGAACTTGGTTACAGGTTACAGACTACAGGTTATTGGTGTCATGTGTTATATACAGTAATTACATTAAGTACATTATTTACAAGTAAGGATAGAGGGTAACATGTTATAAACAGTAAATACATTATGTACATTTTACATGTGAGAGTGAAGGGGTAAGTATGGCATCAGGTCACAATGCACATGGGCTCAGGTTTCAAGGTCATTGCGTCGGAGCCAGGTGCGGGTGTGGTGCCTGAAACTGTTATAGGGCTGGTCCCTTCTTAGTTCAACTGGTAGGGCGTTCCAGTACTGAGCTGCTTGCACAGGGAAGCTATTGCCTCCTGTTTTTTTTAGTCAGAATCTCGGGGTTTGGAGGCAGAAAGAGTTGGCTGTTCTGGTTGGTCGTGCAGAGGTTTTTCTTATTATTCTGTCCCTGAGGTATGGGGGGCTGCATTGTTCAGGCATTTGAATGTTAGTGTGACAATTTTTAAGGTGATCCTATCGCAAATTTTTAGCCAGTTATAATTTGTGCGCACATTTAAGATGTGCTCTCTGACTGGGAGGTTCAGGGCCATTCTGAGTGCGTTGTTTTGCAGGGTTTGGAGTTTATTGATGATGTATTTGTTAGCGCCTGCATAAAGTGCATTGCAGTAATCCAGTTTTGAGAGGATCAGTGCATTGGCTAGGATGATGCAGCTAACTGGTGAGAGGAAGGGTCTGCATGCTTTAATAAGTTTACCGGTATAGGCAGTAGATGAGGCCAGGGAGTTCACTTTTTTCCCAAGGGATAAAGTGGAGTCCAAGTAGAAACCAAGGGTCTTCACCTCTTTGGCGACAGGGATTATATTTCCGTCGATTTTGAAGGAGCTGTAGTTAGAATCAAGTTTTTTTGGGTTGTTAGGTGAGCCTAGAATAAGGATCTCTGTTTTTTCATCATTCATGCAGAGGCCATGGGTTGCCATCCATGCCTGAATGAGGGTGTACATTTTGTTTACTAAAGCTGTATCCGTATTGAAATTGCCCGAAAGGGGGATGAGGATCTGGGTGTCGTCTGCATAATTTGTGTAGGTGACACCCAGTCTGTCCAATTTGTCGAATAGAGATTTAGTAAAGATATTGTACGTCGTTGGAGAGACACAGGAGCCCTGTCGGACTCCACATGTTGTCTGGATAGGGTCTGCAGAGTCTAAGGTGGAGAAGACTCGCATACTTCTGTTGTCGAGAAAGGATTGAAACCAGGCTATAGCTTCACTTGAGAAGTAGGCGGCTGATGCTAGGTGTTTGCAAAGTACTGCGTGGTCCACTAGGTCAAAAGCCGCCGACAGATCAAGGAGGAGTAGCATAGCTGTGTTTCCTTTGTCGTTGAGCTCGTCGATTTGAGCTTTAAGATCTATAAGTGCGGTCTCCGTGCCGTGCTGAGGTCTGAAGCCCGATTGACGAGTGCCAAGGAGTTGATTAGTCTCCAGGTATTTTTGGATTTGGAGATAGGCCACTCTGTCAATTATCTTCAGGAGGAAAGGGACAGTAGTGATGGGCCTATAGTTGGTGGGGATGGAGGGGTCTAGGGTTTATTTTTTTAGCAGGGGGAGAACCCAGGACTCTTTTAGGCTGCTGGGGACTGTGCTAGATGAGAAGGAGGCGTTGATGAGTTTGGTGACGAAGGGGGCTAGGTCTCTGGTGGCATTCTTAATTTTCTGGGCCGGGCAGTGATCGCCTTTGCAATTGGAAGGTTTTAGTGAGGCAATGATTTTTTTCAGTTTCGAGAATGGAAACTTTAGTGAATTTGAAAGGTGTCAGGCTAGGTTTGGGCATGTGCGTGGGCATACTGGGAGTTTCGCTGAGCAGGAGCGCAGCTTTTTTTATAGTAATTTTGGATTGTAATGTTTTCACTTTATTTGCGAGGGCATTTTGGATATTGGTACACCATTGCTTGTCCTTGGGTATGTTATCGGGTGGTAGTATGGGGGATTCGAGTTCTCGCAGGATTGCAAATAATTCCTTTGTACTGGAGCATGCGTTGGAGATTCTATCGTTATAGACATCTTTTTTAGCTTGGATGATTGTTTTCTTGTAGTTAGTAGCGCATAGTTTGAGTTTAAGCTTTTTTTCAGCTGTAGGGGTGTGCCGCCATACAGTTTCAAGCTACCTTTTTTCCAATTAGTTCTTTTAGGTGGGGGGTGAACCAAGTATTGAGGTGGGATTGTTATTTACTTTTATAGTTCTTCAGTGGGGTGTCCATGGCTATGGCCATAGTGTCGTTGTATATTTTGACCAAGGTATCTGGGTCAGAGTTAGATGGCAGGGCATTGATGGTAGGAAGGAGCGGGGGTAAAATATTGTCGGGTGTGGTGTTTTTTCTGGATCTAGTGGGGACCGATGGTGCCATTATTTTTTCAATTCTGAGCATCTTGTTGAATGTTAAGTAGAACTTAATGAGGAAATGGTCAGTCCACGACTGGGGTTTAATTTTGGTGATAGTAGTCGGGCAGTTGGAAGTGCCTACCCAGTCTAGTATTCTCCCTTTGTCATGGGTGGGGGTGAGAACTTTTTGGGTGAGGCCGTGTTCCTCAAGCATGGTGGCAATGACTTACGCTTGTTTGTCATCTGGGTCATTAAAACCTAGGTTAAGGTCACCTAGGATCATTGTCTGGGATGACATTTTTGTGTTGCTCGCTAAGAGGCTGGATAATTCCTCTTCGAATAGCCCTAAAGGCCCTGGTGGCCTGTAAATGAGATAGATGGTTAGGGTTTGGCATGAGGATATCGGTAATTTATTGGTCAGGAGTTCGCAGGATTTTAGGGTGGGCGGTGTTGTTAATCTTACATTCAGGTTGGATTTCGAGATGATGGCTAAGCCAACACCTCTGCCGTTCTGGCGGTCTAGTCTTAGAAGTTGGTACTCCTTGGGTATTGCTAAGGAGAGGGCTGGACCTGCTGCGTCATGTAGCCAGGTTTCTGTGACTGCTTGGAGGTTGAGGTTATCTAATGTAAGGAGGTCGGCTATTTCAGTGGCGTGGGCCACGACTGATCTAGCATTGATCAGTGCTCCTGTATTGGGAGTTGTTTTAGGAAGACAGTTGGTGACAGAGGTAACCAGGATGGGTTCTTTTGTTATGGTGCTAGCAGGTAATTTTGGGTTAGGATGCGTTGAGTACCTAGTCTGGTTTTTTGGAGTGGTGCGACGGTTCAAATAGGCGTTGCTAGGTACCTGAGGTTCGTAGAGAGTGGAGAGTCTAGCGCAAAGCCTAGAGTTTCTATGGAGAGTAGGGCAGGGTACATGTTTAAATTGGTCTATAGATACCAGTATTAGATGTAGTAACAGCAGTGGGGCGTATGTTGATAGAGTCATGCCAAGATGCATTCTGCTGAAGTGGAGGATGTTATATCATATACTGTGACGTATAGATAGGTAGGCTGAGAACACAGGATCCCAGGGGTGGCACAGTAGGTGATTTGTAACTGTAGGGCTATTGGCGGGCACAGTGCACAATACATTAGATGTTCACCTGGTATTGAGGCAGTTTAGATAGTCAAGTACTAAAGGGCTAAGTGCAGCTATCAAATTACAATGTAATGGTAGGCTAAATGCACTATCAAATTAGAGTATCGTGACAGGCTAAAAGCAGCTAAAGAACACAATGTAGTGGTAGGCTAAATGCAACTATCAAATTACAATGTAGTGGCAGGCTAGATGCAACTATCAAATTACAATGTGGTGGCAGGCTAAAAACAGCTAAAGAACACAATGTAGTGGCAGGGTAGATGCAACTATCAAATTACAATGTAGTGGCAGGCTAAAAGCAACTATCAAATTACAATGTAGTGGCAGGCTAAAAGCAGCTTAAGAACACAATGTAGTGGCAGGCTAAATGCAACTATCAAATTAGAGTATAGTGACAGCTTAAAAGCAACTGAAGAACACAATATGGTGGCATGCTAGATGCTAAATGCAACTAACAAATTACAATGTAGTGGCAGGCTAGATGCAGCTTTCAATGGCAGTACACTTTCAAATGGGTAAATGCATGTGCATATGCAACTGTGGGGCAATACAATGAATATAGCTAGCAAGAGATGATACAGCAGATGGCTGGGTATAGATAGCATGTGGCAAACTTGGGAGCAGTTATCAAGTATTACTGCAGATGGGACAGATGGTATCATAGTTGCAAGTTACAGGTGCTCAATGACCACATGCAGGTTACCTTTATGGAGTAGAATGTGGCATCGGAGCACCAATGAAGTCTGTTGTGCTGCGGGAGCGATGACCAGGCTCTGGATGATCTGGGTGGGCTGAGGAGCCAGGGGGGCAAGTGCAAGTAGGCAGTAAGCAGGACCAGTGGTGATGAGGCTTAGTGTCCTGGTGCAGCCTGTGGCTCGGTCAGCTCAGTCAGGATCTGAGCCTTTTCTGTGAGCCTTCTCTCGAAGGCCGGCTCTAGCCTGGGTAGTGTTCACGGCTGAATCCAGAAACCCTTGTGGACGATGCAAGGGGTCTTGAACTTGATCCTTTCAGCCATAGGGAGTAAGTGGAGCAATGTCAGTGCTGGAGAGATATGATCCCTGGACTTAAGGCCAAGGTCAAGTCTTGCAGTCCTGTTCTGAATAAGTTGTAAGAGAAAGATGCTATTTCAACAGTCCAGCCTAAAAAGGACGAGATCTCTGGAGTCAGTGAGCTTCTAGGGGAAAGTGAGAAAAGCAAGAATACCTCCAAGGACGTGCAGCTGATATTGTGACTTATTAGAGATGTCAGAAATGTGAGGAGAAGAGAGCATGGATTCGAAGATGACCCCAAGGTTCTTAACCTCACTGGAAGGAGCAGGTAGAGGGTCCAGGGTGGGCAGCCAGAGTGAGAGAGGAAAGGAGGGAGCAGGGGCCTCATTACAACTCCGGCGGTAGCCGTGCCAGTAAAACCGGTAGGCTGCCACCAGAGTTGTGATTTTTTCTGGTGCCTGACTCCATGGAAACACTGGGAGATTACGACCCTGGTGTTCTGAAGTCAGAAGCTGGAAAAATGTAAATCCCCATTCCCATTTGAGTCCGATAGTGAATGGGGATGACAGAAGCACCAGCACCGTTAATAACCCTGCCAGTGCTTCCTGGAGTGTGCCGGTCCAGTAACAGCGGTGCCGGTAGGCTTACGGGCACTGTTTTTATCAGACCGGCATGCTCATAATGAGGCCCCAGGTGTCCCAATGAGGAGGATCTCAGTCTTACTGGCATTAAGGCAAAGATCATTGGAGGCATACCATTCCTGAATTGCAGGCAGGCAGTCTGGCTTAAGAGAAGGAGCAGAAGTGGCACAGGGGAGCCAGAAGGAGCTGGGTGTTATCCGCATAACACTGAAAGTTAGAGCAGAAGGTAAAGATGCAGTGGGCAAGAGGTGCCAGATAGTGGTTGAAATGCCAGTGAGAGAGTTTAGAACCTTAGGGAACACCACAAGTAGAAAGAGAGATAGAAGAGAAGAGAGATCCAAGTTGGACCTGGGAAGGTCGATCAGTGAGAAAGGAGGTCAACCAGGCCAGGGACTGACCAGAGAGACCCAGGTTGTCACAGAGGCAATTGAGCAGGATGGTGTGGTTGACCATGTTGAAAGCAGAGGAAGGATCAAGGAGAATGAGGAAAGAAGAAAGGTTAGAATCAAGATTAGAGAGCAAGTTTTCATGGCTGTTCAGGAGAGCAGTTTCCGTGCTTCTGGCTGCTCTGAATTGGTGCTCGTGGAGACAACCAACAGATTCAGTATGTAGATTAAGCAGGAAGATGGCCAGCTTTTCCAGGAGTTTGCCCAGAAAAGGAGTGATGGAAATCAGGCGATAGCTTGCCGGAGAGGAAGGATCAACAGAGGGCTTCTTAAGAAGGGGGTACACATGGAGGTGCTTAAGGGGGGAAGGGAAGTTTCCAGTGGCAAAGGAGTTATTGCAGAAAATGGCCAAGACTAAAGCAAGGGTGTCTATGTTGTCCTTGATGGTTCTGGAAGAGCAGGGGAGCACCTGATTTGACAAGACTTTAATTGATCTGACTTGTCTAGACACCTCATCAGGGAAGAACAGAGGAAGGAAGAGAAAGGAGTAGGAGAAACGGCCGATGTGGGGCCAGGGGTGGTAGAGGGAGAGGAAGAGGAGGTAGAGGAAGAGAGAGTGGACAGGATGTCCTGAGTTTTAGTGGTGAAATAAGAAACCAGAGCTGTGCAGATGGCCTGGGAGGGAACAGGAGAGGCAGAGACTGCAACAGGATTAGCCAGCTCATTGCCGATTTTGAAAAGTTTGGCCGAGTTGTTTGAGGCCGCCGAGATGCAGGCTTGGATGTAGGCTCTCTTCTTCGAGAGGACAGAGCCAGTAAATCCTTTGGAGCAGGCGGCAGGACAATTTTGTCAGAGGGTGCGCTTGATGCCCTCCACTTCCTCTGAGCCACCCTACACTTGCACTTAAGGGTGGCGAGGTCAGAATCATACCAAGAGTTTCACTTGCATGCAGGCTTCAAATGCATCCTCATGACAGGGGCAAGGACATCAAGGGTGTTAAAGAGAGAGAGATGAAGGTTGGAGAGGGCTGTGTCAGAGTGTGAGTCAGATATAGGTGTAGGAGGAGGAGAGAAAGTGGCAGCAAAAGCCTCAACTGACACACGCTTCATGGGACGGATGACCGAGAAGGTGGATGGCAGTGCTGGGGTTGGCTGAGAGAAAGGTGGGAGGAAAGAAGAAAGTGGTCACTCCAAGAGAGAGGAGTGGTGAGAGGGTTGGAGAGGGGGAGGTCTGAGGAGATCAGAACATCCAGGGTGAGTCGGGTCAGAGGGAAGAACCCCAAAGAGGGGCTAGTAGCATCCAGGTGGATGTTCAGGCCTCCGAGGAGGAGATGTTGAGAGATAGAGGCAATGAGGGAAGAGGAGAGATCAGCCCACTCCGAGAAGAAGAGGGCGACCTGGCCTGGCGACCTGTAGATAGTGGCCACAGTGAGAGCGAGGCCAGGAGAGACAGATAGCCTGCAGACCAGGTATTCAAAGGAGGAGTAATTCTGATTTGGAATGAAAGAAGCATGGATCCACTCCACGGAAATCTGTGCTCCACCCATGCCGGGACAGCTGGTTCTGGGTTCGGAAAGGATCTTGTAGTCATCAGGAAGGAGAGTGCCAAAACTCGTGACACAGCTGGCCGTGAACTAAATCTCTGTGAGATCGAGTACATCCAAATCAAGCTCTTGCAGGAGACGGCAAATGTCAGAGGAGTGTTTGACAGCAGAGCAAGAGTTAAGAGTAGCGATGTGGAACAGATTGCCACCATTGCAGGACTTGTGTGGAGGGCTACAGGCATGAGGGACGCCCTGTGGAAGTGTCAGAGGTGCCCGAGAATGGGCAGAGAAGAAAGGAACAGATGACAGGGTAGTCAGAGTGGAAGAAGAGAGTGCCGGATAGGTGTATGAGGGAGGAGGCAACAGTTTCTCTCATAACACTGTAGAAGTGTCAGATCCTGATGATACGAAGGATGTGCATACCTCCTGGGAGTCTTGGAGTGTTGTCTACAACCTCCCACGAAAGGAGAACCATGCTGTTTTAGGATATACAAGGCTAAATGTCTTGTAATTTAAAGCAACATATGTAAAAAAACTGTGTTTGTTTCACCTTGCATACTAACCCACAAATATGCATACCTGCAGCGCCACGGTGCAGTCTGTAAAAACATTTTGGTTTAGTTTTCTTTGTTAGTGTAAAATAAAAAAAAACCTGTTTTTGTTACTATCACCTCTTCAGGTGTTTTTTTTGTCTGTTTGAGTTAGCAGTGATCTAGCTCCAGTGCAAACCTCGGTGACCCTATGTCACGCTCTTGGTCAGGGTAGCTTTGACTCAATTCTTGTTTTACTGTTAGGATATACACAGCCAAGATTGTTTCCCTTTACTGGAAAGAGGTGACTTAGTGAATGCACCTCCTCTAGGATAGGTAATCTGGTGACCGGGTCAGTAGCTGTATATAGGGAAATACTAAATAGGAAAGCAGTTTAATGAGGATGTCTAATAGGGCTATAATGATATGCAATGTTCTCTTTACCCTCCTATAATTACCTGAAGCAACCTGGTCCTTGCATGAACCACTCGCAATTATCCTTAGTGTTTCCTTCCGATGTCTTTTCACACAGGAAAAAACTTCCCCAAGGTTTCCCAAGTTTTTAGCACAGGAGAGAAGCCTGCAGGGAGTTGGACGTGCATTTAAGAGACTAATCATCTAAGCAGGGTCCTAGTCGGGTCTGGAAAACCATAATTCAGTTGTTGCAGGAAGGGAAAAGTCAGCATCTGCTCCCTTTATAGGTCACAGACTTGATTATATACACTCACAGCATATGGGAGTCAATGTAATCACGCTTGGAACGTCTGACTGCCATCTTGGAAGTGGCACATTGGGGTCGCTACTGGTGCCCCTCTTGGGAGGGGCTTGTATGTCTTTTAGGAACTCATCCTAGTGCCTCCAGGTAGAGGCATTTCTAAATTGGTTGCCATAAGCGCAGGGGGAGAAGGGGGGAGTGGCTCCATGCAGAAATGTTTCTAATAATACGTTCCCCCTTTAGATACCCATCTTGGCAAAAGGAGAGTAGTCCAACCTGCTTTTCCCGAATTACTTTCATGAAATAAGTGAAGAAGTAAGGGGGCATGAATATCTTTGGCTGGAATCCATGACCTATCCTCTGGGCCCTAACATTTCCAATCAACTAAATACTCAACCCTCTGCCTAGATCTGTGGGAATTGTATTCTTCCTCAGGGTCCACAGCTGGGGGAATGGAAAGTCTGTTGGGACATATTTGGGAACATTCTACTGGTTTCAATAGTGCCATGTGAAAAACAGGATGGATCTTGTATGATAGGGGTACAGTCAATCTCATTGCTACTGGATTTATGACTTTCTCAATACAAAAAGGACCACTGTAACAGGGTTCCAGTTTGTAAGGACAAGCATAAATGCGTAAGTGGTTGTTGACAGCCGGACGTTATCTTTAGGAACCTAACCAGAGCTTGGGAGACACCTTTTATCTGTGCATCATTTGGCGTTTTGCTGAACGTTCAATAAATGTTCTTCAGCTATTTCTTCCTGGAGAGCATTAACAAAATCTTTAGCAGCTTGTATAGGGGAGAAAGTAGCAGAACTCAAAGGCAAAGAAACCGGATGATATCCAGCGCCAGTGTGAAAAGGGGCATTTGCAAGGCAGTATGGAATGCATCTTTATATGCTAAATCCACAATCGTTAAAAATTAAGCCCTATACTTCCCATAAGTAGGCCCTCCTTTCTTCTTCTGCATAGAGGGTGCTGTTAATGTCACTGTGTATTTCTTTAAGGTTACGGGGTTGGTAACATATGTGCTCGTGTCCAAAACTGGGTGATGAATTGTTCATGCCCTTTGAGTGGTGGCTGACGTGTAACCACCTTTCTCTCTTATGAAGCTGAGCTGTCTGTTTCTGCATAAGTGATGGCAGCCCTGCTTTGATGACCTTCTATTTGTTGAAAATGTTCTGTGCTTTTCTTTTTCGCTCTTCTACAGATGACGTTGGATCATGATCTTTTCTGTTCCTGCTGTGTTTGTCCTTGCAAAATATATGCAATTTCTGACATTTCCCTACACTAGCCGTATTCTTCTGCACTTACCACTGCAACTGTTCTGTGTGCATGTAATGTGTGCAATAATGCATGTGAAAAACATGTTTATATGTGGTTGCTTATCACCTATCCATTCACTACAATAATTGTCCCTTTGCTAACAAACAACCAATACACAATACATTTTTCATCTATTAAGCACATATACATTCAATACTCAACATAACACATGTTACTGCACTTTTATCCTTTATTTCCTGCATATACCTATACCTGCTACAATATGCTAAAAATGCTATTAATATAAAACCTCTATGCCCCTCCCTACTATACCTGTACTTACCTTTATCTTTTTCCTTTCAATAAAGATCAATAGGTAAACTCACATATTCCCTTTGTGTCCACAATTACTTACCATTCCTTTTTTTTCAAAAAAGGTGGCAGGTACTCCTCTCCAGAAAGAACATGGCATGATAACCTGTTCTGAGATGAGAGTTTGCAGCACACGCTTTTTGCTCACTGTACCTTTCACAGATGGGAAATATCCATTTGCATATCAGTCTTTGTCCCGCCCACATGGGCAGTCCAGCACCGAAATGCTATGGCAATTCATCTCTGAACAAGAGTACCAACAGCAACCCCATACACGTGTTTCAGCCTTGTTGGGCCTCATCATTCCTTTTTTGTCACCTCCCGTTTGTATCCACAAGTCACAAGTACTTAGCTTTTTTTTTCTTTTCTCCAAGGAAATACATTAAGGGAAATGTAACGCCCCATGTGTGTCCATTAATAGCCCTTTTTATGTGTCCAGACGTTTGGTCGACCTAAAACTGGTCGAATGACATTTGGTCGACGCAATTTGGTCGAAAACCAAATGGACGAATTTTTTTTTTTAATTATATATTTATTTTTCGGGTTTTCTTTTTTTACAAAAATGGGTTTTTAGAAAAAAAGGGGGTTGAGGGGTGGAACCCCCCCAAAAAAAAAAAAAGGTGAAAATAAAAAATAAAAAAAATTCGACCATTTGGTTTTCGACCAAATTGGTTCGACCATTTGTCTGGTCGACCAATTTTTTTCGACCAAATGTCTGGTAACCCCCTTTTCTTGTGAAGCACCTTCCAACTATGTTAATAAACTATTAAGGCCCTATAGGGATTCTTTTGCATTAAAAATAATAATTGTTTGAAATGTACAATACAAATCACTATTTCTGTTGGTGCATAAAAGATTTATTTTGTTACTTTCTCTCGTACGTTGTTTCTTGTGCTGGCAGATATGCTTTTATCCTCTATACTATGCCGTGCCTCGCAGCCCCTCATTTCTGGCACGGGCAATTGCATGTACTGTGTGCAATTGTATTCCTTGTAACCCCTCCTCTGCAATGTTGAAAATATTCAAATGCACTATGAATGTGACAAGTGCTGACCCTCCATGTGCTTTTGTGTTGTTTCTGCAAGTCATTTTGTTGCTGTTGCTGAATTTGGAGCTAAGCTTGCATTGTAAGAATAGTGTTGAATGTTGTGGGGGATCACAGGCACAACATGTTTGCCCCCCACACCGCTATGGACATAAGGAGAGAAACCGTAAGGTTGTACGCCTTCACTTCTGCCTATTTGTGCATAATGCCCTCTCTTTCCACATGTCCAACACTGTATCCACCAAATCTATGTTTCCTTCCGTCAAATCCTTCTGCACGTGAATGCCCAAATCCCCTTGTCGTACCTCTTTGATAGTTCCTCCTTCCTCTAGGATAATACCTGTTCTCTTCTCCCTGTGTTACATCCCATTTGTCCTTTCTGTTGGTATCCTTGCTCATATACTTAACTGCCTCTCCACTGCAATTTTGCTAATTACTGTTGCCCAAGTTTGCTCTCTCTCTCTCTCTCTCTCTCTCTCCCTCCCCCCCTCTCTCTCTCTCTCTCTCTCTCTCTCATTGTGCAAGGCACCTGCCCTTTTTCAAAAATGATTGTCCAGCATTGTACTGGAACTCCAAATGTTGTTTCAATTCATTCATAAAGTATCTCTCTATCTATCTGTGTGAATGCTCTATGCACACTGTAGTGTCATTTTCTGATACATGTACCTGATCTGCTCTGGTGATCAATTCTTCAATGTGCACCATTATAATTATTCCTGATACTCTCTCTACTACTCCTGGCAGTCTAAAAAAACACTCCGCTGAAATATACAATATTTTGCCTTTAACTTCTATAAAAAAATATAAAAATATAAAACTTATTATTCACCAAATCTATCCTAACCAAATATATGTCAAACATAAACTAACTAATTTCTTCATTCTGTACTCCAAAATCCCATGTCCCCAAACCATGTTTCTCATGCACACACTTTGTGCCCAAGATCACACCATTAATACAAGAGATCCTTTCTCTATAATCAACCTTCTCCATACTCCTCTTCTCTTGTGCATCCATAATATACATGTTATTAACAAATGTACCTACACCAACTGCTATATATTTGTTAAAACCCCAACAATAAAATACCAACCTTTTAAAAAACTCACCTCTGTGTCAGTGCCATTTTCGAACATCTCCTCGAAACTTGCCACCCCACTTTGTGCACTCTGCAACCAATCCGTCTATTTAATTTCACGTTCCCTGTGTGCCTCTCAAGTCAATCTGTTCCATGGACACACCTTGTGTTCAGGATCACACCAATAATATAGGGATCTATCGTCCCATAATCAACTCTCACCATCCTTTTCTTCTTCTTGTATCCACATTAACAATCAATACCTGCCAACTAAAACAAAATGCATCTCATTCACATTACATTTCAGAATTGCTCAATGCATATATACTACATAGGAAAACATCTTCCAATGTGTGAACATATGCCTGTTTGCATGGCTTCTCAAATACCCCTGCTAGTCATTAGAGCACTGGGTCTGTGACCATGCTAGCTTCCTCTCATGTGTTATTTCAATTACAAACGGACCACAAATTAAACAAGTATTGCCATTCCATAAATCACTATCCCTACTAACAAACCTTCACTTTCTCCACCCCTAAAAATACAAACACTTCCCATTATTCTTTCCAAAGCCATCCACAACCAAGAGTGTGTGAGCTACTCTGAACAAAACTACAAATCAATTACAAACATGCACAAATAACAGGGTGTCTTACAGGAGGCGCTATACAAGCTATAATGTTGGATTGTTTTTAAAATGCTTAATTTTATGTCTGCCTGAGGAAGTGGAGTCATTCCAAAAAAGCTTTCAAATATCTGAAATAAATCCCTTTGCTAGCCTAATTAATGAATTTACTCATTGTTTTCTTCTGGACCAACATTATATGTAGCCCTTTGATAACAGAATACGCATATACTGAACTTACTCTTATTATTTCACACTTATTTTAAAATGGCCAAAAATACTCAGTAAACCTGTGCCCTGTTTTTTTCCAGTGATGATGCCTCCATGAGGCTCTTTTTCTGCCATTACCGCTGCCAGAAGCTTCTCCCCTATTCCCCTCTACCCCCCTGAGAATGTAGCACTGTGAGCTCTCTGTCTGCTGTGGGATGTTTTTACCCATGCATCCAAACCCTACCATAAAACTGTGTGTTATTGGCATTGAAAACATCATGATGGCCAGAACTCCCCAGAGAGTGCACAGGGAAAACATGAAGAATAGGCTGCCACCCATTTTTGCCTATGTTGTGAGCACAGGAGGGCACTGCCTAAAACCACCATTGGGCTACACACACAGAAGCCTGAAACCATTGGGAATGGCAATGCTGATTGCCAAAAGCAACCCAGAACTGTGGGGAATTCATTTTCTTAATGTCAAAAATGGATGCAGTACTGGTGCTCACCACTATCAGAAAGCCAGCGTTTTAAAACCACCAGACCTTTGTGTAAAACTGAACAAATGAACCGAAACCAGGCCAAGGAAAGACTTGCTAAGAGGTGGATACAATGTAAAACTATATTCGGAAATGACTTGAAAGAAGTAATTATTTAATGTATATATAAAAAATAGCTGCATGTAAGTTGGATTTGAATGTAGAAAACTGGGAACTAAAGTGACATTTAGCTGAATTCTGCCTGACAACTACCCCCGACAGGAGAAACCTGCTCAGCCACTCTTCCCAGGCCTGGCTGCATCCTGCTGCCCCCACCAAAGGGAGATGACACCTCTCTGATTGGGTTAGGGGAGGAGCACCTGGGGACTGCAGGAAGTTGAGCAAAGCCTTGTCCTGGACTCAGGCAAATGTTATATTGGGGGGGGGCGTAAAGTGGCTTCCTCTTGGGAGAAACTGGGAGGGGCAGTGCCTCTGCTAGCAAGCTGAGCTTGGGGGAAGTGGATAAACCAGTTATTCCACCATGTGATGTGGGAAGCCACACCCCTTTTTGACCAGGGCATAATTTTAAAAAGATAGATAACTCATAGCGCGGACTGGTCAAAATTATATAAGTAATATCATTATTCTTGTGATTTTTCTGTGCACGTTTTAAGAGGTGTTAGGACCTTGTGGTGTATTCTGGGGGGTTGCTAGCAGAAAATAGGGTCTTACTCCAAATGTCTGCATGTTAAAAATCTGACACTTCATCAGTTTATGTCCATACTCCTTGCGCACATTTGTGTAATTTTTGGTAAATGTCCGATATTGTTAAACCGACCAAAAAGCGCAAAATGTTGTCATTTCTGAATCCCAGCTTGCAGGAACATGGGGCTTGAACAGAGACCTGTCTTAATTCATCTGTAATATGTACATGTAATGTCAACCACTTGTGTATCTGGGAAATATGTATTTGAATCAAATATAGATTTGTGGGCAAATTGACCAGGGGAGGATCCTCTGACCCATAAACAGACCCCATCATGATGACAATCCAATTCCTTCCCCCAATCAAGGGAGAGAGGAGGAATTGGCCAATGATAAGTGAGAGGGGCAGGTTTAGTTATGACCAACGCACACACCCACTTTCTAAAGACATAAAAAGGACCACTGAAAGACAGGCAGGACATTCACTTTCCACTTTCTTGCGGGACGCTTTGCCGGGAGACTCCAGACTTCAAATCCATCAACCTCCAGAGACCAGAGATCCAGAGAGACCAAAGATCCAGAGAGACCAGAGATCCAGAGAGACCAGAACTGTGCAGTGCTGAGAGCAGAACCAGAGACCAGACCGCTGTGAGCAGAACAACCAGAAGTCCCGTTCAACCTGTTGACCAGATCGGTGACGAAGTTATTCCTGTCCAAAAGATAGTGTGAGTACTCTAGGACTGTGCCAGACTAATCTCTTAGTTTAAAATAATCTAATTAAAACTATTTTAACCTATTTATAACTACCTCATAGGAATCGTGTGTGTCATTCTGTCCTTTTTAAAGCTGAAAACTGTCACCTGTCATTTTGAACTTTTAAATTTAAAATCCGAAAAACTACCTTCATGAAATTGGCCGTTACTCCGGAACCGTTTATGCTAGGAGCGAGTTTTAACTGTCATCTTAAAGCTAAGATTCTAAGCCTAGAAACGACTTCCTACTCCTTAAAGTGCCACTGCAATCACGCTCGACGCATGCGATTAAATTTGCCGCGATTTGACATTTTGCACAATTTCAGCCACGTGTAAAAATCAGCAGCTCCTTGCTTTCCTTTGCTAAAATTCGTTTTAACCTGCTAGTTACTCATAGAGCATTGCTAAAGTGAGCCTGAACTAATATAAACTAGATATCACTCACCCTGAACCTCATACAGGGAATTAAAAGCAATTTTAGCATCATTTCACTTCATTGCCACCACATTCAAAGCATTTAAATTTAAAATCCGAAAAACTACCTTCACGAAATCAGCCGTATCTCCGGAACCGTTTATGCTAGGAGCTAACTGTCACCTTAAAGCTAAGATTCTAAGCTTTCCAATGCGCCTAGAACCGACTTCCTACTCCTTATAGTGCCTCCGCAATCACGCTTGACGCACGCGATTAAATTTGCCGCGATTTGACATTTTGCACAATTTCAGCCATGTGTAAAAATCAGCAGCTCCTTGCTTTCCTTTGCTAAAATTCGTTTTAACCTGCTAGTTACTCATAAAGCATTGCTAAAGTGAGCCTGAACTAATATAAACTAGATATCACTCACCCTGAACCTCCTACAGGGAATTAAAATCAATTTTAGCATCATTTCACTTCATTGCCACCACATTCAAAGCATTTTGGGCCTGTGTTTTAAAATCATACTTGTTTTTCTCTAAGCTTGCTAGGGGGGGAACTGCATTTCGTATTGCATTTTGTTGGGATTCTTGAAGACTGTGTGCTCTCCTTCCATTTCTTACATTGCAAAGGGGGGGGGGGTGAATTGCCAGACAAAAAGTGATTATATTATCTTTTGCTAAATCATATCAAGTTATTTCTGTACTGAATCTTATTCATCATTGCATTGTCCTTGAAGCCATAAAAGCATTCTCAGCTACTTTATCCTCTCTATATCACTTCTAAGCCATCAAAAACAGTGTACCACTGTAACATTATCCATTGTTGATCACTATCATCTTCCCAAGTGTGCTATCAAACATTAATTTATTATAAAAGTGTGATATATATATATTGTTTACTTTTCAAATAAACCTTTTAAATTTGCACAACAAACCGTCTTCTTGGCTCAGCGGGGTCGGGGGATTCTGAGAGAGGGGTGTTATACAGGGGTTCATCATCCAGATTATAACTTGCCATAAAAATATATAAATAAGGGCTTCCCTTGGGCATCCCAGAATAGGCACTGACTTAGTGGGATTGCTTGATTGGAGTCACTTACAAAGTGGGGGCTCATCCGGGATATTCTGGGTTAGGTTTACCACTTGTGCAGCTTAATACAGTGTGCCAACTGACCGGATACACATATCCGGTTAGATCACCACGCTGTTTTACACTGTGAAAGCACCCCTCGAAGGAACGCTCTAAGGAAACGGTCTGTTCTGCAAAATAAAATACAAACTTCTGTAAGTCAGGAAGGAACTCAAATTCCAGAATGACGACTTTGGTAGATATGAAGATAGCTAGGGAGCACCTCTTACATAAACTGTTTGTGAGAGGTGAATGGTCTGAGCAGGACCAAAATGTATGGTTGCAGGCGATCACACAACAGGTCACTACAACTGGGTCAGATTTGTGGAGAGATCAGGGTCCCTTACATGTGGCCATGAGTGAACTATATATGGCTTCTAAGGCCAAAGATGAACACAGTAAGATTGCCAGGATAGCGGCATATTTGTATCTATATATGGAATTCATGCAGGACAAATGTGCTGAAGGCCAATATCTGGCAAATAGTCAATAGATGGCATTAGAAAAGGCCCAATCTGACCTGGTCTCTTCTGAGCAGAGGCTGCACGGGAGCCAGGAGTCAGAAAATGACAGCAGACAGTACATCACTAAAATAAAGGAGGATATGGATAGGCTGCAACAGGAAAAGGCTGACCAGGATACCAGATTTCTGGCCTTGCAGAAGGAGTACCAAGAAGGTTTGGACTCCCTTCTGCAAAGCCAGAAAAAGCTGGAGCAACAACTGGACTTCAACAGGGCATGCACAGAGCAGGTAGCCACCCTGAAAATTCCATTAGACAGAGAGAAAGAGGAAAGCAATACATTGATTCTGAAAGACCTGGATACCCAGGCAGAGTTTGATCAGGAGCGCCAGAAAGCTGGTGCCTTCCAAAGGCAAAGGGACGACCTGGCGGCACAGATGCAGGCTCTTAGTCAGGAAAGGGATACCTTAGGCCAGGAAGTCTGCCACTTAAAAAGGAAAATGGAAGAAAATCACCTGGCCCTCCAGGGACTGGGTGACCTCCAAAAAGAACACCAGAACTTGTTAGAGCACACCAGGAGGGTTGGAGGATGCTCTGGCAAGAAAGGAGCAGGCCAATAGGGACACAGCTCAGGAGGTAACCCTCCTGCAGCAAAGACTGGCCCAGTACTCCAGGACCAATCAGGAGGCACAGAGAGAGAATGAGGCTATCTGCCAGTACAATGATAGGCTCCAGCAACAGGTAGAGATGCAGTAGAGACTGATAGAGTCTAGTAAGGCCTTAGTGGAGGAACTGAAAGCGCAGGCTCTTGCATTGCAACAGGGAGCAGGGGCTGACAGAGATGAAGTTCGCTGGGAAAGGGAAACGCCTGAGCATAACCTCAGAAGCCCTAGTACCGGAGGCCTTCATCTCTCTCAGTCCCTGGACTCTGCCACCCCCATGTCCACTGGCGCACATGAGCACAGGGCCACAGGGATGGCGGATTACTATCCAGCCAAAAGTATGGGGCTCATAGGCCAGTACCACCCAGGAATGGAGGGGCGGGCATCCGGGTATGGGCACCCAAGTACAGTCCAGTTTAGTGGGGAACCCCAGGAGAGTAGGCCCATTAAGGGCATCCTGAAAACCTCTGCCCAGTTAGGTCAGTGGGGGGGGTACCCATCAAATCCTGGCAGCAAGGAGGGATCTGAAGACTCCTCTGAGCATTACAGGACACAGGAGACCAGGTCCCCACATTCTGCCAGCCATTCCCAGGCTCGCAGAATCCGGGAAAACCTGGAAGATCAGACGGGCACCTCTGGGAGCAGTGCTTCTGAGTCAGAGGATGAATGGACCAGGGTTACCCGAACCAAAAAGGCCAATATGGCAAAAAGGGCCTTGCTTAAGGACCCATTGAAACAAATAAAGGCAATAAGGAGTGTCATCACGCCTTATCATAAGAACGCCAAGTATTCTGTTTGGGAACACTTGGAGCTCTATGAGCAAATGATGGAGACTTTCCATTTCAAGGACAGCCAAAGCTGTATTCAATATGTGAACGGGACCTTCTCACCAGAATACTCCAGTCTCTTTTCAGGGCTGGAGGATCAAAACCATTCAAGGTGGCCCACATACAGGGCGGCCATCTTGAAACATTTTTCTGTGCACAGAAATCCTCAAGAGGCTCGCAAGGCAGCCTACAATTTGCAATGTGGGGAGGATCAGGCCCCACAAGAATTCGTACAAGAATTGAAGCGTGCCTTTGCGCAGACCACCAGAAGGGTGCACACGGACAGCAGAGAATTTGTCAATACTTTTTTCCATGCCTTGCCCAAATACATCATGACCCAGCTAGTGAGAGATTTTCACGAGAAGAGGTCACTAGACTGGGTCATTGAGCAAGCCACCCACATCTATGAGGTGCAGAAACCAGTAGAAAACAAAAGTAATGCGCAGACAAGCTCCAAACCAACCAGCACCCCTGCTGCTGCCAAGGTGGCAGAGGTAAAGGTCACCCCCGTTTTGGATTTGGAGATGGGGGGCCTAAACACCTACCTGCACCTAATAATGCCAAGCCCAGAAGGCCCTCGGGCCATTCACAGAGGTAGTCCCACAAATGGGGTCCCCCGCTCCCCTTATTATGTAAGTCCCAGCTACAAGGGAAACCGTCCCATCCTGGGTTATGTGTGGACTCCTCCAGCGCAAGGGGGGGGATCCAGCCAAGCACCTGACCCAGGGAACTCCCCTCCTAACTTCCCCCAGGAGGGCAGAAATTCACCAAATCCTAGGCAGAACTTTTTTCCCAGGTATCCACCCAATTTCCAACCCCAAAACCATCCATCCTTCTTTCCCCAATTCCCTGAGAACAGACAACCTAATCCGGGAGAGGGGAGGCCAAGGGTGGAGGGGTACCTAAATCTTCCCAATCCGGGGTATTTCCAGAGAAGGGATAGCTACCCTTCCCGGGATCAGCCCAGGGGAGAAAACAGAACCCCGTATCAACCAGAGCGGGTTTCCCAACTTGAGCGCCAGGTCCAAAATATGGCACGGGATCTGGGTCACATGCTGAGGGCGCAACAGAACCCTCAGATGAGCATGTCGGCGCAGAATGCACCCAACTCTGGACCTGGTGCTCCAGAACAATGACGGGGGCAGCACCCCGATAACCCACCGGTTCCCAGGGAGGAGGCACAAGGGGAAGGGGGGTGTAAAGCCTTGGAGGAAGCTTCCTTCCCCACTTGTAAACAGCCCCTGGAAGCCCAGGAACCGGAAACAAAATCTCCTACACCTGAAAGTCTGCCTCCTAAGGAGCAGAGGGGGGGTAGGGGAAACAAAAGACCCAAACAGACTCAGTTTGAAGAGGAGGTATAGATCTTCCAATTTGAGGGAGAGGGATTCCAAGAGGATCCTGGGAAAAGGGTCTTCTCCTTCAGAGATGGGGGAACTCCTCCTAAGGAAAAATGGATCCCGAGGGAGTCCAATATAGACTGGGGAGAGGTGGAGACTGAGCTACCGCCGCCCATCATCTCATCCCAGAACCAACAGCAAGAAAATCCCCTGGTTCAAGCCCATCCTGGTGGCTGCCTCCAAAAAGGGGGGGGGTGGCCCAGAACCGGAACCAGAGGAACCCCCAATGGCTCTGATCTCCAGTTGCCGACTTTTTCTTTCAGATTCCCATGACTCTCCACAGAATTCTGCCCACATTTCTTCTCTTGCAATGTCCAAAACCAGAAAATTAGCCCACCAGTTGTCCAAAAATGTGCATTATCTGTGCCCCCTTGAGGAGAAGGAGGGAAGATACTATGCCCCGGTACAAGTACAGGGGCAGGGTACAATTTTGGCGCTGGTGGACACTGGATCTCAAGCTACCCTTCTGTCCAGAAGGGCCTTTGATGAGCTAAATGCAGGAAGGGGGGAGAATTACCGTATTCCTCTCACCTCTCTTCCTGGACAACTCCAGAACTTTGACGGGAAGGAAATTCCCGTCGAGGGAACGGCAGATTTGGACATTAAAATTGGGCGACACAAGTTGAAACACCCGGTCATAGTAGTGACTCCAGAGGGCACCCCTTGTTTACTAGGGAATGACCTCCTGAGAAGGTTGTCACCCCTAATAGATTGCGTAAACAAGGTCCTCTGGACCCAGACTAGCCGACCAATAAAATTAAAACAGAGTGTAAACCATGTTAGTCTAAACAGCACATGCCACATGGTTGAACAAAAATCTGACCAAGTAGAATTTCACTTCCAGAAAAACCAAATTCCAGATGTGACAGTAATAGCAGTAGGACAACAGACTGGTGATGGGGGTTCTCTCTATTTCTGAAAATCAACCTCCCTTCCAGTTTAAGGTGGTATTCCACACTGGAAGGAAACACTCTGAAATTCTTTACCAATCCACAATCAGACACTCCGACTCCTATAGTCCAGAAAGAGGTGAAATCAGCTCAGAGCCTGGCTGATATTCAGCAAATTGGAGAGCAGTTGTTCATCCCTGTTCAGTTAAATGATGGGAAGGACTCTGTTCTCGCCCGAGTGTGTGTGAACAAGGGTAAGAGCTTCATCAGCGAAGCCATGTTCCGCCAACTCCCAAAAGATCCAGCCATTCCCACATTCAAACTGATGGACAAATGGGAAATGGACCTGGAAGCACCCAATTCGAAACATCTCCTGCCAAGGTGTATGCTCAAAATCTCCATTGGCAACAAGAGCATAGTCCATAATTGTTGGGTCGTGCGAGATGTCACTGCCACCTTTTACTTAGGCAGTGACATTCTCAATTGCTTCGCCATTAGTTTGGACCTAATAAACTTCAAAGCTTGGTCCCGATTAGCGGATAATCCCATGGGCTTTGATGATACAGAAAAAGCATTAAGGTCAGCTCAATTGCTACCTTATGCAGTTGAAATTCAGATTAAAGAGGAAGTCACCATCCCAGAAAAGACCCGACAATTCTCCCTGGAAGTGAAAGTTAAAAGAGGACAAAAATTGAAAAAACCTGATGCTTACATTCATCTAAATGCTTCTCTCCAACAGCAAGGGTTGGGGGTAAACCCAACTCCATTAGTCAACATAGAACATGACACCTTTCCAATAGAGGTGGATAACAGCGACTTATAGAGTATTACTCTAGCCACAGGCACCATTATTGGAATGGCGGTTGATGACCGATATTTCTCCATTGATTTAGGAAATTAACTGTTAGGACCAATCCCCAAGGACTGCTTTGACAGTGACAGTGAGGACAATAAAACACCAGACAGGATTTTCACCCGGCATGGGGGAACTTCCTGGTGTACACTTCTTGCCCTTATGGTAAGGAAGATGTGACTTGTGTCTTCAGGAGGGAGGAGGTGATTTTTCAGGTCCATGAGGGCTGCCTTTCCCACCTGAAGCCTCCAGTCCAAATCAGCACTCTGACCAGGGACGTCTCCACCCAGTTGGAGGAGGCCGCTGAGATAGCCAAACCAGAAGTCTTTCCAGGCTTCAGGCAGATGGTGGAAGAGAGAGTCAACCTAGCCAATGCCTGCGTGACTCTGGAACAGAAGCAAAAGTTGAAACAAGTTTTCTTGGATTTCCAAGATCTCTTTGCGGTAGACTCATATGACTGTGGTCGCACCGACATCCACACCACAACAATTCCCACGGACCCTGGAATGACTCCAGTGTTTGTGAAGCAATATCGTTTGCCTCTCGCATCCATGGAGTCCCTCACTGAAATAATTAAGAACCTTGTGTCCCGGGGAATAATCCGTCCAGTCCACAGCACTTTCAATAATCCGGTGTTGGGAATATTGAAACCAAACGGCCAGTGGAGACTCTGTGCCGACCTTAGGGAGCTCAACAAACGGGTCCATACTTCCCGATGCCCTCTGCCCTACATTGACCAGGGGCTGGCCCAGATTCAGGGGTCACAGGTATTCACAGCAATAGACCTGACCAATGGATACTGGACCATGCCTGTCAGTAGGGTGGACCAAAACAAACTGGCTTTTACCTTTGGGGGCCAGTAGTACACATGGTCCCGGACTCCCTTCGGATACCTCAACTCTGGCAATGAATTCAACATTTTCCTACATAAGGCCTTGCCCGACCTGGGTGCGAGGGGTAACCTGGCTTATGTAGATGATGTCCTCATCAAAAGTTCATCTGTGGAGGAACACATAGCGGAGATCCGTTATGTTCTGACACAGTTGAGGGCCGTCGGAGCAAAACTTTCCTTTCAGGAAGCACAGTGGTGTAGAACCCGTGTTAATTTCTTGGGGCATGAGATTACTCCTCAGGTTCTCTGTCCCCAGGAAAAGAAAGTGGAAGCACTCCAGAAACTGAAGGATCCCACAACTCTGCGGGAACTAAGGAGCCTCCTTGGACTGACTAATTACAGCAGAAAGTTCATTGAGAGCTACGCAGAGATCACTAGACCCCTGACTCATCTCTTGAAGGGGGGGGTCAAGTGGGAATGGGGTCCAGAACAATCCGAGGCAGTAAGACAACTCAAGAGAAGCCTCTCACAAGCGCCTTGCCTAGCTTACCCTGTCAGAAACAAGGAGTTCTTCCTGGAGACAGGGTTCTCTAATACGTGCTTGACTGCAGTATTATACCAAAAGCATGACAAGGTCAATAAAGTAATCTCCTATGCAAGCAAAACTTTATCCTCTGTGGAGGAAAAATTCAATGATTGTGAGAAGGCACTCCTGGCTACGGTGTGGGCATTGAAGAATTACCGCCCGTTTATACAGGGGGAACACATCATAGTGGAGACTCCACACCAGCCTCTGCAATATCTCCAAAGTGACAGAATCCGGGCTGGAAATGTGAGTAATTCCCGAATTACTTCCTGGATTCTGTCAATGCAAGGCTTTCCTGTGGAGGTCAGATATGGCCAAAACAAGAAGAGTCCCCTCGCGCAAGGTCTGGCTTGCATGATTGTGCCAGAGAAAACTGTCTCGAGGACGAAAGTCTAAAAATCAAGGACAACATGGAAGCATACCTTAATTCCCCACACAAAGTCTTTGAAGAAGACAAGTGTGAGGGAATGCCCACTGTCTATGTGGATGGATGCTCGTACCATGTTGACAACAACGGGGAGAAAGAACTGGTGGCCGGCGTAGGGAATGCATGGGTGAAGGAGTTTCCAGAACCCTCCACTGGATACAAAATTGGTCCCCGAAGTAGTCAGGTGGCAGAGTTGATGGCTGTGCATCAGGCCATCCTCACTGCTGTCCAACATCAACTCCACGAACTGGTCATAATCACAGATTCGGATTATGTACGGAACGGGTTCGTGGAGCACCTGGTTAATTTTAAAACCAGAGGCATGTTATGTGCTAATATCAAACCCCTGAAACATGGGAAGTTAATCCAAAATATTGATGATCTGGTCACATCGAATGGGATGACCGTCTACTGGAAGAAGATAAAGGGTCATTCCAAAGTAGGCGGACCAGACAAAACTGGAAATGACCTAGCTGATCAGCTGGCCAAAACCGGGGCCATCCAAGGGGATATAATAGAAATAGCGTCCCTGTTGGGGGAAATACAGGTCACTGCTATCACTAGGTCCCAGACAAATGCTCACAATGATCTTTCAACTGCACAATGGAGTAAGGAGACCCCTGATGCTGATTTGATTACAGCTCAGAAGGGGGATCCAATAATTGGTAAGTTTTACCAACACATTGAGGACCCTGAGAACTTTCCCCTGACGGATACCGATTACATTGGGAAAGAGGACATAAGTGTTGATGAAATGTCCAAAGATGTTCCGAATCCAAGACGGTTTGTTGGTAAGGAAATCCCAAGCTGGCCATGATCAGTGGGTGGTTCCTACCTCATTCCAAAGCC
Organism: Ambystoma mexicanum; assembly: GCF_040938575.1. NCBI lineage: Eukaryota > Metazoa > Chordata > Amphibia > Caudata > Ambystomatidae > Ambystoma > Ambystoma mexicanum. The sequence goes on along the minus strand of NC_090933.1, from coordinate 965,245,708 downwards.
TGATGTTAAGTCACGCCCATGATGCGACCACCACCGGTCATAGGGGGTTTCACACAACACTGGAAATCTTAAGAGAGGTTGCATACTGGCCACACATGGGGCAGGACCTCGACCAATACTTGAAGGGGTGTCTTGTGTGTGCACAATTTCAGCCATCATCCCTCACACACCGTGCGCCTCTCCAAAAGAGGGGGATGACACTGCCATGGTCAGATTTGCAAATCGACTTTGTAGGCTCTGTGATTCGCTCGTCTAGAGGAAACAAGTACATGTTGACCGTTACATGCTTGTTTACCAAGTGGGTGGAATGTCTTCCGGCCCCAAATTGCAAGGCAGAAACAGCAGCTGCCCTGATGATTAACCACATCTTTTCCCGTTTTGGTCTACCTCAAAGGATTGAATCAGACAGGGGTAGCCACTTCACCAGTGAAGTAATGACAAAGATGTGGGAGATACTGGGGGTCAAAAGGAAGCTACATATTGCTTACCGGCCAGCTTCTTCTGGAGCAGTGGAGAGATACAACCAAACCATTGTGAGCATATTAAAAAAAAAGTGGCAGATTCTGGGCTAAGTTGGGATATCCGACTACCTCTGGTCCTAATGACCATCAGATCTACCCCTTCATCTGCAACTAAAATGTCACCATTTGAGTTGATGACTGGACGCAAGATGGTGCTTCCCCAGCATTTGCTCTACAGGACCCAAGAGTAGACACTGATAAATGCCTCCACAACTCATGAGTATGTGGAGAATTTAAGGAAACACCTTCAACATGCTTTTGCCTATGCACAGCGGAATCTAGAAAGATCAGCTGATAGCATGAAAACCCACTACGACCTGAAGACCACCAGGAAGGAATATACTGTGAGAGACTGGGTCTATCCATACAATTTCCAAAGGAACCAGGCCAAACAGCGAAAATGTTTGCCTACATGGAGGGGACCCTTTGAAATTATAGACAAGATCTCCCCTGTTGCCTACAAAATCCACATCCCCAAAGGTAATTTGGCAGAAGGGGAAGATAAGTGGGTCCATATTAATCAGCTGAAGTGTTGCCATCCCAGGCACACTCTGCAACAACTGGAGGAATCCACGGGAATCCCAGAGGGGGCCGCTCCAGAGTAATTCAGTTCCAACCCTAAAATATTCCACACATAGCATATAAAATTCTGTGATTCTTGAATATATATGTTCTTGTCTCCTAATTTAAAAAAAAAATGTATATGTTCATATCTTCTGATTTATAAAATGTATATGTTCGCCACACCATTAATAGTGGTGGAAAAATGTCTAGGAATGTGTATTGCCGCTTTGCTTTATCATCCTAGGAGAGATGAAACCATGGAGACTGACCAAGGAGAACGACCGGGGACCGGGAGCAAAGATCCGAGGGGCCCGGAGTACCGCCCAATCCTCCCATCAGGACCAGCAAGGAGAACTGATTGATCGACTGGAGGGAGGAAAAGATACTGAACTGTGCCATCTACGGAATTGGAAGAAGATGAGGCAAACATCCCAGATCTTGCCAGTTCCATCAGTGAAAGATCAGAATGTCCATCGCAAGAGGGGGGGCTTGTGGGATGTTTTTACCCATGCATCCAAGCCCTACCATAACACTGTGCGTTACTGGCATTGAAAACATCATGATGGCCCGAACTCCCCAGAGAGTGAACAGGGAAAACATGAAGAATAGGCTGCCACCCATTTTTGCCTATGTTGTGAGCACAGGAGGGCACTGCCTAAAACCACCATTGGGCTACACACACAGTAGCCTGAAACCATTGGGAATGGCAATACTGATTGCACAAAGCAACCCAGAACTGTGGGGAATTCATTTTCTTAATGTCAAAAATGGATGCAGTACTGGTGCTCACCACTATCAGAAAGCCGGCGTTTTAAAACCACCAGACTTTTGTGTAAAACTGAACAAATAAACCAAAACCAGGCCAAGGAAAGACTTGCTAAGAGGTGGATACAATGTAAAACTATATTCTGAAATGACTTGAAGGAAGTAATTATTTAATGTATATATAAAAAATAGCTGCATGTAAGTTGGATTTGAATGTAGAAAACTGGGAACTAAAGTGACATTTAGCTGAAATCTGCCTGACAACTACCCCCGACAGGAGAAACCTGCTCAGCCACTCTTCCCAGGCCTGGCTGCATCCTGCTGCCCCCACCAAAAGGCGATGACACCTCTCTGATTGGGTTAGGGGAGGAGCACCTGGGGACTGCAGGAAGTTGAACAAAGCCTTGTCCTGGACTCAGGCAAATGTTATATTGGGGGGCATAAAGTGGCTTCCTCTTGGGAGAAACTGGGAGAGGCAGTGCCTCTGCTAGCAAGCTGAGCTTGGGGGAATTGGATAAACCAGTTATTCCCCCATGTGATGTGGGAAGCCACACCCCTTTTTGACCAGGGCATAATTTTAAAAAGATAGTTAGCTCATAGTGCGGACTGGTCAAAATTATATAAGTAATATCATTATTCTTGTGATTTTTCTGTGCACGTTTTAAGAGGTGTTAGGAACCTGTGGTGTATTCTGGGGGGTTGCTAGCAGAAAATAGGGTCTTACTCCAAATGTCTGCATGTTAAAAATCTGACACTTCATCAATTAATGTCCATACTCCTTGCGCACATTTGTGTAATTTTTGGTAAATGTCCGATATTGGTAAACCGACCAAAAAGCGCAAAATGTTGTCATTTCTGAATCCCAGCTCGCAGGCACATGGGGCTTGAACAGAGACCTGTCTTAATTCATCTGTAATATGTACATGTAATGTCAACCACTTGTGTATCTGGGAAATATGTATTTGAATCAAATATAGATTTGTGGGCAAATTGACCAGGGGAGGATCCTCTGACCCATAAACAGACCTCATCATGATGACAATCCAATTCCTTCCCCCAATCAAGGGAGAGAGGAGGAATTGGCCAATGATAAGTGAGAGGGGCAGGTTTAGTTATGACCAACGCACACACCCACTTTCTAAAGACATAAAAAGGACCACTGAAAGACAGGCAGGACATTCACTTTCCACTTTCTTGCGGGACGCTTTGCTGGGAGACTCCAGACTTCAAATCCATCAACCTCCAGAGACCAGAGATCCAGAGAGACCAAAGATCCAGAGACCAGAGATCCAGAGAGACCAGAACTGTGCAGTGCTGAGAGCAGAACCAGAGACCAGACCGCTGTGAGCAGAACCGCCAGAAGTCCCATTCAACCTGTTGACCAGATCGGTGACGAAGTCATTCCTGTCCAAAAGATAGTGTGAGTACTCTAGGACTGTGCCAGACTAATCTCTTAGTTTAAAATAATCTAATTAAAACTATTTTAACCTATTTAGAACTACCTCATAGGAATCGTGTGTGTCATTCTGTCCTTTTTAAAGCTGAAAACTGTCACCTGTCATTTTGAACTTTTAAATTTAAAATCCGAAAAACTACCTTCACGAAATCAGCCGTATCTCCGGAACCGTTTATGCTAGGAGCTAACTGTCACCTTAAAGCTAAGATTCTAAGCTTTCCAATGCGCCTAGAACCGACTTCCTACTCCTTATAGTTATTTCTGTACTGCATTTTATTCATCATTGCATTGTCCTTGAAGCCGTAAAAGCATTCTCAGCTACTTTATCCTCTCTATATCACTTCTAAGCCATCGAAAAGAGTGTACCACTGTAACATTATCCATTGTTGATCACTATCATCTTCCCAAGTGTGCTATCAAACATTAATTTATTATAAAAGTGTGATATATATATATATATATATATATATATTGTTTACTTTTCAAATAAACCTTTTAAATTTGCAAAACAAACCTACTTCTTGGCTCAGCGGGGTCGGGGGGATTCTGAGAGAGGGGTGTTATACAGGGTTTGTCATCCAGATTATAACTTGCCATAAAAATATATAAATAAGGGCTTCCCTTGGGCATCCCAGAATAGGCACTGACTTAGTGGGATTGCTTGAATGGAGTCACTTACACTGCTAACAAACTGTGAGCAGATGCCTGTCCCTTCCTTTTTTCTATTCAAACATACAGGGCTGTATATATATATAAATATCACTAAAACATTGCTAAACACACAACACAAAACATAAAACACATTCTTAACATTAGTTAGTCTTTGTTAACATAACACCACACATAATCACAACCTCTTTAAACACATCCCTTCTTATCAATGACACATATCACACAGCACTGCAACCGCCAAACAGCACAAATCAACACAATAACCAATTTGCTTTTCTCAGTTCTCCCTCCTTTTCAAATTCATCAAAGCGCCAAAAACCACACAAATAAAAATGCACAATACAAAACCGCATAACCTAACACAACCCTAAAATATATTCCATACTTAAAAAAAACTCTAATGCCCTTTTTTATACCACTACAAAAGAAAATGCTGACAACAACATTAATACAAAAATAAAGCTTTCTTCCCTTAAATGCAAGGTATTCCTCTCTTTATCTGTGCCCCTTAAGGAAGCACTGCCACACGGTCTTCCACAAGCCTTGTCGAGAGTGTCCAATCTCTCTTAATCTCTTATTTAAACTTTAAACAACAATAAAGACTTCACAACCAACGCAAAAACCACATTATCTACATTGTGTTTTCTCTCTGCATAGTACATATTCATATAATTCATGAAGCTGACACTCCCCCTGTCAAAGGGCCTGCATCCCACTCTGGGTTATCGTGGGCCACGAGATCATGCAGCTCTTTGATAAATAGGCAGCTGTAATCCCTTTCTTTTGGTGCACTATCTGGTCCTGCATGGCCCATTCTGTGCAGCAGGAGAGCCCCCAGCTTGCTGCCGCTGGTTGCTGTCAGCTGCAGTCCAGGAAGGGAGAGTCTCCTTGCTTGGCTCACCATATGTAAAGAGGGACTAGATTAAATAAGTAATCTGCACAGAAGAGAAGACACAGTGCAAGAGAAAACACACATTAACTCACTCACAGCTTGGAGAATACAATTCAGGCAATCTTGCAAGCTGAACTGGTTGAAAGGTTCTCAAGCCCGCCTCCAATTGGAGCAACGTTTATAAACATAAACCACAGAATGAACATAAAACACATTAGATACATTTTGGGGCAGGTCAAAAAAGGAATTGGTGGAACATTATTATATTAGGCCCTATATTATTCCATGGATTGGGGTAGTCCTTTTGCAAACCATATTTCCTGCAACACACCCCTCTACCATCCCTTTATGGTGTCATAATATTAAAATTTTCCACCCCTGAATCACATCACTAGGCAGACCAGTAGAAAATCCTTTTTCTTTAATGGGTTGGCACGGTCCAACATACAAATTTATACACAGCTATGAATGAAATGGAATCTGTGTTTTGTTTGAAGATAATGCGAGCGCAGCATAATAGTTCCAAGGTCAAAAACGACATCCCAGCTCTCTAATTGGGTCCCCTCATCCCCTCAAGAAAAAGAAATAACAAATTCCATCAAACTTTCAATAAGTGCATCAATCTTCCAAGTGAGCAGGGGGGGGCATTCCTGTCTATTAGACTAATTTCCCACATTCTGTCACCCCCTTCCATACATGATAACGTGCGATGTGCAAGGATTTATTGTCGGTATTTAGGCAATAGCACCAAAATGGGTCACTCTTAATACTGTCAGCAACAAAAGGTCCCTGGAATTTCAAATAAAGAGGGCCCTACTCATGGCACTTAGTGAGCACATGTGCCGTCTCCATCTTTCCCTGAATGTTGCAGAGAAGGCATAGGCTTTTCTCTCTGTAAATTGTGCGTTCGGGCCAGTGGTTGCAAGAACCGGTAATTTATGTACTCTAAGTAAGAGACGGAATCTGCATGACCCAGTAGAAGGGCAGATTTGTAAGTATCTCTTTGGGGCTTTGAAGTTATGAACGAGATTACTCATAATTTTATTGTAGCTACTCAATGTGGCCAGGTGGCTATAGTTTGCAGCCCAGTCCCATCACTCCAGTTTTTCTACAAGTCACATGAAAACCTTTCACCCAATTAGGTTGCCAATCTATAATTTCAAAAGTCTTATGTGCAATGTAGGAAAGCCCGGTACGTACATTAGTGCTGTTTCTCTTTCCCAGCAATTGCAATAGAGGGCAGATCAGTGCAGATCCAGCTTTTAAGTACAGTAAACACTGCCTCTTTAAAGCCATGACAGCTAAGGAGTATAGGCCCATTTCCAGCCTCATTATTTCGATTGGGACACTAGGGCCAAGTACCAGTACCCTCCTCCAAAATGTGCCCTCAAGGATATTCAACCATGATAGATCTGGCATACAAAGTGCCTCCAACCCATACAAAATGGTTGCGCAAAAACATTGTTTATAGGGGGTCAAAATACCATGGAGGCTATAATTTGAGACATCCCTAATACATTTAGATATTATATATTTCAGTGCTATGGCTTTATGCTTCTTCCTGGTTTTTACTGCTGCATTTTCACCTCTCATAGTTAATTCTAGACCCAGGTATTTCAAACATTACACATACTCAATGTGCCATTTCCATCCTGGGAGTGTTAGTCTGTTTCCCGGCAAAATGCATTATCTTGCTCTTTTCATAGTTGATATTTAATCCGAAATGCTCTGCGTAATTTTGTAATTCTACCAAAGAGCTTTTTAGGCCAGAAAAGGTGTGGTTACACAGAACAAGGTCATCAGCATAAGACAACAGAAAACCTTTTCACCCTTCATTCTCGGCAGGCACAGGTTAGCAGATTCTAGGTCAAAGTTTCGAATGCAAAGGATCGAATTACCAAAGGGTCGAATCAAAAGGACCGAAAACCCAAGGGTCGAATTTGTTTTTTTTTATGTTTTTTCTCCAAAACGGAACCCCCCCCCAAATAATTTAAATAAAATTAAATAAATCGACCCTTTTGTTTTAGGTCAAATTGACTCGACCCTATGGCATCTGATCCTTTTGGATTCGAACCTTTAACTGGACACCAGGTTAGCATGGCTCAAGTATTCAGGTAAATCAGCAAAGTATATATTAAACAGCAAGGGAGCCATTGTTCAGTCTTGTTTCACCCCTTTACCTGTACTAATAGGTGCAGAAATGGCTCCCCTACTCTAACATGACCTGGACAGATGTCTTCTTGTGAAAACCTCATACTACAGCTAGGAGATCCTTCGCACAGCCAAAGTCTTCAATTTTTAGCCACAGTTTATTTCTGTCGACTGTGTCGAACAAAGCAGAAAAATCAATCATGGCCATAGGGTTGTTTTTTTATAGGTGTCCTAATAAGAGTATCCTTCAACCAGAGGCAGTGGGTATGGAATGGCTTCCATTAAGTATGCCTTAGGCCTGCTCCAAAATGGCAGCCATGTGGTTCATTAATGCATATAACACTTATCCTTATCATACCTCTCTTTTACTGCTAGCATTAACTCCAGCTAAAAGACCTAGTTATGCTCCACCAGTACTGAAGGAAAGCAGACAGGAAAGGCCTTTTTTGCACTTACTCTATGTGTGTGAATTGACACACTATAGAAATAGAAACGGACAGAAGGAAAGCATACATATATAGCTTATGTTACACATGTGCTATTACCCACTAGAGCCAAGCTCTTCTACCTAGCCCAATATACCTAATTCATATAACTTCTACATCCCTGCACGTATATTTCTCTGATCAGCATCCTGCTCCCTGACATTTGCCGCTCTTGGTGTATTGTACGTGCGTAATGACATCATCCTACACATCCCTCCTATGTCACTGTTTCATTTTCACAGCTGGTACATGCACCCCCCCTCTTGTGGACTCTACATTTGCCTCTCTTCAATCGTATGAGTTGCAGGTATAGGCACCCTGAAGTTCTTGTTCCCATGGATGTAAAGGTTTAGGTGTGAGCTTCAAAATCTTATCAGGGGCAATGAAAGGAATACCCTGGAATTCTTCGCTGGCATCAGAATATCTTCTCCACAATACATCCGCCTTGCGTTTGTCACTTCGGGTTTATAAGTGACTTTGAAGTCAAAACATGCAAAGAAGTGAAACTATCTGTTCTGGTGTTGATTCATGGCGATGGCTGTCCTTAGAAACACCAGGTTTTGATGGTCTGTGATAACTGTTACAGGATGTTTAGCCGCCTCTAATAAGTGTCTCCAAGTAATGAAGGTATACTTGATGGCAAGGGGTTCTTTTTAAAAGATGCTGTAGTTCTTCTCGGCTTGGATGACTGTTCTAGAATGATATGCTTAAGACCGCTTTCTTTGTCTTTCTGCAATAAGAGGGCCCCTGGAGCATAATCAGATTAATCTGCTTCTACAACATGTGGTTGATTGGGTTCTGCGAGCGTAAAACAGGTCCGGTTGTGTAACTTTGTTGTAAGCACTGAAATGCTTCTTGGGTGCTGTTTGGACATACGTATGGTCTATCCTTCTTGAGAAGCTGTCAGGGGAATCAGCAACTTGGAGTAGTCAGGAACAAACTTTCTGTAAATGTTGGCAAATCCTAAAACACGTTGTAATTGCTTTACATTAGTAGGTACGGGCCACCTTAAAATGGTATCAATCTTGGTGGGTCCATTTCGATTCCCAACGGGAAAAATGTATGCTAAATAAGCAATCCTTTCTGGTGAAAGAGCCATTTGGATAACTTTATGTACACATGGTTCTTTCCTAGCCTTTGGAGTACATTTTTGACATGTGATAAATGTTCATGGTAGGAAGTGAGAGGAAGAGGAATAGAGAAGAATGTCACCCAGGTAGATGACAACGTATATATCTAAAATGTCCTTAAATCTGTAATTTAAGACATTTTGAAAGGCAGCAGGGGCATTACATAACTCAAAAGTCATGACAAGATATTCAGAGTGGCCGAATCGAGTTTAGAATAATGCCTTCCATTCATCTCTGGAATATATTCTTACTAGGTTATATGCACCTCAGAGGTCGTGTTTGGTGTTTATACTGAAGTTCTTGGCTTGGTCTAGTAGGACTTATATCAACAGTAGGGGATACTAGTTCTTGACGGTGATGGCATTTAGGGCATTTGATTTCAGTGGGCTCTTTCTTCAGAATGAAAAAGATAGGAGACCTCGTTGGGGAGGAAGAATGGTAGATAAATCCCTTCTTTAGGTTTTCCTCCACATAAGTTTTGAGTATCCCATTTTCATTTTCTGAAAGAGCATACATTTGTCCTTATGGAATGCTGGCTCCAGGGATGAGATCAATCCTACAATAACATTGCCAGTGTGGGGGCAAATTATTGGCCTCAAAAGGGTCAAAGGCGGTTTTGAACTCTCAATATTTTAGAGGTATTTCTCCCATCTGGGTGGCCCCAACCAAGGGACTCCAAATCGTGGGGCAAGTGCTCATTGTGGGACATGTTGGGTCTGGTTCTGGCAAATGTTTGCACAATTCTTGACAAAACAGGTAGTTGAAAAGATTAGTCTTTTCCTAAAATCAATATTGGGATTGTGATGTTCTTACCATCGAATACCTAAGATTAATTGGAAATTAGGAGCAGCAATGGCATAAAAACAGATGTTTTCATGATGTTTGCTTTGGTAAAGCATGGTTAAAATGTGGGTTTTATGCAATAATGGCTCATAGATGAACTTTGAACCATCCACTGAAATTATAGTTTCCGGAACCTCTTCAGGTAGTAATTCAATCCGTCATTGTTTGGCAAAACCTATGAAGATACAATTCCCAGTAGCCCCACTGCCTACAAGAGCGGAGATGATTACCCAATTTCTATCATGGGAACGCAGTTCGATGGTAATGTAGAAATGGGGACCATGAGAAGGTAATATGGGATACTATGAGTGGGGATGGAATTGGGTAATGCTTCTTAAAACTTCCCCACCTTCAACGAGTGATATCATTTCTGGCCTTTCCTGAATTTTTTATTTTACATTGATAGATGGTATGGCCTTAGTCTCCACAATAAAAACACACATTCATTCTATGTCTACAATTTCTCTCTTTTGAAGTGAGTGGGCCTCAGATGGTTCCAAATTGCATTGATTCCCCTTCGGTTGAATGAGGAAGTTGGGTTTCTTTTTCAGGTTTGGAATTATATCTACGATATTCCTGACATCTTCGTTCTCTGTTTCTTTTCCCCATCTGTTGATCAAGATGAGTGATTAAAGATATATAATCGGATAGCCATATGGGGGAGCGATTACCTGATTCATGGCATCCTTGAGTTCCTCTCTGAGTTCCCTAGAAAACAGAGTGAGTTGGACATCATCAGGGCAAATGGTCTGTGCGGCCAGGTTCACAAACTATATAGTTTAGCACATCCTTGTTCCCCTATTTGATTTCAACCAAATCATGATAGAGAGTCTGAGTGGCCTATTGCTGATCAAACATGTCTTGGAAAGGTATTCTGGAATGTGTCATATCATATCATATCATGTGCCATTTCATATCATATCATATTGCAGGAGTATAAGATCGCTGATATCTACATACAGAGTTACCCAAGAAAGAGCTATATTGTATAGATTGTGTAGAAATAAAACACTTATTTGGCATGGTCTGTGGCATGCAGTGCGGGATGATTCAAGAAATGAATATGTCATTGCATCATGAATTCACTGTATTATTGGGAATCACCTTCCTATTTGGTAGGAATAGGAGGGGACACAATATTGAGGGCGAGTACAGGAACTTGAAGAGGTTCCTGGGTTAATACCGACCTACTCTCCGAGCATGAGAGTGTTTGATTGGAAGGACCTGCAGCAGCCCCACTACTGCTGCCCAAGGATGACTCCCGCTGGGACTTTAGGAGACAAAGACTTGACTTTGCTTTTCAGCGAATTCAGGGTCTGGAATAGCATAGTGTTTTCCTGCTTAGACGCTGCTACTTCTGTTCGTAATTTCTGTAGCACTGAGGTCAGATCTTTTACAATACCTTCCATGACTCAGAGGAGAAGCTTTAAAGGTTTTGCAATCTATCACATTCTGATGATGCATAGGATACGGAGACCTCCTGGGAGTTAGGGAGTATTGTCTACCACCTCCCAGGAAAGGAAGACCGTACTGTTTCATGATATACACAGCCAAGATTGTTTCCCTATACCTGGGCAGAGGCAGCTTAGTGAATGTGCTTCCTTTTGGATAATCTGGTAACCGTGTCAGAAGAAGTATATAGGAAAAACCAAAATAAGAAGTTCTCAGCTGGGCAAAATCATGTTTCCTTTAGGTCGAGTGTAGGTACTCTTTCTTTCTTTAAATGCTGCACGAGCAGTGGAGTGAGAAAACTGTTAGTCTTCACAAGCACTGATGCTGGCAAGGGGGGTTTGAATAAGTTAGGTTTTTCCTTTAAGGATCCAAACCTATTTCCAAAGTGGCCTCTCTGGATGTGCTAATGTTTCCCTATAGAAAGTCGTTTCCTGAATCCCTGAAATACATCTCGGAATGCACTGTGGGTTTTCCATTTCTAAGCATGAAGCATCTTGGCAGATGCAGTCCCGAATAGCCTGTTTCTTTGTGACCTGGTAGTTCAACACTAATTGCTCTGTCAGGATGTTTGGGAATAGTTCAGGGCTAGTCCTGAAGAGGAGCAGACATGCACGTCATTGATATACTCCACCCCTCACCTGCGACCTATTGGAGGAATAACAAGAAGACACTGTGCAGGACACCTGGTATAATTCCAATACCGAATCGAGTGTATGAGAGACATGTACTCAGACTACCATACCAAATGTAACCTCGCACTGACGCGGTAGCAGGAGATTTGCAGACACCATAAACTAACAAAAAGCTGTAAAGAAAATCTGACCGGTGCAAAGTTATGTCATAAGGAGAAGATACATTGACGCACCAAAACAAAATGAAAAAATACTGAGAGAATGAAGATGTAATTGAAGAAACAAGCGTAAGCATACATACAAGTAGATGAGTCATATAGAAGCTTGCTGCAGTAGAAAATAAAGCATGGATAAAGTGACCATGTTGGAAAGATGAATGCTGGCTCTCAATGATAGTAAGCGAAGAGCTCGAAGGAGAAAGACCAGGGCTGCAGAGCTGACAGAAGCTGGAAATACACATTTGTGCATGAACAAAGAATAGTTGTTGGCAAGTGATCAACGATGCCACAGCAAGAAGCTACTGAAGGGTACAAGGGGAGGTAACAAGGATAGGTAATGTATGCAGGTTATATTTCTTTTAGATTAAGTACATGAGCAAACATTTTGGAATGCCACGTATTGACCACTGAAGATACAGATAGGCATATGTGAGATCGAACAACCAAGTCTCTAGAGGCAAAAGAGGGTAATGGCACTTGAAATAGTTGAATCAAATAACACTAAATAAAAGGCAAAATTGACAAAATCGTGGTCTCTTCATACGTGTTGGAAGACCAGAAAACAAGGCCTATTCATGAGCTTTAGGCAAAGATAATGATGTACCTTAACTCCCCTTAAAGTTTCAGAGTAGAGAACATCCAGCAAGGTCATGTAGAAAGGAGAAGCCTTGGCTGAAGGCTTGGCTGATGAGAGATGGTAGACTAATTCGGCAAGTGGGCAGTAATCTGATGTTGTTCTCTGGACCTGAGTTTCGTTTTGCTTGCATGCTGCTAGTGACCAAGTGTTCAAGGTAGGGAGAGGATGCCAACCTATCATGAGGGCCTATATAATGATGAGCATAAATGTTGCCAATCCACTACTGGTATGATGCTATAATCTGTATTATATGTAGTTAGAGAGTGTTCTGAGACTTGCTTGCCATTGAAGGGGAAGACAACAAGGTTACTAACACTTATAGACCCTATAAGTAGATATGTTCTTCTAACCAATCCCCTCATCCGTTTTATTATTTGCCACGCAGGATGACGTCATAGCTGATGTACATCATTATTTGTGTACATGAAATGTAACAGAGAGTGAGTGTCCTACGATTTGTTGTTCGCCAGATTTACATACTTTATTCAATTGATAATAAAGTAGTACTTTGCCATATGCATAAAGTAGTACTTTGCCATATTCTTTGAGTCTGTCCAGTTATTTGGGTCCAAGATTATTTCTTATGGTAATTCCATTCTATGCATAGACACAGCCAAAATGTGCTACCGCACTGTCCTGTTGCTCCTTCTCTCAGGTGAACTCGGGGATGGATACAATGTTGGTACTGTGGCTTTTTTACAGCTGGTAGACTCATTCATTTTGGCCATAGCCGATATCTGCAGGGCAGCCCTGCATAGAAAAAATTCAGGCCGTAATCCTTGAATTAGGGACATTCCCAGTCTTTATCTGGTTTCTCTCCAAACACTGTAGAGGTGTCAGATATTGATGATACAGAGAATAAGCAGACCTCCTGGGAGTCTTGGAGTATTGTCTACCACCGCCCAAGAAAGGAGGACCTGCTGTTTTAGGATATAACAAGCCAAGATTGTTTCCCTTTACTAGGATAGGCAATCTGGTAACCAGGTCAGGAGCTGTATATAGGGAAATCCAAAATAGGAAAGCAGATTTAATAAGGTTGTCTAATAGGGCTATCATGATATGCAAGGTTTCCTTTACCCTTCTATAATAACCTGAAGCAACCTGATCCTTGCATGAACCACCCATGATTATACTTAGTGTTTTCTTCTGTTGCCTTCACAGTGGAAACTTTCTTCTGTCGTTTTTTTCACAGATGAATTAACTTCCCAAAGGTTTCCCAAACTTTTAGCACTTGAACTAAGGTGTGTGAAGTAGCAGGACGAAAGTTACAAACGAGTATTAAAGAGACTAATTCCCTAAACATGGTCCTAGTTGGCTCTGGAATGCCATAATTCTCTTAATGCAAGATGCTGCTAAGTACGCGTCTGCTCCCTGTATAGGTAACGGACGTGATTCTATTCATATGTGAGTCAACTGAATCACACATGAAAAATCTGTCTGCCATCTTGGATGTGGTACACTGCAGTTGCGGTCGCTATTGGTGGCCATCTTTGAAGGGGCTTCAAAGTCATGTAGGAACTCGCCCCAGTGCCGCCATCTAGTGGTGTGTCTACATTGTTTGCAATAAGCTCCCAGGGAGAAGGGGTGCATAGCCCCAACAGAAGTGATTCTAACAAGGGGCTGGTGGGGGGAAAGTCTCAACTGTAATACGTTCCCTGTAGATCAGTAGATGGTAGTTTTTCAATATGTACACCATTTCAAGGATTCATTACATTTAACTTTGACAGGTGAAATATCTTACTGATGTATGACATGTTCCTTATTAATATGGTATTGATTGTAGTACAAGACTTTAGTTAAACGGATTTTAAATAGGCAGTCTGTGGGAAAAAAACTAATTGTCCTATATTGTGGAATATGTAAAGTACATAGCTTGGGAAAGACTTCTTTTAAATAGTTTCACAGCCTCTGTAGGAGAGTCACCCCACTACCACTTCACCCATGTGGTGCGAGTGAGTGGGCGGGCATTACTGCTGTACCTGTAACTGTATTGGCTGCCATCTGCTGGAATTTGCTGTTTCCCTGGGAGCTGTTGATGATACCAGGTGCCACTGGCTCCTAAGAATGTGTGAGAGCTGGTGAGTGAGTGAGCCCGTAACACAGGAGCAGCAGAGCAGAGAGCAGGAACATAAAGAGCTAATTGGAAGTGCTCCTGAGCTGCTCAGGAGATTTGGAAGTCCCCTGTGCTCATAGAAAGTGCTGAAGGGCTATGTGGTTGTGGCCGTCCTCCATGGGTTAGTTTGCAGAGAGTGCAGTGAGTACATCCACGCCCTGCTTATCCTTCTGTTCCTATATACCCAGGGGCTGGGGGGCCCGAGGCTTGGTGACTATCCAGTTCACTGGCTCTATCTAGTTTGCCATCTACCTTTCTTATTAGCCATAGTCTAGGCTCCAAGTGCTTAGGAAAACAGATGTGTGTGGAGAGCCTTCATCTCATTTGGATTTCATCAGAGGGCTTACGGATTGAGACGAGTGGGAGAGTGGTCAACAGGATAGCAGAGACTAGGCAAAGACTTGCTGTCCTAATATGTAATTATAAGTTGCTCACAAACAAGAAAATATGTGTCTGCGCAGCACTTCTGTCCATGCGGGGAAAAGACCTAGGAACCCGCTATTGGATAATACAAGCACAGATAAGGTTTCCTGTAACAAAAAAGATTGACTTGTTAAGCGTGGGGGCACACAGTAAACAATTACTGGCTTTTTCAAGGTTACTCAACCATTATCAAAGCCTGACACACAATTCAGTCTGCTGGCAGCTCAGTCCAATGATGAAACTAGGGCACACATTTCATCGGCCACAATTGATAACAATAAGTCATTATTAAATATGTGCATAGGCCTGCAGAGAGCATCACTGGGAGTAGGGGGTAGGGGGGCTCCCTTCACTAAAATATTGGTAGTGTCTATAACTCATAAGTATTAATCCGAGTGCGAGCGGCCCGCCCCGTACCTTAATTTCTCTATGATATTCATGTATTTTGCAACTGTGAGATTAAAAAAGTACATTACACATGGATATAATGCCCAGGTGCCTTATAAAATGTCATGTACAATGCATTGTGTTTGAGTTTAAAAGCCATTGCTTTCAGAATACATGCAGCCAGTCATTCCTCATAAAAGATGAAACTTAACCTCTAAGAACTTTCCTCTGCTGTCTAGGAGAGGGAGGACTGGTTGTCAACCATCAATCAGGGCTAGTACTTAAACATATAGAAAGAAATACACTGCTTGGATTTAAACCACAGTTGAAACAGATAAGGCCATGCCTATTCTTTCAGCAGGAGTGACTTTGAGGTCACAATTCCCATAAAATGCCCATTAGATTTGCAATCAGGGCCATCACAGTGCCATCACAGGCCTTGAAGGGGGAGGCGAACATAAACACAAACCATCTGTTTGGTCACATGCTTATGGGTATATGCAATTTAAGAGAACAAAGGAAAAGGCTGCAGTTGAGTTAATAAAAAAATACATATTATTGCATTAAAAGGGCAGCGTATATGCCACAACGGACATTCCAGACTTTTATTAAAGGTGACAGTAACCCCCTTTGAACCATACTAATTTTTGTGTGATAAACATAACTAAAGTTATAAATGAAAATTTGATTTGGGCCTTCCCTTGATTCGGAGATATTTGAAAATTGGTGTGAGGGTGAAGGAAATAATTAACATGGGAACTATGAAGTGGCATATTTTTCATTGATACGGCTCTTGAGTAAATGAAGAAAAACAGTATCCCTGCATAGGAAGGGCATGCCAACCTCAGGGCCTCATTACAACTCTGGCGTTAAGGGGTTAACAGCGCGGTAAAAGGCTGCGGCGCCGTTAAACCCTTACCGCCAGATTCGCACTTTAACGCCTGCTTTTTGCAGGCGTTAAAGTACAACCCGCTAAGGGACCTTGGTGCTAATTACGGCAAAGTAATTTACGGTGCCGTAAATAGCGCCTTCCCCATTCCCATTGAGCCCTATGGGGCAAAAATGGGGAAGGGCCCATGGTGAATGGGTAATTACCGCCCCGCCAACCTTGGAATGGGGCGGTAATTCCGCCATCCACCATGGCGGAATCCGGCATGGACCATGGTGCTAATAGCACCATGGTCCAACGCCAGGGTTGTAATGAGGCCCTCAGATTAGGCTCAGCTGAGTTGCCTTAAAATATAGATCTTAAAAATATATTCATACATGTAAAGATTTGAAAAATCGGGATACTTGCCATGTTGATAGATTTTTTGAGTTGTGAACATGAGGAGCCCACATGTCAGTTTGGGATGAAGAAGCTTTCTCCTCCCACATCTGTCCTAACTCACACCCCTCATCTCCATGTCCTATTAACACACCGGTGGGAGGTGTTTAGAGAAAACCAACCAAACCCTTTCGCAGGAATGATGACAAATTGAGATGTCATTTGCCCTATAAGTAGACCGGTTTGCATTAGAACTGGGCTTTTCCACTTATTCCGGGAGGTTACCTACTGCTGAACTCTTGCGAGAAACACCTAAGCAGAGAGGCCCCAAATCTTGCATTGAAGACAGGAACCAGGAGACATAGAAGTTGACTGGGACCCCTTGGAGGATTCAGAGTAGAGTATCCTTGACTGACAGCCTTGCTGTCCCAGAGGTGCCCTGCTGTTCCCTGATGCTAATTCCAAGGCCTCCCCTGTAAGTAAAACTATCCCATAGCCATAGATTGTGTAGGCCCTGCATATTTTCAAACATTGTTTTAGTTATTTCCCCCTAGCAAAATATCCTGTTTGTCTGTGTAGATCCTTAGCATATTTAATTAAAGTAAATCAATGAATTCCCCAGTAGAAATCACAGGATGTGTTTTGTTGGTTTTCAAAACTAAAAAGCTTTACCCAGTGTGTTTTGAGCCAGTATATTTGCCAAAACAATTTATCCCAAAACCCTGTTTCCACTTGAGTGTGCAGGGTGCAAAACGAAATTGCCCCTTTGTTTCCATTGTACTCTGATCAAACCACAAAGCCCTGCCTGTTCCTTTTAGGTGTGGCAAAACAAATGTTCACATTGCTTTTCTTTCCCTAATATTGCATATGTGGTAACAAATAGAAAGAGATGTTTCTCTTTGAATCCCTTTTTTCCGAAGAGTTCCTTTTATCAGAATCCCAAAACGATTTTCCCATTGTGTTCCCACTCTCTGCCACTGGCCTTCAATTCAGAGGGGCCAAGTCTTATTGATGTTTGGAGGGTGGGGTTGCTGGGAAAAAAATATTATAACCAAATCAGCAATCACTGTGTGTCTTAAATTGTTATTTTTCTGTATTGGTGGGTGATTTGAAAATAAAAGCTGTGGGAAATTGAAATTGCATATCTCAGTGTTATCTCAGTGTTAGTGCCATTACGGAAGTCATTTTTGTTTTTGTGTTGCCACAGTTGGTGGCTGATGTTAGGCTGTTTGTCAAATTTGGGTTAAACAAATTAATAAATATATATTATTACCCCACACCGGCCTGGTTCCTAGTCCATTGGGGCACCTGGTATTTGTTGGGGTTAAGTGTGAGACGGCTTGGAGGCCTTACCAAATAGAACCTGAATCAAAATCATAGTGATTTGTTGTGTGTCACCTTGATTGGGGAAAAGAAACTCCCTGAGTTGAGCGTGAGGGCATAATAAATCATGACAGCCCACTACTGACTACCACTCTAATTTACCGTGGGGATACTACTAATCGACAGTTGAGGCTTCCTATGCCCCTCTCCCCTTACCCTACCACACAGACACATACATGCCCCTACATGCACATCCCTAAGGTTCGTCAGGCTTGTACTGTACAGTCTTTTAAGAACCTGTGTACCCTGTTTTTCTTGTACTGACAAATGCAATGGCAGAACCACTGCTTGCAAGTCTAAGCTTCACTGGTTAACACCTTGGAAACATGAACCACAGGAGGTCATTGCAAGCAGGATGTTTCCATTTGTAGTGAGTCATGTGGAAAAGCCCTAAAATGCCAAGTCTGCCTGTTGTAGCTGGCTGCAGATGTGTGGGGAGGCAGTCAATCACAAATAATGTGTTGTAGTCCAACGTCCTCATGTTATGCAGTGACAGAAATTGCGGTTAGCACATCTGAGGAATACCGCAGATTGTGTGCATTGAATAAACACCACAACACATTACTTTTAGACATAGTCAAAACTTCATCCATAGTGGTGGATGGAAGTCTTTTAATATCTCTATTTGTATTGTGCTATGTAAACAATTGCTTGGGCATAAGCTGTCACTTTAAAAGTAATTAGCAGTTATATATTAAATAGTTGTGTTCCCTTGACAGTGTATCGTTTTGTGATGGTGTTAGCACCATCTCAAAACAGACTATCAAGTCACCATAATGTCTTATAATATGCACTATATTCGGTACAGGAATGTGCCCGAGCTAATCTTGTAAACATAGCACAATACGAAGAGACATGGTCCACCTTGGGCACTAACAATGCCCGCCACAAAATGATGCACATCAAAATATCAGGTTCCACGAAAAGAAAGCATTCTTCAAAAGCATCATCCATAAATCTCTCCCCAACTTCGACAGCTTCCCTAACTCCTACAAAATGTACACCATTGTAACAGAGGGTTCTCCAAGAAACACTTTATCTGCATGATGGGGCAACTGACTAGCCTCTGGGTCATGCTTTAAATGTAGCTTCATAAGCTCTGGCAGTGAGTCAAAGTTCTACTTAGTCAGACCTAAAAAATGCATATACACCATCTCTTGCTCAGGGACGTCATTTAGGGGTAGCCAGAGGTCGCAGCTGTGACCCCTGAGGTCTCCCTTGCTACCCCTGTGGTCTCCCTTGCTAGCCCTAAAAAAACAAAAAAAAAAACGTGTTTCTTTTTTTTTTTTAATGCAAGCTCCTGGGCTGTGACTGGTTCCATGTGGCTCTTTGCTTCTGAAGTGGCTGGCGTTCTTGTTCAGGCCTCTTTAAAAAATTAAAAAATAGGGGTTACACAAGTCTAACACTTTCACCAGTGACCCTCAATAACAAAGAATAGGAATACCAAGTAATCTGTCTTTCTGGAATTCTATACAATGGCCCTCATTAGGACTCCGGCGCTAAACCATGGTGCTGTTAGCACCATGGTCCATGTCGGAGTCCGCCATGGAGAAAGGGGGAATTACCACCCCATTCCAAGGTTGGCGGGGCGGTAATTCCCCCTTTCTCCATGGCCCTTCCCCATTCCCATTTTTGCCCCATAGGGCTCAATGGGAATGGGGAAGGCGGCAATTACGGTACCACAAATTGCGGTACCGTAATTGCCATCAAGGTCCCTTTGCGGGTCCCTACTTTAACGGCTGGTCCAGACCAGCCATTCAGGTTGGGTCCCACAAAGGGACCTCGTAGTAAGGCGCTAAGGGGTTAACGGTGCCGCAGCCTTTTACGGCACCGTTAACCCCTTAGAGCCAGGGTCATAATGACCCCCAATAACTTCTAGACTCATTAAAGGTTTATTTCAGGCACACTTCAGGGTGTGAGTCACTGATTTAGTCTGTTCTTAACCACCTCAACTCAGCCTTTCATCCTTCTGAGGTCAATGAATGAGTACCAACACGGGTTGGGTGATATTGTATGTATATTTTTTCTATATAAAGCGCTTAAGCATAAGTGCTATATAATTACACATCATTATCATTTGGTTATGGACGTCTGCTTGCATTCACAGTAATTTGGTAATATGAGCCTATACACACTGATTTTAATGATACATATGGCGATCCATTCTTGTATGAAATGTATATCACATTCAAGTGATGTCGTAACCTCTTATGCACCCAAATGCCTATGGGCTGTGAGCGCTATACAAATAAATAAAATACAAAACACAAATGTCTTTCCTAGTGTACTTAGGAACAATGCTATGTGATGCCACTTCCTGTTTTGTCAATGGTTGAAAGGTTGTGTTCCATCGCTTCCCGCGATATCACTTTGGGTTGGAGTCAAATTACATCACTTCCTGTGATGTCATCAGAGATCAAGGGTCATGTGATGTCACTTCCCCTACCCCAGGCATTTTGGTGAAATGACGTCCTGAGTCTTGCATAAGTCAAAACTGTCAGTTAAAAGTCATGTGATGAACATTGTGTGGTGAGGGAACGTTGTCATTTGTTGCAAGCATCACACAGCTGTTTCGCTTCCTCTCTAGAGCAAGGGAATTATGGTATGATACTTCTCAAGGGTTACAAGTTAACGGGAAACACTGTGCTTTTGCGGGGTGATTTTATTTGCATTGGCTTTGGCCGTGATACTCATGAGACGTATAATGGTCAAACTGAAGCTCTTACAGCAGAAGACTGACATCTTGCAAGTGGTGCGGTGTGCTTGCATCTTTTTTGTTATTTTAATAATTTTTATTATTAAAATATCCTATATTTGTATAAGGTAATATAGATAATACATATTTTAGCAATTACAGACTTTAAGAGGAGTATATGTCTGAATAGAAAGTAAATAGAAGTATATAATATTAGACAGCAACGAAGTCAATCAATACAAAAATCATTCATAAACTAGATTGTATCAAGTAACATATTTTAACTAGTATAATAGATAAATGTAGAATTTATTTAACATTGAATATAGTAACTATCTGTTAACCTCAGTTGACAAGTTTCCAAAGATGTGGTATAAATGTGTCTTAAATGCACTGGATGATGCTAACATATCTTTACAATTGCTAATTCTTAAACCAACTAAAGCAAAGCTAGCATTATATCACCAAGATTGGATTGACACGCAAAACATGTGTGGAAAGTATGTTGACTATTCTATTTTAATATTTGGACCAAAAAAACTTGGAGTAATGGAAAAATATTTGCAAAAATACCCTTCAAGCTATATTAGAGCTCAAATGTTGAGAATACGGTTAAACCTATACCCAACAAATGAAATTTTGGCCAGACAAGGTATTGTACCAAAAAGTCAAAAGTGGTGTCGGTTTTGTAAGAATAATAAGCAGACCGAGTCTTTAACTCACATAGTGGTAAGCTGTCCTACGTTAAATATTCTACGGCAGAAATATTTTAAAAATGAATTGCAGCTTTACCGTTATCTGCCAGAAGATGAAATATGGGGGCAAATAATCAACAGTGATCGAACATCAATGCATATTGCTTTGGTCCAATTTATGTCTGCTATTTTTCCAAAATGAAATTAATCTGTTTGTACGTGTATACATTTTTTCAGTTCGCTTAAAATTTTATACTTGAAATCTAATTTTATTTGATAAGTTGGATGTCAAACATTTGTTAAACTAATTTTGTATGAAATATTTGAAAGGTTGTATCTCAGCCAAACAAATAAAAAAAAAAAGAATATAGTAACCAGTCTGCAAATAGTAGATTAGGGGAAATAAGAGTGGACATAAGGGGAGACAAACAATTGGACAGACAAAGACAAACAAGAGAAAGAGGGAAGGGAGGTAGGGGAGGAGGATGGGTATAATGCATTATTTGATCAAACTTTTCTTACCACTGTAATCAAAATACAAGACATGCATTCGATAACGATCAAGATCACCAGGTTAAAAAATTGGGTATGAATACAGGTGTTCACGAACCATGAGCAGTAGCATTGAAACAATTAAGATAGCTGATGAAAAAATACCATTTAGCATTATATTTAGGAATAGTACTGTGGTTATTTGCCATACAAAGTTCCATTTTTTGAATGTGACAGATGGAGTTCCAAAGCAATAGAAATAAATAAATCATATAGTCTAGTTGAGTCAGGAGGAATATATGTAGTTATTGCTAGACTTCCTAAGAAAACATTAATAGGGGACAATGGAACATTAACAGAAAGAATAAGCATAATGAATTTCCAGATGTCCTGCCAAAATCTAACAATAAATGAATATTTGAAGAACATATGCATATATGAGGCAGGAGACACACCACATGACCAACATTTAGCATCATGATTAGGGTTGGCCTTAGCTAATTTTGCTGGAGTAATGAAAGCTCTATGAATGAAAAAAAAACAATGTTGTGTTATGTTAGCTGACACCGATAGGTGTTAATTTTAGAAAACAAACGGAGCCAGATTTGATCTTCAAACCAACATCCTAAATCATTTTCCCATTTCAGACAAATTGAGCAAACATCAAATGTTGAAGTGAGCATGTTATACATTTTTGAAGCTCTCACTTCACAGGTCATGGTGAGCTGTAATAATCTAAGGGCATTGGGAGAAAGCATTTCATTAGAGAAGAGAGCAAGTGCATCTAGGCAAGAGTTAATTAACTGATTGTAGTACAGAAAATCAGTTTTGGGAATGGCAAATTTAGATGAGATTTGTTGAAAGGAAAGAATGAAAGAACCATCCATAATATGTTGGATGAATCTAATTCCTTTTTTAATCCATGACTTGCGATTAAGTACCCTGTTGTTAATCAGTATATTCTTGTTATGCCATAGCAAAGGAGAAAGGTACTTATTGGGGGTCTTGGTATAGGGGACGAGAAAGGATTGCAGGGCTGTTACAGATGCTTCTATAGGGTCTAAGATGTTCATGGAGGTATGTTTGAAAATATATATGTGATCTGTTATGTTATATGGATGAACTGATTGTTTTTCTAATGTACACCAAGTGGGAGTATCAGAGATTTCAGGATCTGCGAACCAGTGGCGAGATTGTTTTATGAGAAATGCAGAGTGATAGAGCTTAAAGTCTGGGAATCTAACACCACCCATTTCATACGGTGCTTTAAGTTTGGTTAGCGCAATTCTTTTACTTTTTATAGCTCCCCAAAGAAAGTTTAGTAGAATTGAATATATAGGGCCTCATTACACGGACGGCGGTGGTCCAAGGTGCTATTAGCACCTCGGTCCATGCCGGTAAAATACCGGCACCGCCTTGGTGGAAAGGGTAATTACCACCCTATTCCAAGGTTGGTGGGGCGGTAATTCCCCCTTCCCCCATTGCCCTTCCCCATTCCCATTTTTGCCCCATAGGGCATAATGGGAATGGGGAAGGTGCTAATTACGGCACCGCAAATTGCGGTACCGTAATTAGCTCCCTGGTCCCTTTGCGGGTTGGTTTTTAACGCCTGCAAAAAGCAGGCGTTAAATTCTCCAACCCACAAAGAGACCTTGTAGTAAGGCGGTAAGGGTTAACGGTCACCGGTACCATTAACGGTGACCGTTAACCCTTACCGCCGTCTTTGTAATGAGGCCCATAGATTTGAAGAAGGAAAGAGATAGTGGAATAGAGAGATGCTGAAGGTAGTATAGTATAATAGGGGACAACATCATTTTTATCGTATCTACCACCAAGTGAGGTAAAGGGGGGGCCATTTGGATGTTAGGTCTTTAAGAGTGTCCAATATTATGTTAGTGTTAAGCTTGATGGTATCAATAATTGTAGGGGCAAACCTAATTCCCAAGTATTTAATGGAACTACTACACCATTTAAGGCCAAAAATGTCAATGTCGTGCTTGAAGCAGTAGGGATTTAAGGGCATGATTTCTGATTTCTGTCTGTTTAATTTGTATCCTGATACTTGACCAAACTGTAATAAAGCATTAAGGAGATTAGGTAGATGTTGTTTGGGGTTTTTAATTAGAATAAGTATGTCATCTGCATAAGCTGCTATTTTGGTACATGAAGCTCCTATTTGAATCCCTGGGATATTTTTGTTAGATCTAATTAATTCCAATAACGGTTCCAATGATACAATATAAAGAAGCGGTGAGAATGGGCAGCCTGGTCTTGTTCCCCTTAGCAATGGAAAGAAGGAGGATGTTTGGCCATTTAAATATATTGAGGATTTGGGGGATGAATATAGGAGTTTGACCAATGATATGAAGTTATCGCTGCATCCGTGCCAGCGGAGGGTTTGAAACATAAAGTTCCAATCAACACGGTCAAAAGCCTTTTCCGCATCCAAAGCAATAGCAGCATATCCTTGTCTATCTTTCCATCTTTTTTAGCTTTGGCAGCTAGATTAATGTCATTGAGTAACAGTCTAGAATTAGAGGATATGTTGCGACCCTTCACATATCCTGTTTGATCTGCCTTTAGCAGAATTGGAAGTGAGGATTCAATTCTACTAGCAAGAATTTTAGCAAAAATGTTACTTTCGATATTAATAAGGGAAATGGGTCGATAGTTACCAGGAAGTGTTGGGTCTTTATCAGGTTTAGGGAAAATGATAAGTAAAGCTTCTGAGAATGATCCAGAGAAGTTTTTTGGGCTATTAAATGTGAGAATAATGTTTTAAGCTTGGGGGTTAACACTTAAGATAAATTGGTATAGAATTCTGTGGAAAGTCCGTCGGGGCCGGGTGCTTTTCCTTTACCAAGGCCATGAATGGCATTTGTAATCTCTGAGGATGTTATATCATTATCAAGGTGAGAAAGTTCTATTCGAGGATATGACGTCCGGCTGATATTATTAAGAAAGGAATCAATATTCTCAATAGGAATAGAGCATTCGGGGGTATAAAGATCAGTATAGAATTTTCTAAAACAATCCAGTATTTCTTCAGAGTGATGATAAGTTTTGCCCTGATTATCTTTAATATGAGATATGTGAAATCTTTCCTTTTTCGTTTTTAAGTAGGAGGCAATAATTTTGCCCGCTTTATTTGATGTTTGATATATCTTAGTTTTGTATTTAAGTATTGTTCCTGCTGCTAGTTCAGTTATTTCTTTATTGATAATGAAACGTAACTTTATTACCTGCTGAAGGTTCATCAAGCTAGAACTTGAATAGTATCATTGCTCTGCTTGGGTAGGTTGGGCATACAGGTCATCGAGGTATTTTTTTCC
This sequence comes from Ambystoma mexicanum, assembly GCF_040938575.1. Classification (NCBI taxonomy): domain Eukaryota; kingdom Metazoa; phylum Chordata; class Amphibia; order Caudata; family Ambystomatidae; genus Ambystoma; species Ambystoma mexicanum. The sequence goes on along the minus strand of NC_090933.1, from coordinate 965,220,503 downwards.
TTAGTTTCTTGTTCCTACCAGAAAGGGCCATAATGTGACCTCTTAAAGCTGCTTTGAATGCATCCCAGTTGTTAACAACAGAAGTATCACCGTCTTTATTATTTATAAAATATTGTTGGATAAATAATTGAATGGATTCAATAAACTGTGGATCATGTAGGACAAAATTATTAAGTTTCCATCTACTAGTAGTTTTATTTACTTTTGTAAGGGAGAAGGATGTAATTACAGGCGCATGATCCAATATAATGATATTAGAATTTTTTGAGTCTACAATGGATCCAGAAAGGGTCTTAATTGCAAAAATATAATCTAGGCGTGATAGTGTATTGTGCGGAGTTGAATGAAAGGTCTAGTCTAACTGCGTAGGATGGGAAAGTCTCCAAGTATCAATTAGCCCCGTTTCTGTTAGGCAACTTAAAAAGGACTTATGGGTTTTATTTGATTTAAACATGCACCTCAATTTTCAGTCTAAAAATGGACCGAGGACCTGGTTAAAGTCTCCACACAATATCAGGTTGGTAAAGTTGTTTTTGAGTATCATTTGTTTAATTGAGATCCAAAAGGAGGGATCTGGTAAGGTGGGATCATAGATGTTAAGGATTGAGACTGGAGTAGAGTCAATTGAAAGTTTTACCCATACCCATCTACCATTGGTGTCAGCATCTTGATCTAAGATTTTATAAGGTAGTTTTTTGCTAATTAATATGGCAACTCCATTTTTTTTTGGCAATAGCTGGACTAGAAGTAACCTCCTTTACCCAAAGGGATTTAAGTTTCATGGTCTCTTTGGTGGATAAATGGGTTTCTTGTAGACATGCGACTGATGGCTTGAATTTGTTAAGGTGAGATATCATTTTGGATCTTTTGATGGGATTCTTACATCCTTTGATGTTCCATGTAATGCACTTGTATTATATAGCTGTAGTGAAACGCCAGAAATGGATTAATAACATTGTAGTTTGAAAAATATATACCCAGACTGAGACATATAAGGATAACACATTGAGAGTCAGGGAAGGGAGAAGGGAGTTTGATCTTAAACTGATGAAGTTTCAGCCATGAGAGACCAATCATTTTGGAGACCAAACAGGACATAGGAGGAGGATCAGGAGGAAGTATATAACAGGGATAGGTAGCACCTACTGGGTCATCAAAAGGAGAGAGAGCAACCAACAGTGGAAGAAGGACACCACAAGAGCATCTGCCTCAACCTATTAATGAAATTAGATAGTGATTGCATTAAGTAAATAATAAAATAAAGGAAGGAAAACCTACAAACGTTTAGAGCTCCATGACTCAAGTAGCAGATGATGATGATGCTTGTGCAGGAGAGGAGGTATCCATGCCGTCATTTCTTATGGATTGGATAAAGGCCCTTAGGTCTGCTGGGTCATCAAATACTGCAGTACGTCCCTCATGTGTCATCTTAAAGGAGCATGGATGGTATAATCTGTATCAAATATTTAGCTGCTTTAAAGCGGGACGAAAGGATAGGAAAACCTTTCTTCGTTGAGCTGTTGTTCTGGCCACATCCTGTGAGATGAATAGCTTGCTGCCATGCCACATGAGGGATTTGCGCTCTTTATCTGTAGTTATAATAAGTTTTAGTTGTGAGTATTCCAGTAGATAAAATATGAGTGTTCAGTGTAACAGACAAGAGGTGCTGGATGCTGAAGTTTGACCTATTCTATGAGCCCTCTGTATGTTAAAAGTTGTTTCCAAGGGCAAATGTAGGATGGCTGGTAGAAATTTTTGAAGAAAAGCAATGGGGTCAGTGCCTTCAGACCATTCTGGCAGGCCTGATATGCGTAGGTTGTTGCGCCTGCTGCGATTTTCCAAATCTTCCTTATGCCTTTGGAGGTCTTTGATAGATTTTTCCAGTTGCATGGCTCTAGGGGATACATCTTCAGCAACACCTACTCTTTTTTTCCAGTTCCTCCACTCTGTTATTGACACCCATCCATCTATCATCTAACTGCTGTAGCTTAGCATTTGTAGTCTCAATAAAGGGTTTAAGTGCTCTAATTTCTGCAAGAATGGCTTCGATAGCAGGATCAGAGATGCCACGTGGAGGTGGTGAGTCACTTTTAGGTCTTTTGAGATTAGATGCAGAGGAGGTGGCGTCCTCTGCTGAGGATGAATTTTTTTGATTTGCTTTGTTAGCAGCCATTGCTGACAGTTATTGATAAAGATGTATTGGAGGGGCGACTTGAGCAAAGGTATGAAAGTAGGTGTATACTGGGATAATATACACCTTAACTCCAGTTGTATGAACACCTCGTAGATCTTTAGTTAATTATGTTCACTCATAATCTGAAATTAATACATCCATATTATTTTCACTTTCTTTCTCTAGCAAAAGGAGCCTTATATGAGCAGAAAATAATAAGGCGCAGACTATGGATTCTCAGAAGAGTGAAGAGATCTAATAATTATTTCGGAAATATGGAATCCAGAAGCAATCAGCCAATACAGTATATGGTAATGACAGGAGCACGTTGACAGAGATGTGAAGGATAGAACTTGAGGTGAATGTTATTAATACTATAGATGAGGATGCAAGATGGTTGGGAGTTATTGATACATGCCATGCATTAGTAAACCTCCTTTTAATTCAGTTATTCCCTTTAACTCCTCTACTTAATATTTAATATAACAATATATTAATATTCTTTTTTTTAATAACTTGTTAATAAGGGGTGTTTCCTGTCATTCCCCCTGTCTTGTTCTCCTTCTTATCCTCTCACCTTTTTAAAAAAAAATATTTTCCTTAGTTTCCTCAGTCCTTGCTTGTCTCAGTTCCTGTGAATCTTCCTTCTATTGTCATACAAATAAAGCTTCTGAAGTTTATTTCTTTTTTTCTTAATATTGTCTGCCACAGGTGGTGCCGTTCAGGATCCTGGGCCAGCGAAACCAGGCCCAAGCCGGCATGTCACTTGTGACGCGACACCGCACATCTCCACACGAGGGGCGGCGCGAGTGCCTTTGAAGCCTGGAGCCCGACAACGGAGCACGGCGCGGCACAACAAAATGCTTTTCCTGGATGCGGACTGTGGCTGGGACTCCTTCAACAACGCGAAACAGCTGCTGGAGACGGGACACACTCGAAAAGGTAAGTTTGTATTAAATAATAGAGGCTTAATTAATATTTAAAGTACGTATGAGGCGGAGCAGTGCTCTTAGGCGGCCATCGTTCCCGGCGCTCGGCCACGTCCCACTTGCATCTTTTTTTAAAGCGATTGCCAGAGTAATTGAGAGGTAGCAATGGCATACATGCCAACATTCTGACACGCCTGGGAGGGAGATTTCTACAGAGAAATCGGGAGACAACAATTTCCCCATAGGAATGCATTGAGGAAATCATTATTTTAGGCGGGAGAACGTGAAAAATTGCAGTATTTTTCACACAAAAATCGGCAGTCTCCCGCCTAAATCGGGAGGGTTGGCATGTATGCAATGGAGTGGCATGGGACGCCGCACATCTGCTATTCTTCAGGCACATGAGAACTGTTGGAGCTGTTTCCTCCGGGTATAAATGAGGCAAGGTTTGGTATCACCTTTTCTTTGATTATTCCAAGCACATGGTACTGGATGATTTGAAGACTAGTGCCGAATTCACAAGCAAGCCACCACTCGTTCAGGCGAAAAACACCTGAAAATGTGCACCTTATTTCAAGCAACTTCTAACTTTTTCCTGTATCTTTCCATGTCAGCCACTTGGAATTGCTCGTATCATTTACTGTTGCCACCAATGACATAGCTGTAGTTGCCAAGCATGATAAATATCCCCTTAAATCGACAAGTACTGGGAACCAAGTACATACTTTTTGTATCTTACTTGAGACGCAGGTGTGATAGATGAGCAAAAAGTAGACAAATTAGCTTAGACATACTTCAATTGAATTGGTTTAAGACTTAATGAAATATTCTTAGACAAGCAGAAAGTAGAACATGTCCAACCCTTTTTACCAACATGTCCACTGCATGATCAGTGATAATTCAGTGCAAATGTGAGATTTGCTCTGGTTATCTTGGTGCAATATTACCTGGCGCCATGCCATTGTGCTTGACATTGCTGCAGTTTACATAATCAAGCCACTGACCTGGTTAATGCACCCATGACCTACATTTCATTGCAATATGCTGTAAGGCGTTGGCCCTATGGAAGTCGATACTGTATTAATTAGAGCTGGGGTTTTCAAGTGTTCTAAGAAAAAGAACCATTTTAATTATTTTTTGTGGAACGCTACACATTTCAGCAGCCGAAACACATACTTGAGACTGTGCACATGCACACACAGAAGGACACACTGCGAGATTAAGCAGTGCTCTTCATGTTTCATGCAGAAGAGTTTACCTTTAATTTCTGATTTATGACTCTAGGTTGGGAAAGTTTGATAAACTATTGGTGAGAAGGACTCTATGGCATGGAAGGTTTTCATTCACAGAACTAGCGTGTGTTGTATACTCGTGTTTTAAATTCCAGTATCTGCCAGGTTGGGCCAGTACTTAAGTTTGAAAATCAATAAATTAGTTTCCCTTTTCTCAGCCCTGATGATCCTGCCAATGATGATGGCGCTCCCCTGCTGACAATCATCTGAGCAAATGGAGGGAGCTCCAAACAAAAAAGGGACACCCTGTCCCCAAGATATAGTAATAATGGCTTAATATGGTGCATTTCTTTAGCACCTTTTGTGGATAATTGAGTAGAAATCCACCCATTTTGCAATCAGTTGTGTGTGGTAGCACATGAAAAAAACCCAACCTATGCGACAGTGGACATGTGCATTTTCCAAAACATTTTCATGATGACTTTGCCCACAACCTATGCCAGAATATACAACTTTTATTTGTGGATGTGTCCATGCAGATTGTACCAATACATTCCAGTATTACCATATAACTCCCAGCGAGAATGGGGCCATCAATGTAAGCCAGTCTGGCCACACTCATCATGTTTGGTTTACCCTTGATGCCCAGTAAAAAATGGCAAACCATAGTAAGAAAATGCATGTGGTGTGACGCCGCCCATGTAGGGCACTTTAGTCACATAATAACATATAACAGTTATCATGTTGGCTTTATCCTTGATGCCAAGTAAAAATTGATATACCAAAGTAAGAAAGTACATGCACACTGGCACCGCTAATGTAGGCCAGTCTAGACACATAACTACACTTACCAAGTTTGCTTTACACTTGATGCCAAGTAAAAATTGCCATGCCTCATTAAGAAATTCGTAGTGGCAGCCTGCCTATACTTTCTTAATGAGGCATGGCATTTTTTACTTGGCTTCAGGGGTAACACAAACATAATGTGTTATCACATGGCATGGCTGCCCTACATTGGGTGTTTATGTTATCCTTGATGCACAGTAAAGTTTACTGTGCATCATGGGTAAAGCAGGTATGCTGAAGGTTATTACGTGGCTAGACAGGCCTACACTGAATGCAGACGAAGTCAAGCCACGTGATAACACTTACCATGTTTGCCTTACCCTTGATGCACTGAACTCTTGAGCAAAGCAAGCATGATAAGTATTAGTATGTGGATCGACCAGCCTATATTCAATTCATATGGGGAAAGGACTGAGTACCGTACCCACATGCTTCCAAGGAACCTCATTGGGAATTGAGGCCTCCACTGACCACCACTCTAATTTACCTTGTTGTTACTGCTAATCAACAGTTGATCAGCTTCATATACCCCTCCCCACCTCTACCACACACTATGCACCTCTCTAAGGTTAGCCAGGCCTGTGCTGTACGGTGCTTGAAGAACCTGCAATACTGTAGTTTTGCTGGTTCGGACATCTGCAGTGTCTGAACCATTGCATGCAAGTTTACTGTTCATTAGTTAACATTTTAGAAGCAGACATTCAATGTAGCCCAGTCTATCCATGTAATAACACTTATTATGTTTGCTTAGTCTTGATGCACAGTAAAAGTATCTTTAGATGCTTGCATGCATATGTACAAATAAACCAACATACATATGCACAAACAAACAAATATATGTTTATAAACATTATATCCTCTTGCCACAATGTGAAAATGCTGACTGACAGAAGAGGACTCCTTTCCTGTCAGTCACCGTGTCTACGCTGTTAGCACAATAATTCAACGTGGCTGGACTAGGCTTCTGTCACCCTGCCGCCTCTTATTATTATGCTCTACATTTAAAATAATCATAGCAGGGTGGCATGCCCTTGCTCAGAGTCAAGCAGCACAGTCCGCTGTGGAAATAATGCAAACGGGCAGACTGAGCTGCCTGCCACTCAGGTGAGAGGGTAGAACCTCCGGCCATAGTGGCAAGCTGCCACTGAGCTGCATGAATGACTGCAAAGAGCAAAATGCGGGTTGCCAACTCTTGATGTAGAGTATGACAAATGTATCATGTTGTCTTGCTATTTGGTGGATTCAGGATGCTGATGTGTTACATCTCACTGCGAAAAAGAATATATGAGGATACAGTTGTCAAAGAATAAACATTCTTCTCTCTTACCTGCTGCTGCCATTTAAGGACAGACAGAAGTTACACCTCAGAGATGATACCCATGTGGCTTAAACATGTCTGGGATTGCTTGTTATCTTGTGCAGAAGGAATTAGACCTAGCAGTTTTGGCTGGACTTCCCATTTTGCAATCTGACAAAGCTAAATTGGCCTATGTTCGTTCCTCTTCTGTAATGGCAGTGTAGACTGAAAAATGATGGTTTGGAAAGTTGTCTACAGTAACGGCAGTCGTTATGATTTATCTAACATCCTTAGTTTTGCATTTTCCAAATAATAACTGGCCAGCTTAATCTGAGAACATGCATAAACTCAGAAAAGCTATACACCGAAGTAACGATTTTAACTAATTCCAGATTTGGCTGTAGCTCATAGAAAATCAATCTTATACTTGTGCCATGCACAATAAAAGTTTGCTCATCCTCAAGTCTATATTTCTTTGTATTTTGTAGGTAGGGCATGTTGTGAGGAATTTGACCATCCGCAGAGGGAGAGTGCGCTCGCCTAGGCTTTTTGATTTTTATTTAAAAGAATGAATGATGGGAGATCAACCGCTGGAAAATATGTGGGGCCATTCCTGCACATATTTTCATGCTCACCACACAGCAGAAAAACAGTCATGTACTCTGGGAGGACACAGCTTATCAGCACCACCATCCCCTGTCATGTGTAGCTGACACCTGATAGCTGTGGGTACATCAAAAGCCTCTGGCCGTGGGCTGCCTGATTAGCACTTCAAGTCCCCATGGATTTGCATCTCCATTGTTACACCTTGCTGGTGGCAGCCAATACTGAAGAATAATAATGAGCTGTCCTCAGGTTAGGCCTGGGTGCAGGAAGTGACAATGGAGGCCAGAGACCAACACCTCTTTGTAATGCAATGTATCAACTTGGTACTAACACCCCTCCTTGGTATGAAAGGGCAGTGAATGTCCTGTCTGGAACCACTCCTTTCAGAGCCGGGAAGTATGTGAATTGTCAGAGATGAAAGTCTGCCTGCAACCCCTACTTCAAAGTAGGCCCATGTTGTGACTAAGTGCTGCATAGGGTTCAATTAATCAGGGAGAAGCTTTGATGTACAGCAGACAGGAAGATGGGTGCGACTTAGAAGTATATGTTGTCATCCTTCCCCTGTCTGTTGCCAAGCGCTCTGATTCTGACCTGAAGCATCACTGAAGATTGTTGGTGGGCTCCCAGGATTCCCAGGATTTGTTCATTAAGGTGGGGTTAACCTGCACCAATCGCTGGGGCCTGTTTGGCTTTAAAAGATGGCTGAGCCCCTCAATGATCAGATCATCTGAAGACTTTGCAAGGAGTAAGAAGAAGCACTCATTTGGACCCGAGCTGAAGGTACAGTCTACCTTACATCTTCTGCCAGCAAAGGAAGGCCAGGAATTCCAACAGGAAAGCAAGATCCCTCCCCTAAACATCCCTCAGGGAACAGAAGGAGATGCCGGACTCAGAGGACCTGTCCAGACTCTCCAGAACTAGTACCCATCCAGCACAAAGCATGCCTGGTTAGGTCTGACAGCAAGCTTCCTAGGTGGCAAGTGCCGGAGAGTCTCTGGACAAAGGACAAGGCCGTTACCTGCTAACACCCTCCTGAGCTTTGGGCCATCCACCTTGAGAGGACACAAGCCCTGCGAAGAAACTAAGAGGAGTGCCACACAAGCATCATACAGCGTCCATCTTTTTAAGGACAATGTCGAGACAGTCGAGTCCTCGAACCACATCCGGTTGCATCGCTGACTATTGTCACGCCGCAGTCACCAGAGCCATCTGATACACCTCAACCAGCATTCCAGATCCACCAACCAGCACAGAGACAATGATTCTTGACCCCACGCCAGACAGACGTTCATACAGCCTCGCTTGCCGAACTACCTGCTGCCTGGTACCTGCAGCTGTCTCCTGCCACTAAGCTGTCTCATGGGCTGCAAAGTGCCCTGGAACTGCCTCAACGCTGTCGAGCACCAAGAACTTCTTCAGCACCAGGTATATTGTGGTTCTGAACCCCTGGTCCTTCTCCGAAGGCACCTGGATACAATTACAACACCTTACCCCTTTGGTGCTGAAACCAAATAATTTTGAACTATAAGACTGATTACTTTACCAACTACCCTCTTGTCATTATCCAGAGTGCATCCCTTTCCTTTGTGAAATTGTCTGTCCTCTGTGTTCCTTTACAGTGTGGGTTGTAATTGTAGTGTGCTAAAACTGTCGGTTGTAGTAATAATAAAGTAATAATAAAGTAGGTATGTTTATACAACCTTGACTGGACAGTCCCTTTTATCATTGGTTAATAACTGTATTTTCGCTGTGTTGCAACTAACCAACGATCCACAACCTTGCATAGATAAGCCTGCCATTCCGTCCACGTTAACAACAATTGAACAACCTTGACTGGACAGTCCCCTTTATCATTGGCTAATAATTGTATTTTCACTGTGTTGCAACTAACCAACGATCCATGACCTTGTGGAGATAAGCCTGCCGTTCCATGCACATTCCCAAAAATTGGAGGTCTCATAATTTACTTGTATTCCAATTTGTTCGGATCCCTTCTGTGTACTAGAGGTGTGGGGCTGACTAATGGTTTAGAAACCGATATTCATGCCTGGATCACTGGTGCCCCAGAAGGTGATTCGTCACACATGTTCTTTCTCAAGGTAATCCTAGGCAGCTGCCAAGGGCACCACTGCAGTTATCGTCCTGAAAGCAGCAAACATGGCCACATTCCTAGGAGAGGGGGTCAGCAAAATGCCTCTTCTTCTATTGAACGTCACGTGGAGTGGGTGAGATAAAAGTAATCACACAGGCTGCCATTGATGACTTTGTTTACACATATTATTTTCTGGCTATATTTAAAACAAACAAATGTTAGGACCTCACACATCAGCCACCATGAAGAGAGTTCTGATAAACATGAAATTATGTGCCAAATCCTAAATTTGACATTTTCTGACGTTCTCCATTTTTCAAAAATAATATCAATTTTAACGTCAAATAATAAGAAAATTGTATTTTTCGGAAATTGTCAGAACGTCACTCAATGCTGTGACTGCATTCCTTTTTTGTATGCGTGCATATTAGGGTGTGATAAAGTGTACAGAGTATGCCTATTGTGGGAAGAGATGCATACACTAAACTTCATCAAAATCCAAATTGTTAACACTAAAGACTTTGTAAGGAATTTGGCGGAATAGGTAAAACAGGCATTTTAAAAAAAATGCATTAACGGCAATACATTTTGGCAATACCGCAAATCTCATAACGAGGCCCATAGAAAAATAAACAGCAATCCATTTATGTGGGTTACATAATATCTTCATGAAATGAGCTGTTTTCAGGGATGCGTGTCAGCAGTTCCCATCAAAGGTTATGACCCTCATGTTTTATTAAAGAGAACAAATCAATTCTCTGGCCTTCAAATACAAACAAATATGTGCCGTCCAGCCGCCCCCATGTAGAATGATTTGTCACTAAGTGCGTCCGTGTTTACATTAGAGCATGAAAATAAATGGTGGCTGAAATCAGCATAAGCAGCTCGAATACTATTTTGGTGACTGATAAAGCAGGAGCTTCATTTTCAGGAGCTGCAGTGAAACGCTGGAATTTACTCCCAGTGGAAATACGTTTGGCACCAGATTATTTAAAATTCCGAAACGTTTTAAATACGTGGCTCTGGAATGTGATTTGTTAACTTTTAACAAGTTAGTGTGGGGGTGGGGGAACTCTTATAATTGGATGCATCATGGTTTTCTGAGTCTAGTACTGTTTAGTGGAATTTTTGGGGGTAGCGTAATGTTCATGGGGGTGGCATGTGTTTGTACCATTCTATATTATGTATTGATCTGGGGAGTTGAGTTGTTGGCTTGGGAGGGTTCTTATGTGTTTTGAGGCTTTTATGAAAACTTCTTACATTATTTATTGATTGTATTTTCATGCATATTGTGATACTATGTACAGTTCTCTGATACATTTTTAAGTGTTTTGTTCGCACTCTGAAAAATGTATAATAAATAAATGAAGTTATCTAGGGTAAATGACTGCTTAAGAGTGCAACATAAATGACGTTCCTCCCCAATTCGAGTGAGCTGTACGAATGGACCATTCCCTATGCTCATTCGCAAAGAGGTGTCATGCTGGCCTGATGGGGTAGCTGGCTTTCTTCAGGCACTGGTCATCAGTTCACTCATTTCACTGTGACAGCTGGTGCGCTCCCCGGGGGTGCTTTGTTGTCACCTGCAGCATTGCTTGCAACAGAGTCTGTAACTCTACTGTGGGGTATCTGTACAATAAGTGGCTCGGCACAGCTCTTTGGACCTCAATATGAGTTCAGCAATGAGTATGGCAGTAATTCCATCTGACGGAATTACTGTTACCGCTGTGGTGTCTTGGAGCAATTACCGCTCCCTCAGATCTCCAGTTCTAGTCAGAACTCCATTTCCGGGGCACATAAATCATTAGAAACTACGCCTTAGTGTTCTTCTTTGTGCATACAAGACAATTTTATTTCTGCTTGTTAGGCACTCTCAATAATAGGTCATAATATTCAATACATACATATCATGACAAACATTAAAACATTTAACATCATTTTCTCATACAATATGAGGTAGGCTTACTCTCCAATTTGACTCTCATGTGGGCTTGGTATTCAAAAGTGCTTTCATTGCAATCACAGTATCAGTGTTGATTTCAGAGTTTTGTACAATGTTTTTCTGGGTGACTGCTAAGAACCAAGGAGTTCCTACATCTAGTTGGAAACAATATCGTATTACTTTTCCCTACCTAGACTACAGTCTATTTTGTTTACTTATGGTTATATAGTAAAGCTTGAAGCACCCGGTAGCTACCCACAAGTGCACACAGTCGCCACTGTTCAGTTTTTTGCTCAGATGTTATTTTCGGTAAATGCGTTGACACCTAGTGTTTCGGCCCTTTCGGTAATAGTGCGTACATCCAGGTGACCATACTGTATAGTATTCTAGTGTGCCTTCATCAGGACTGTGGAGAATTAAAGGCACAATGCAACTCGATATTCTAACCCTTTAGTTTTGTATGTGAATCTAGCAGTAACTCAGATCCTGGGGACACAGTTATTCCATATAGTGGATGAATCCTTATGGCCGTTGAGGTGTGCTCTGGCCTTTATTCCTAGAGCACTATAGTTTAATGGACTGCTTCAACTGTTTCTTTGTAGGTGTCCTCCGATTTAGCATCCGCGCAGTAAGACTGCGGTAAAACCGCACGGATAACTTAATCAGACGATCAAAAAGCTGGAGGGAGTAAGCAGCCCCAGGATATGGCACTGTGGCGCCCCTCCCACTGTGGGAGGAAAAAGCTAGCAGCAGCATCCACATGTAAGGCTTTCTGCGTGTTTTAGGGGCCGAAATTTGGAGCAAGCAGTCAGGATGGTGGTAGTATTCATGTGTCTCCCAGTATAGATGTATACAATGTAAAGGGGAATGCCCCCAAATGGCAATGTAGACAATGGCACTGCAAAAACATGCATGTGCAAGGAAGGTAGGACACTGTGCACGTAGATATGCACATATGTGAAAATGCGCATGTGACCCCATGCAATAATGAAACACACCCATGTGTGCAGGAAATGGACAAAGTGAACCCCCTGCACTGACACCCACCGCTGACACACCCAAAAGGTTATCAACCCACATGGGAAATACCAATGCCAAAGGCTGCACAAACACATGTAAAAGCCATTTCTGCAAGCCAACTGCCAATGAGCCCATTCATATGAGGTGGAGTCCCTCACCAGACCCTACTCGCACCTTGCGTGAGCACTGTTCATTGCCAATCAACCGATCATGGAAATGACCCTTGGCCACCCCACTGCCCAATGCACACATGACACCCATCACAAAATACCATGTCCATAGAGATGCAGCCCTCACATCCTGCTAAGTGTGGTGCCACAGAGGCCACATCTGGTTGGGTTTATGAACACTTCCTGCAGTATGTACAATGACTGTGCCTAGGATAAGCATCCATCGTAGTGCATGAGTATCCTGCAAGCCCATGTACAAGTATGCATGATGACTGACATCATATCATTGTCCGCCCAACAGGTTCAAAGTAGACTCACAGAGAAGATGTTGGGCCATCAACATCCCAGGGCTGATTCTCCGCAGCAAGCACCTCTACCTCCACCCCTGCACTGCTCAGCTATGGCACGAGCAGGAGGATGAGCAGGAGTGACACACCTAGCACAGTGGACAGCAGCGACATGAAAGCTGTGGTAAGCAGAAACACTGCAATTTTTCCCACAAGTCTGGCAACTGGCCCCTCCACCAGCAGTGCACATGTCACTGCTGGAACACCACCTGATGTCAGTACAGCTAGAACAGCTGCAGGTGCTGCACCCCTGACGAGCTGTAATGGGCACTCCACAGCCATCCTCTGTGGAGATAGTTGATGAGCCACAGGCCACCACTGCCATCGACATGCACAGCCACCCAAACGCCCCTGACTCCTCCTTGTCACCTGAGTCACTGATCCAATGCCATCAGCAGGGTGACACAGACAGAAATGATGATGGCATTGATTGATTGATTATTTATTTATCATGCGTTTATAAACAGGTGTTCCAAAGCGCACCCATGAAAGGGAGGGGAAAACATAGGGAAGACATGACAAACAATCTTGCTAGGCATGGTACATTCAGATTATGCAGGCAAAGAGAATAGGAAGTGCATGGGGGGTAATTGGGACCAAGTGTGCCCAGTCCCATCAGGACATAAGTTAAGTGCAGAGAGATAACACTCTCATGGGTCACAACTGAAGTGCAGTAGTTCTCTGGCTAGTGCAAGGCCTGGGGACAATTGCAGGAGACTGTGAGGAGAGCCTGGGACCTGTGAGGCTCTGAAGGTACACCATGCAGCCAGTCAGCGAAACTTAACAGAGGTAGAGGGGAGAGAGCGAGCGAGCAGAAAGAGGTGGTTAGAAGGGGAGAGGGAGAGAGAAGGAGGAGGCGAAGTGGAAGGGCTTGAGGAATTTCCGGAGCTTCAAGAGATACGCCTCAAGACGGAGAGAGGCAGGGAGGCTGTTCCAGAGGGAGGCACCTGCAGTGAATAGAGATCTCCCCCAAGTCTCTGCTTGGAGAAGTGGTTCAACCACAGAGATTTGGAGGAAGACGAGCAGAGGGCTCGGGAATGTGAGTATTTAGGAAGATAGTTTTGCAGATAGAGAGGCCCCAGGCCCCAGACAGCCTTGTGGACAATGCAAAGGGTCTTGAACTTAATCCTTACATCCACCGGGAGCCAGTGAAGGGATTTCATTGCTGGAGAGATGCAGTCCCTGGGCTTGAGGCCAAGGATACGTCTCGCGGTTCTGTTCTGGATGAGTTGAAGAGGACGGAGGGTAGAGAAGGGAAGGTTGAGAAAGAGGTTGTTGCAGTAGTGCAGCCTAGAGAGGACCAGGACTCTGGTGACAGCGAGCCTCTGGGGGAAGGTGAGAAAAGGTAAAATACATCTGAGAAGGTGCAGTTGCTAGTGGGACTTTTTAGAGATGTCAGCGATGTGAGACGAGAAGGAGAGAGTAGATCGAAGATGACGCCCAGAACATTAGATGCAGGTATTTTTTGTTGTATTTTTATTTCATTTCTATAGCGCGTGGCACCTAAGCGCTGAACAAAGCAACCAACGGTACAAATCACATGAGCAGATAATCAGAAACCAACAGATCAATGAACAAGAAGATATGTTTTAAGACGAGTCTGGATAGAAGGTTTAGGTGATAGGAGGTTTAGGTTCCCCTGCTTCAGCCCCAGCCCTGTCCATAGACTGGAGCATGTTCCACAACATTTCCAAAAGGCTGTCTAGAGGAGGCTGGATACAATCAAACCGCACCAAGTGCTGATTGAGGATATTGCAGAGGTATTGTACGTTTTGAACTTATCTAAATGGTCGCACGTACAAAAAGGTCTAAAAATGCTACCACCAAAGGTTCAAACACCAAAGGTTTGAACCTTTGATGGTAGCATTGCAGGTATAGTGGTACAGTTGTGGGGTGTTGCGGGGGACACACTCGCAGCCCACCCGTGAAAAAAAATAATAAAAAAAACGGGGACTTCGGGGGTGTCCCGAGCAACACACCGCTCACTATACTGTGTGGTATAGTGAGCGAGGTGTTGCGGGGGTCACCCGTGTAGCACAACCGCGAACCCCCCCCCAAAAAAAAACGGGGGCTGCAGGGTTGTCCCCCGCAACACCCTGCTCACTATACTTCATAGTATAGTGAGCGGGGGTTTTGGGGCAAACCCCTTCAGCCCCCGGAAAAGAAAAAGAAAAAAAGAAAAGGACCCTGTGGTGCCGGTTCCCGATCACAGAAGTGAAAGTGAACTGGCGCCGCAGGAACTCAGCGTGAAGAAAAAGGTAAGTGGGTTTTGTTTATGTTGAGGGTGTGGGGGGTGTCATGGGTGTGGGTGGGGGTGTGGGTATGTACGTGTGTTCGCATGAGTAAGGTGCAAATGTTTGGTGGTTCGCATCTTTTCTCATGCAAACTTTGCGGCCGCAGGCAAATCAGCCGCGGTTGGATCACATAGATCCATTTCAGAAAGGCAGTTACAGCATCTACAGGCAATTTGTGATTCTGTCCAGGGTTTGTCCTGCCAGATTGCCAGGCCCATGGACCAGCAGTGCTGGCAATTGCCAGTGACAAGTACTGCCATTACCGTTTTGGGCCAGATGATGACGAATCTCACTGAGGGCGTATCTGCATTTGCAGAATCCATGCACAGCCCCATGCTCTGGACTCTCCAGCACATCCAGGCCCAGGATTTAGAACCATCCACCTCTATTACCCCACAGAGGGCTCATTGACTGGGAGTCCACGTTGCTGCTCCCTGAGGAAGGTAACTCATTAACAAATGGATCAGCCTGACATGCCCAAGCGGGCACAGACATGGCAATATATCTGATTTGACTATCTCATGGGACACAGGGAGGTGGGAGGGCTTGGGTGTTGACGTTTGACAGAGGTGAGAGGGCATGGGTTTTGGGATTTGAGGGAGGTGGGAGGCCATGTGTGTTTTGCAAAATTGAAAATAAATTGCATGCAAACCTGAACATATGCAAGGAGTGAGAGTTAACTATTTAATATGTGGCTATGTACAAATGAGTGAAGCAGATGTTCCTAAAATGTTCCTAAAATAAATGTCTATGAACCTCATTACGAGGTTGCCAGTAGTACCAGCAGCCTACCAGCAACCTCAGCTTACCGTTTCCACCTCCCGAGATCCTGGTAATACCAGGATATCACGGACAGCAGCGGAACAGTAAGTTCTGATTCCAATGGAGTCCCATAGGACTTCACAGGAATGGGAACAATGAAGCACCGGAACCATTAGTAATAGTGCCGGTGCTTCAGTGAATTATCTGCCGGTAGGGGCTGTGAACTACTGGCAGGTAGACCTGCCAGTAGTTCACAGCCCCTACCGACAGACGCTGAGTGAGCCGGTCTGGAAAAGTTGCTGGCAACAACTGCTGGTCCTTATTTCCAGACCGGCTCACTCCTAATGCTTACTGTGTGGCAGCACTTCATCTGTAGAAAGTGTGTCATTGTACTCTGGCGGAGGCATGCCATGATCTGGGGGTAGGGGGTCATGTCGCCTGATGCACATATTGTGCCGCATGACAGAGACGACAAAGATTTTCCCAGCCTTCACTGGCCTGTACATTGTGGTCAGGTAGAGACACTGGAAACATCCCTTCAGTAGGGCAAAGGTTCGCTTGATGCACAGCCTGGTTCTGATGTGTGCCTCATTTTAGTCCACCTCCTTGCACACAGGTGTCATTAACCATGGAAACAGAGTCACCTGCAAGGGCAAAGGACACAGGTATCAGTAACAGTGAAATGAGGATGGGTGACATTTTACACGGCATGTTGATGGACACTCTGGATGCAGTTATGGCACATTGTTGTTCAACATGGTTTTACATCCTTTAAATGTCATGATTTCTCCTATACTAGGCGCGTACCCATGCATTGTTGCATTGTCACTTTGAGATACCCCATGTGCCCATCTCACAAACACCAGTTGTCACATTCATCGCCTGTGATGTGATTTGCTATGTCCATGTTGTCTGTGATGGCCCTGATGGGTGTTGTAGGGATGCAAGTGCAACATCCCAAACGTGGAAGGAGGTTTAGGCGGCACACATTTAATTACTAAGGAGAGCTTGTCATTTAGTGCCAGTATTTTTACTCATTATTACTCATATTTCTCATTATATTTGGAGTCTCGGCCCATGATATTTTAAGGGCTTTGTTGCTAGTATTAGTGAATGAAGTTGGCCGTTGTTTGTATTTAGGAGAGTTCAGAATATGTTGCGTTGGTCACTGGTGAAAGGGTGGCTGAAGTGCCACATAGTGCCAACTTTAAGTAGGATAGATGTTGAATATTTAGAAACATAAGGACTTTTGGCCATAATAGCAAGAGTTCGGCCATTTTGACTTAGACCCCATTAGAGGTTGCAGCTTCTGTTAGCTAGGGTATTAGGCCACATTTTGGAGCTTCTGTTCTGTTAATTTAACGAGATTGTATTCCCCCTCACCCCAGTGAGTGTTTAGAAAGCCATGGATCCTGGATGAAGAGGGACGCACCACACAGATAGCAGTTAATGGTGCAAGGCTGAGCAGTCCACAGGAGCTGTGAACGGAATGCATTATATCAATTCCGTCCAGACGATTAGATTAGTACATCAGCTGTGAAGGACAAATATTACTGAGAACAAAGCCTGGTGTCCAGACATTGCCAAATTGATGAACTAGGCTGTGATTATACTGCCCCTATTGAGAAGTGGCAGGTCCATTAGAACTACACGTGTCAAGTTAATAAATACGAGAAATTAATCCCCAGGAGCAGTGTCTCAGCTGCGTTTTTTATACAGTCACCTAGTTCCCAAGAGAGATTGGGAAGGATATGTACTAGGGGAGCAACATGTTTCAATACGAGAGTCGGAAGAGGTTGTAAGAGGATTCAATTCAACACTACAGCTAAGTCAATGCCTAGTCTGGGATACTGAATGGAAACCCTTATTGATATATCTTTATGTCCAGTTCATGCATTCTGGATGACTACCCCTATATAACACCCCTCTCTGGGAATCCCACTGAGCCAAGAAGTAGTTCTGTTTTGCAAGTTTAAAGGTTTATTTGATAATTTAAACAATATATATATATATATATATATATATCACGCTTTATAATAAATTAATAATTGAATATCACACTGAATCTGAGCAGTAATCAATAATGGATAGTCTGGCACTAGCACACTTGTGAATAGGAACAGTAGAATAAGGTGGTAGAGAATGCTTTATATAAGTTCAGATGGATGTAATGTTGAATGAAAATGCAATACAGAAAATACTCAATATGATTTCAACAAAACAATGTAATCACTTTTCTCTGGCAATCCCCTCCCCCCTTTATGCAATGCAAGGAAAGCACACAGTTCTCAGAAATGCAATCAAGTGTAATTCAGTTCACCCCAGCAAGCTTACACTACAGAAGTTGGAAACACAGGCCCAAAATGCTTTTATATGTGCTGGCAATGAAGTGAAAAATATGCTAAAATGCTTTTAATTCCCTCTAGAGGTTCAGGGTGAGTGGTATCAAGTTAATATTAGTCCAGGCTCACTCTAGCAATGATACAGGGTTGGTTCTTAAGAGGCAAACGATTTTTTAGCAAGGAAAGCAAGGAAACTGTTGTTTCACACGTGGAGAAATTTGCAAATTGCGGCAAATTCGCGAGTGCGTTTTTCGCGATTGCGGCACAAGTGTAGGGGGCAGGAATGCGGTTCTAGGTTCTTTGAAAAGCTAAGATTTTAAGCTTTCAGAGGAAAGTTACTGCAAGTCTCTAGGACAAACGGTCACGGAGATATGAGCGATTAAATAAAGGTAGTTTTTCAGATTTGGAATGTTAAAATTCAAAGTGACAAATGACAGCTAGCAACTAGAAATGACAGGTGACAGCTTTACAAATGACAGGTGACAGTTAGGAGGCAGTTCTACTTAGATTAAAATAGATTGAATTATATTATTTTAACTAAGAGATTGGTTCTGCACAGTCTTGCTAGGTACTCACAATATATTTTTGAAATAAATGGGCCTCGCCACGGATCTGGTCAGGTTTTAGACTGGACTCTGGTCTGGTCTCTGCACTTCACAATGATCTGGGTCTGCTCTCTGGTTCTGCTAACAGTGGTCTGGGTCAGCTCTGCTCTCTCTGGATCTTTCTGCACAGCTTTCCCTGGAGATTGATGGATTTGAAGTCTGGATCTCTGGATGTGGTATGGTCCGGCAGAGCGCGTTGCAGCAAATGGAATTGAATGTCCCTATCTGTCCTGACTGTCTGCTTTTATGTGTTTTGAAAATGGGTGTGTGTGCAGCATCACTAGGCTCTACCCCTCTCCACTTGTCATTGGCCACTTCATCCTCTTCCCCTTGATTTGGGGAATGAAATGAAGTGTCATCATGATGAGGTCTGTTTATGGTACAGAGAAATCCACCCCTGTCAAATTACACACAATCTATATTTTGACCCAAAAGACATATTTGCACAGGTACACATTTGTTTAAAATTACATGCACCCATCACATATCACAGGAGGTATACCCTGTCCAAATCTGCTCTTCCTGGGAGCTTGCATTGAGAAATGGCAACATATTTCACTTTTTGGTCAGGTTACCAATATCAGATTCTTACTCAAATTTATACACATGTGCGCAAGGAGTATGGACATTACTTGATAAAGTGTCAGATTTTTAACATGCATACATTTTAAGTAATATCCTCTTAACTGCTAGTTTGCCCCCAGATCATGCCACTGGTTCTAAAAACCTCTTAAAATGTGGGCAGAAAAATCACAAGAATGATGGTACCATTTAAATAATTATGACAAGTCCGTACTATGAGTTATTCATCTTTTTCTAAAACCATATTCTGGCTACAGGGGTGTGTCTTTTCAGGTCACATGGTACAGAAACCAGTTTTTCCACTTTCTTCAAGCTCAGCCTCTGTCTCCAGTTTCTCCCCCTCCCAGTTTCTGCCAAGAGGAAGCCATTTTTATTACCCCTGCAATAAACCATCTGCCTGGGCCATGGAAGGCCCATTGTTCAAGAGGAAGCCATTTATGGCCACTTCCATAAACCCTCTGCCTGGGTCCTATGTTTAGCCTCCAGCAGTCCCTTGGTAATCCAATCAGAGAAGTGTCATATCCCTTTTGGTGGGAGCAGCAAAAGGCAGGTAGGCATGGGAACACAGCAGTTGTGCAAGTCTCAACTCCTGTCGGGGGTAGCTGGTGGGCAGAATTCAGTTCCTTAAGCCAGGCCCCAGCTAAAATGTCACTTTTTGTTACCCAGTTTAAGTCAAGACAATGTTTACATATGCAGCTAGAATGCTGATTCTAAGTCCAAAACTATGGCGTTTCAACAGTGACAACTATGTGCCACTCAAAAGTAGGTCATTCAGTTAATTTAAACATTTTCGATTTTTGGTAGTTTTAAATCCAGTTTCAGTTAGGCTGCTGCAGACCTGCAGAGCTCAGCCAGTCTTGTTATGAACATTCAAGTCACTTCAGAATATAACTTTACATTGGATCCACCTCTTAGTAAGTCTTTCTTTGGCCTGTTTTGGGTTCATCTATTCAGTTTTACACAAATGTCTGGTGTTGTTTTAAACCGCCGGCTTTCTGATAGTGGTGAGTACTGGTACTGCACCCATTTTTGGGATTTAAGAAAATGAGTTCCCCACAATTCTAGGTTGCTTTTGGCAATCAGCATTGCCATTCCCAATGGTTTCAGGCTACTGTGAGGGTAGTCCAATGGTGGTTTTAGGCAGTGCCCTTCTGTGCCCATAACATCGGCAAAATGGGTGGCAGCCTATTCTTCATGCATTTCCCTGTGCATTTTCTGGGAAGCTCTGGCCATCATGATGTTTTCCATGTCAGTACTGCACAGTTTTGAGGTAGGGCTCGGAGGTATGGGTAAAAACATCCCACAAGCCCCCCTCTTGCGATGGCCATTCTGTTTCACTGATGGAACTCACAAGACCTGGGATGTTTCCTCATCTTCTTCCAATAGATGGCACAGTTCAGCATCTTTTCCTCCATCCGGTACTGATCGATCGGTTCTCCTCGCCGGTCCTGATGGGAATATTGGGCGATACCCTTGGCCCCTTGCGTCTCTGCTCCCGGTCTCCGGATCGTCCTCCTTGGCCCGTCTCCAGGTTTTCTTTCTCCTAGGACGACAAAGGAAGAGCGGCAATACCTACTCATAGACATTTTTCCCCCACCATTGATATAGTGGGGTGGCATATAAATTTATAGTCAAAACATATGGACATGCACATTTCTTTTTGCATTCAAAAACGAAAACACCCACATTGAGAAACTTAGAATTTGATAGGCTATATGTAGGATCTTTTAATTTAGAACTGAATTAATCTGAGACAGTACCCTCTAGGATTCCAGAGGATTCCTCCAGTTGTTGCAGAGTGTGCCTGGGATGGCAACACTTCAACTGGTTTATGTGGACCCACTTGTCTTCCCCCTCTGCCAAACCGCCTTTGGGGATGCGGATCTTGTAGGCCACAGGGGAGATTTTGTCTATAATCTCAAAGGGTCGCTTCCATGTAGGCAAAAATTTTCGCTGTTTGGCCTGGTTCCTTTGGAAATTGTATAGATAGACCCGGTCCCCCACCTGATATTCCTTCCTGGAAGTCTTCAGGTCATAGTGGGTCTTCATGCTATCAGCTGATCTTTCTAGATTCCGCTGAGCATAAGCAAAAGCATGTTGAAGGTGTTTCCTTAAATTCTCCACATACTCATGAGTTGTGGAGGCATTTATCAGTGTCTGCTCTTGGGTCCTGTAGAGCAAATGCTGAGGAAGCACCATCTTGCGCCCAGTCATCAACTCGAATGGTGACATTTTGGTTGCAGATGAAGGGGTAGATCTGATGGCCATTAGGACCAGAGGTAATCGGATATCCCAACTTGGCCCAGAATCTGCCACAAACTTCTTTAATATGCTCACAATGGTTCGGTTATATCTCTCTACTGCCCCAGAAGAAGCTGGCCTGTAAGCAATATGCAACTTCCTTTTGACCCCCAGTATCTCCCACATCTTTGTCATTACTTCACTGGTGAAGTGGCTACCCCTGTCTGACTCAATCCTTTGAGGTAGACCAAAACGGGAAAAGATGTGGTTAATCATTAAGGCAGCTGCGGTTTCTGCCTTGCAATTTGGGGCTGGGAGACATTCCACCCACTTGGTAAACAAGCATGTCACAGCCAACATGTACTTATTCCCCCTAGCCGAGCGAATCACGGGGCCTACGAAGTCGATTTGTAAATCTGACCATGGCAGGGTCATCCCCCTCTTTTGGAGAGGCGCACGGTGCATGAGGGATGATGGCTGAAATTGTGCACACACAAGACACCCCTTCAAGTATTGGTCGAGGTCCTTTCCCATGTGTGGCCAGTACGCAACCTCTCTTAAGATTTCCAATGTTGTGTGAAACCCCCTATGACCGGCGGTGGCCGCATCATGGGCGTGACTTAACATCAGGCTTCGGAATGAGGTAGGAACCACCCACTGATCGTGGCCAGCTTTGGATTTCCTTACCAGCAAACCGTCTTGGATTCGGAACATTTTTGGACATTTCATCAACACTCTTAGGTCCTCTTTCCCAGTGTAATCGGTATCCGTCAGGGGAAAGTTCTCAGGGTCCTCAAGGTGTTGGTAAAACTTACCAATTATTGGATCCCCCTTCTGAGCGGTAATCAAATCAGCATCAGGGGTCTCCTTACTCCATTGTGCAATTGAAAGGTCGTTGTGAGCATTTGTCTGGGACCTAGTGATAGCAGTGACCTGGATTTCCCCCAACAGGGACTCAATCTCAATTAGATCCCCTTGGATGGCCCCGGTTTTGGCCAGCTGATCAGCTAAGTCATTTCCAGTTTTGTCTGGTCCCTCTACTTTGGAATGACCCTTGATCTTTTTCCAATAGATGGTCATCTCATTCGAGGTGACCAGATCATCAATGTTTTGGATCAACTTCCCATGCTTCAAGGGTTTGTTGTTAGCACATAACATGCCTCTGGTTTTCCAATTAACCAGGTGCTCCACGAACCCGTTCCGTACATAATCCGAATCTGTGATTATGACCAGTTCGCAGAGTTGATGCTGGACAGCAGTGAGGATGGCCTGATGCACAGCCATCAATTCTGCCACCTGACTACTTCGGGGACCAATTTGCATCCAGCGGAGGGTTCTGGGGACTCATTCACCCATGCATTCCCTAGGCCGGCCACCAGTTCTTTCTCCCCGTCGTTGTCAACATGGTAAGAGCATCCATCTACATATACAGTGGGCATTCCCTCACACTTGTCTTCTTCAAAGACTTTGTGGGGGGAATTAAGGTATGCCTCCATGTTGTCCTTTATTTTTAGACTTTCGTCCTCGAGACAGTTTTCTCTGGCACAATCATGCAAGTCAGCCAGACCTTGCGCGAGGGGACTCTTCTTGTTTTGGCCATATCTGACCTCCACAGGAAAGCCTTGCATTGACAGAATCCAGGAAGTAATTCGGGAATTACTCACATTTCCGGCCCGGATTCTATCACTTTGGAGATATTGCAGAGGCTGGTGTGGAGTCTCCACTATGATGTGTTCCGCCTGGATAAACGGGCGGTAATTCTTCAATGCCCACACGGTTGCCAGGAGTGCCTTCTCACAATCGTTGAATTTTTCCTCCACAGAGGATAAAGTTTTGCTCGCATAGGAGATTATTTTATTGACCTTGTCATGCTTTTGGTATAATACTGCTGTCAAGCACGTATTAGAGAACCCCGTCTCCAGGAAGAACTCCTTGTTTCTGACAGGGTAAGCTAGGCAAGGCGCTTGTGAGAGGCTTCTTTTGAGTTGTTTTACTGCCTCGGCTTGTTCTGCACCCCATTCCCACTTGACCCCCCCCTTCAGGAGATGAATCAGGGGTCTGGTTGATTTCTGCGTAGCCCTCAATGAACTTTCTGCTGTAATTAGTCAGTCCAAGGAGGCTCCTTAGTTCCCGCAGAGTTGTGGGGTCTTTCAGTTTCTGAAGTGCTTCCACTTTCTTTTCCTGGGGACAGAGACCCTGAGGAGTAATCTCATGCCCCAAGAAATTAACACGGGTTCTACACCACTGTGCTTTCTGAAAGGAAAGTTTTGCTCCGGCTGCCCTCAACTGTGTCAGAACATAACGGATCTCCGCCATGTGTTCCTCAACAGTTGAGCTTTTGATGAGGACATCATCTACATAAGCCAGGTTACCCCTCGCACCCAGGTCGGGCATGGCCTTATGTAGGAAAATATTGAACTCATTACCGGAGTTAAGGTATCCGAAGGGAGTCCGGGTCCATGTGTACTGCTGGCCCCCAAAGGTAAAAGCCAGCTTGTATTGGTCCTCCCTACTGACAGGCACAGTCCAGTATCCATTGGTCAGGCCTATTGCAGTGAATACCTGTGACCCCTGGATCTGGGCCAGCCCTTGGTCAATGTAGGGAAGAGGCCATCGGGAAGTATGGACCCGTTTGTTGAGCTCCCTGAGGTCGGCACAGAGTCTCCACTAGCCGTTTGGCTTCAATATTCCCAGCACCGGATTATTGAAGGTGCTGTGGACTGGACGGATTATTCCCCGGGACTCAAGGTTCTTAATTATTTCAGTGAGGGACTCCATTGATGCGAGAGGCAAACGATATTGCTTCACAAACACTGGAGTCATGCCAGGGTCCGTGGGGATTGTTGTTGTGTGGATGTCGGTGTGACCACAGTCATATGAGTCTACCGCAAAGAGATCTTGGAAATCCAAGAAAACTTGTTTCAACTTTTGCTTTTGTTCCAGAGTCACACAGGCATCAGCTAGGTTGACTCTCTCTTCCACCATCTGCCTGAAGCCTGGAAAGACTTCTGGTTTGGCTATCTCAGCGGCCTCCTCCAGCTGGGTGGAGAAGTCCCTGGTCAGAGTGCTGATTTGGACTGGAGGCTTCAGGTGGGAAAGGCAGCCCTCATGGACCTGGAAAATCACCTCATCCCTCCTGAAGTCACAAGTCACATCTTCCTTACCATAGGGGCAGGAAGTGTACACCAGGAAGTTCCCCCCATGCCGGGTAAAAATCCTGTCTGGTGTTGTATTGTCATCACTGTCACTGTCAAAGCAGTCGTTGGGGATTGGCCCTAACAGTTCATTACCTAAATCGATGGAAAAATGACGGTCATCAACCGCCATTCCAATAATGGTGCCTGCGGCTAGAGTAATACTCTTTAAGTCGCTGTTATCCACCTCTATTGGAATGGTGTCATGTTCTATGTTGACTAATGGTGTTGGGTTTACCCCCAACCCTTGCTGTTGGAGAGAAGCGTTTAGATGTATGTAAGCATCAGGGTTTTGCAAATATTGTCCTCTTTTAACTTTCACTTCCAGGGAGAATTGTCGGGTCCTTTCTGGGATGGTGACTTCCTCTTTGATCTGAATTTCAACTGCATAAGGTAGCAATTGAGCTGACCTAAATGCTTTTTCTGGATCATCAAAGCCCATGGGATTATCCGCTAATCGGGACCAAGCTTTGAAGTTTATTAGGTCCAAACTAATGGCAAAGCGATTGAGAATGTCACTGCCTAAGTAAAAGGCGGCAGTGACGTCTCGCACGACCCAACAATTATGGACTATGCTCTTGTTGCCAATAGAGATTTTGAGCATACACCTGCTTTGCAGGAGATGTTTGGAATTAGGCGCTTCCAGGTCCATTTCCCATTTGTCTATCAGTTTGAATGTGGGAATGGCTGGATCTTTTGGGAGTTGGCGAAACATGGCTTCGCTGATGAAGCTCTTACCATTGTTCACGCACACTCGAGCGAGAACAGAGTCCTTCCCATCATTTAACTGAACAGGGATGAACAACTGCTCTCCAATTTGCTGAATATCAGCCAGGCTCTGAGCTGATTTCACATCTTTCTGGACTATAGGAGTGGGAGTTTCTGATTGTGGATTCGTAAAGAATTTCAGGGTGTTTCCTTCCAGTGTGGAGTACCACTTTAGACTGGAAGGAAGGTTGATTTTCAGAAATAGAGAGGACCCTCCATCACCAGTCTGTTGTCCTACTGCTATTACTGTCACGTCTGGAATTTGGCTATTCTGGAAGTGGAATTCTACTTGGTCAGATTTTTGTTCAACCATGTGGCAGGTGCCGTTTAAACTAACATGGTTGACACTCTGTTTTAATTTTATTGGTCGGCTAGTCTGGGTCCAGAGGACCTTGTTTACGCAATCTATTAAGGGTGACAACCTCCTCAGGAGGTCATTCCCCAGTAAACAAGGGGTGCCCTCTGGAGTCACAACTATGACCGGGTGTTTCAACTTGTGTCGCCCAATTTTAATGTCCAAATCTGCCGTCCCCTCGACGGGAATTTCCTTCCCGTCAAAGTTCTGGAGTTGTCCAGGAAGAGAGGTGAGAGGAATTTGGTAATTCTCTCCCCTTCCTGCATTCAGTTCATCAAAGGCCCTTCTGGACAGAAGGGTAGCTTGAGAGCCCGTGTCCACCAGCGCCAAAATTGTACCCTGCCCCTGTACTTGTACCGGGGCATAATATCTTCCCTCCTTCTCCTCAAGGGGGCACAGATAATGCGCATTTTTGGACAACTGGTGGGCTAACTTTCTGGTTTTGGACATTGCTAGAGAAGAGATTTGGGCAGAATTCTGTGGAGAGTCTTGGGAATCTGAAAGAAAAAGTTGGCAACTGGAGATCAGAGCCATTGTGGGTTCCCCTGGCTCCGGTTCCGGGCCGCCCCCCCCTTTTTGGAGGCAGTCACCAGGATGGGCTTGAACCAGGGGATTTTCTTGCTGTTGGTTCTGGGATGAGATGGTGGGCGGCGGTAGCTCGGTCTCCACATCTCCCCAGTCTGAATTGACATCCCTTGGGACCCATTTTTCTTTGGGAGGAGTTCCCCCATCTCTGAAGGAGAAGATCCTTTTCCCAGGATCCTCTGAGGATCCCTCTCCCTCAAATTGGAAGATCTGTACCTCCTCCTCAAACTGAGTCTGTTTAGGTCTTTTGTTTCTCCTACCCCCCCTCTGCTCCTTAGGAGGCAGACTTTCAGGGGCAGGAGATTTTGTTTCCGGTTCCTGGGTTTCCAGGGGCTGTTTACAAGTGAGGAAGGAGGCTTCCTCCAAGGCTTTACACCCCCCTTCCCTTTGTGCCTCCTCCCTGGGAACCGGTGAGTTATCGGGGTGCTGCCCCTGTCATTGTTCTGGGGCACCAGGTCCAGAGTTGGGTGCGTGCTGCGCCGGCATGCCGATCTGAGGGTTCTGCTGAGCCCTCAGTATGTGACCCAGATCCCGCGCCATGTTTTGAACCTGGCGCTCTAACTGGGAAACCCGCTCAGGCTGATACGGGGCCCTGTTTTCTCCCCTGGGCTGATCCCGGGAAGGGTAGCTATCCCTTCTCTGGTAGTACCCCTGGTTGGGAAGATTTTGGTACCCCTCCACCCTTGGCCTCCCCTCTCCCGGATTCGGTTGTCTGGGCTCAGGGAATTGGGGAAAGAAGGGTGGAGGATTTTGGGGCTGGAAGTTGGGTGGATACCTGGGGAAAAAGTTCTGCCCAGGATTTGGAGAATTTCTGCCCTCCGGTGGGAAGTTAGGAGGGAAGTTCCCTGGGTTAGGTGCTTGGCTGGATCCCCCCCTTGGGCTGGAGGAGTCCACACATAACCCAGGATGGGTCGACTTCCCTTGTAACGGGGACTTACATAATCAGGAGAGCGAGGGACCCCATTTGTGGGGCTGCCTCCCTGGCTCCCTGTCTGTGACTGGCCCGTGGGCCTTCTGGGCCTAGCATTATTAGGTGCAGGTAGGTTTTTAGGCCCCCCCATCTCCAAATCCAAAACGGGGGTGACCTTTACCTCTGCCACCTTGGCAGCAGCAGGGGTGCTGTTGGTTTTGGGATTTTTCTGGGTATTGCTTTTATTTTCTATGGGCTTCTGCACCTCATAGATCCGGGTCGCCTGTTCAATGACCCAGTCTAAAGATCTTTTCTCGTGAAAATCCCTCACGAGCTGGGTCATTATGTATTTGGGCAAGGCATGGAAAAACGTATTAATAAATTCTCTGCTGTCTGTGCGCACCCTTCTGGTGGTCTGCGCAAAGGCACGTTTCAGTTCTTGCACAAACTCTTGTGGGGCCTGATCCTCCCCACACTGCAAATTGTAGGCTGCCTTGCGAGCCTCTTGGGGATTTCTGTGAACAGAAAAATGTTTTAATATGGCCGCCCTATAGGTGGACCACCTGGAATGATTTTGGTCCTCCAGCCCTGCAAAGAAACTGGAGTACTCTGGGGAGAAGGTCCACTTTACATATTGAATACAGCTTTGGCTGTCCTTCAAATGGAAAGTCTCCATCATTTGCTCAAACAACTCTAAGTGCTCCCAAACAGAATACTTGGCGTTCTTATGATAAGGCGTGATGACACTCCTGATTGCCTTAATCTGTTTCAATGGGTCCTTAATCAAGGCCCTTTTTGCCTTATTGGCCTTTTTGGTCCGGGTAACCCTGGTCCATTCATCTTCTGACTCAGAGGCACTGCTCCCAGAGGTTCCCGTCTGTTCTTCCAGGTTTTCCCGGACTCTGCGAGCCTGGGAATGGCTGGCAGAATGTGGGGACCTGGTCTCCTGTGTCCTGTACCGCTCAGAGGAGTCTTCAGATCCCTCCTTGCTGCCAGGATTTGATGGGTACCCCCCCACTGACCTTACTGGGCAGAGGTTTTCAGGATGCCCTTAATGGGCCTACTCTCCTGGGGTTCCCCATTAAATTGCACTGTGGTTGGGTGCCCATACCCGGATGCCCGCCCCTCCATTCCTGGGTGGTACTGGCCGATGAGCCCCATGCTTCTGGCTGGATAGTAATCTGCCATCCCTGTGGCCCTGTGCTCATGTGCGCCAGGGGACATGGGGGTGGCAGAGTCCAGGGACTGAGAGAGAAAAAGGCCTCTGGTACTATGGCTCCTGAGCTTATGCTCAGGAGTTTCCCTTTCCCAGCGAACCTCATCTCTATCCGCCCCTGCTCCCTGTTGCAATGCAAGAGCCTGCGCCTTCAGTTCCTCAGTTAAGGCCTTACTAGACTCTATCAGTCTCTCCTGCATCACTACCTGTTGTTGGAGTCTATCATTGTGCTGGCAGAGACCCTCATTCTCTCTCTGCGTTTCCTGATTGGTCCTGGAGCACTGGGCCAGTCTTTGCTGCAGGAGGGTTACCTCCTGAGCTGTGTCCCTATTGGCCTGCTCCTGTCTTGCCAGAGCCTCCTCCACCCTCCTGGTGTGCTCTAGCAAGTCCTGGTGTTCTTTTTGGAGGTCACCCAGTCCCTGGTGGGCCAGGTGATTTTCTTCCATTTTTCTCCTTAAGTGGCAGACTTCCTGGCCTAAGGTGTCCCTTTCCTGACCAAGAGCTTGAATTTGTGACGCCAGGTCGTCCCTTTGCCTTTGGAAGGCACCAGCTTTCTGGCGCTCCTGATCAAACTCTGCCTGGGTATCCAGGTCTTTCAGGATCAGTTTATTGCTCGCCTCTTTCTCTCTGTCTAGTTGGATTTGCAGGGTGGCTACCTGCTCTGTGCATGCCCTGTTGAAATTGATCTGTTGCTCCAGCTTTTTCTGGCTCTGCAGTAGGGAGTCCAAACTGTCTTGGCGTTCCTTCTGCAAAGCCAGAATTCTGGTATCCTGGTCTGTCTTTTCCTGTTGCAGTATATCCATGTCCTCTTTTATTTTAATGATATACTGCCTACTATCATTTTCTGACTCCTGGCTCCCCTGCAGCCTCTGCTCAGAAGAGACCAGGTCAGATTGGACCTTCTCTAACGCCATCTGTCGCTTGTTCGCCAGATCTTGGCTTTCCGTACATTTATCCTGCATGTCTCCCATATATAGGTACAGGTATGCCGCTATCCTAACCATCTTGTCTTGTTCATCCTTAGCTTTAGGAGCCATGTATAGTTCACTCAGGGCCACATGTAGGGGACCCTGATCTCCCCATATATCTGACCCTGTTTCAGTGACCTGTTGCGTGATGGCCTGCAACCAGACTATGCGGTCCTGGTGAGTCCACTCACCTCTCACAAATAACTTATGTAAGAAGTGCTCTCTGGCTATTTTCATGTCTACTAAGGTCGTCATTCTAGAGATTGGTCTCTGTCCTGACTTACAGAAATTAGTATTTTATTTTTGCAAAACAGATCTTTTTCTAAGAGCGTTCCTTTGAGGAGTGCTTTACAGCGTAACACAGCGTGGTGATCCGACCGGATATGTGTATCTGGTCAGCTGGCACACTGTATTAATCTGCACAAGTGATAGATCTAACCCAAACATCCCGGACGAGCCCCCAATTTGTAAGAGGATTCAATTCAACACTACAGCTAAGTCAATGCCTAGTCTGGGATACTGAATGGAAACCCTTATTGATATATCTTTATGTCCAGTTCATGCATTCTGGATGACTACCCCTATATAACACCCCTCTCTGGGAATCCCACTGAGCCAAGAAGTAGTTCTGTTTTGCAAGTTTAAAGGTTTATTTGATAATTTAAACAATATATATATATATATCACGCTTTATAATAAATTAATAATTGAATATCACACTGAATCTGAGCAGTAATCAATAATGGATATTCTGGCACTAGCACACTTGTGAATAGGAACAGTAGAATAAGGTGGTAGAGAATGCTTTATATAAGTTCAGATGGATGTAATGTTGAATGAAAATGCAATACAGAAAATACTCAATATGATTTCAACAAAACAATGTAATCACTTTTCTCTGGCAATCCCCTCCCCCCTTTATGCAATGCAAGGAAATGGAAGGAAAGCACACAGTTCTCAGAAATGCAATCAAGTGTAATTCAGTTCACCCCAGCAAGCTTACACTACAGAAGTTGGAAACACAGGCCCAAAATGCTTTTATATGTGCTGGCAATGAAGTGAAAAATATGCTAAAATGCTTTTAATTCCCTCTAGAGGTTCAGGGTGAGTGGTATCAAGTTAATATTAGTCCAGGCTCACTCTTGCAATGATTCAGGGTTGGTTCTTAAAAGGCAAACGAATTTTTAGCAAGGAAAGCAAGGAAACTGTTGTTTCACACGTGGAGAAATTTGCAAATCGCGGCAAATTCGCGAGTGCTTTTTTCGCGATTGCGGCAAAAGTGTAGGGGGTAGGAATGCGGTTCTAGGTTCGTTGAAAAGCTAAGATTTTAAGCTTTCAGAGGAAAGTTACTGCAAGTCTCTAGGACAAACGGTCACGGAGATATGAGCGATTAAATAAAGGTAGTTTTTCGGATTTGGAATGTTAAAATTCAAAGTGACAAATGACAGCTAGCAACTAGAAATGACAGGTGACAGCTTTACAAATGACAGGTGACAGTTAGGAGGCAGTTCTACTTAGATTAAAATAGATTGAATTATATTATTTTAACTAAGAGATTGGTTCTGCACAGTCTTGCTAGGTACTCACAATATATTTTTGAAATAAATGGGCCTCGCCACGGATCTGGTCAGGTTTTAGACTGGACTCTGGTCTGGTCTCTGCACTTCACAATGATCTGGGTCAGCTCTCCGGTTCTGCTAACAGTGGTCTGGGTCAGCTCTGCTCTCTCTGGATCTTTCTGCACAGCTTTCCCTGGAGATTGATGGATTTGAAGTCTGGATCTCTGGATGTGGTATGGTCCGGCAGAGCGCGTTGCAGCAAATGGAATTGAATGTCCCTATCTGTCCTGACTGTCTGCTTTTATGTGTTTTGAAAATGCGTGTGTGTGCAGCATCACTAGGCTCTACCCCTCTCCACTTGTCATTGGCCACTTCATCCTCTTCCCCTTGATTGGGGGAATGAAATGAAGTGTCATCATGATGAGGTCTGTTTATGGTACAGAGAACCCACCCCTGTCAAATTACACACAATCTATATTTTGACCCAAAAGACATATTTGCACAGGTACACATTTGTTTAAAATTACATGCACCCATCACATATCACAGGAGGTATACCCTGTCCAAATCTGCTCTTCCTGGGAGCTTGCATTGAGAAATGGCAACATATTTCACTTTTTGGTCAGGTTACCAATATCAGATTCTTACTCAAATTTATACACATGTGCGCAAGGAGTATGGACATTACTTGATGAAGTGTCAGATTTTTAACATGCATACATTTTAAGTAATACCCTCTTAACTACTAGTTTGCCCCCAGATCATGCCACCGGTTCTAAAAACCTCTTAAAATGTGGGCAGAAAAATCACAAGAATTATGGTATCATTTAAATAATTATGACAAGTCCATACTATGAGTTATTAATCTTTTTCTAAAACCATATTCTGGCTTCAGGGGTGTATCTTTTCAGGTCACATGGTACAGAAACCAGTTTTTCCACTTTCTTCAAGCTCAGCCTCTGTCTCCAGTTTCTTCCCCTCCCAGTTTCTGCCAAGAGGAAGCCATTTTTATTACCCCTGCAATAAACCATCTGCCTGGGCCATGGAAGGCCCATTGTTCAAGAGGAAGCCATTTATGGCCACTTCCATAAACCCTATGCCTGGGTCCTATGTTTAGCCTCTAGCAGTCCCTTGGTAATCCAATCAGAGAAGTGTCATATCCCTTTTGGTGGGAGCAGCAAAAGGCAGGTAGGCATGGGAACACAGCAGTTGTGCAAGTCTCAACTCCTGTTGGGGGTAGCTGGTGGGCAGAATTCAGTTCCTTAAGCCAGGCCCCAGCTAAAATGTCACTTTTTGTTACCCAGTTTAAGTCAAGACAATGTTTACATATGCAGCTAGAATGCTGATTCTAAGTCCAAAACTATGGCATTTCAACAGTGACAACTATGTGCCACTCAAAAGTAGGTCACTCAGTTAATTTAAACATTTTCGATTTTTGGTAGTTTTAAATCCAGTTTCAGTTAGGCTGCTGCAGACCTGCAGAGCTCAGCCAGTCTTGTTATGAACATTCAAGTCACTTCAGAATATAACTTTACATTGGATCCACCTCTCAGTAAGTCTTTCTTTGGCCTGTTTTGGGTTCATCTATTCAGTTTTACACAAATGTCTGGTGTTGTTTTAAACCGCCGGCTTTCTGATAGTGGTGAGTACTGGTACTGCACCCATTTTTGGGATTTAAGAAAATGAGTTCCCCACAAATCTAGGTTGCTTTTGGCAATCAGCATTGCCATTCCCAATGGTTTCAGGCTACTGTGTGGGTAGTCCAATGGTGGTTTTAGGCAGTGCCCTTCTGTGCCCATAACATCGGCAAAATGGGTGGCAGCCTATTCTTCATGCATTTCCCTGTGCATTTTCTGGGAAGCTCTGGCCATCATGATGTTTTCCATGTCAGTACTGCACAGTTTTGAGGCAGGGCTCGGAGGTATGGGTAAAAACATCCCACAAGGTGTTGCCAAAGAGTACAGCTGCAAGGTCAAAGAAATTGTCTGGTCTCATGAGAAATTCCACTTCATTACCACAGGGTATTGACTTAATCGTTCACGCTCGCTCATGATTGGGTCTCTTCAAGGGGCATGCACCTCACAAATGATCTGAAGTTGTTTTGACCCATAATGAAAGTCCATTGTTGCAACAAGTTACCTGAATGTAATAGACCAATCAGAACACAGTATGTTTTGCTGAATGCACAATTAGGTCATTCACAGGGGGCTCCTCTCATGTTGTCATGGATACTTAATTGACCAATGGGGTGGTGAAATGTAGATGTTTAGATTTTTGTATAGGGGATAGCCAATAGGAAATGAGGGATTCATCTGTATTAGATACATGTTGCTAAATGTAGTTTTTGTGATTTTTTTCCTTAAAAGATGAAACTTGCTTGGGTGTGTCGAGTGAGTTCTCAGTTTTCAGTTGTATGGAGCTGACTGATCCTCCTGGCCATATTTGCATGCAATAAACTTGTTTTTTCTTGCAAAACAGGCACTCTTTATTGACCTCTTGGTTAGTTTTTTATCGATCGTTTTTTGGGCCTATCTTACAAATTTCCCAATGATGAAGGGGCACTAGATTCCCCAGAGAGGCTGGGGACTCCCCCGCCGTGCATCCTGGGTTGCGGCTCCCACCTGCAGTGACCAGTCCATGTGCACACCGTTAGGAGATTTGCAGGCGCTGTGTTTCCAGAAGGCAATTGAAGGGGGGGACACTGCATTGTAGGATACTTAAGAATGTGAGTGCCCTCTTGTGGGAAAAAAAGGGGGGGTTGACCATTTTTGTTAATGTATGGTGCACAAGTAAATGAGACAGAAGGGGAAGCCCCTCAAAGATGAGGGAAGACAACGTTGTAACATAGTGCATCAGTTTTCCCTAGTAGTGACGTGGAGCTCCCGCAGCCACAGGGAAAGATGGCATCATAAATGGTAGTAAAGATTAAGAATTGATGTGGGGTATCTCCTCTTAGACTAGGAAAGACAGCGCTGTAGTGGAAGTGATGGTCTTGTATGGGGCGTACCCAGTATCCCTACGTCCTAGAGGGAAAGGGGCATGAGGAGGGTTGAGTTCCCTTGTATTAAGAGAAGTAGACAGAGGAAGGGTCTACACCATTGTTTAAATAGATGTGTTTTTATTATTGGTTTTTGTTTGTAGTGGTGTAGTTAGAAATGTTTGATGTGGGGCAGTGGTAGCCCATTGTGTGGATAAGGCCAGTTTGTGGTGATTATATTAGCAAAGGGGATTTGAGAGCGTGCAGGGTATTTGGAATTTTTGATCTGGGAGGGTAGATGTTTTTTTTGGGGATATTGTGGGTTTTGAGGTGAGATGTAACTGTTTTGATGTTTGGCAGATGTTTGGGTTAGTTAAGATTGGATCTGAGAAGTATGGGTACTCTGTTGGAACACATGTGTAAAACGCTAGCTCAGTATAGGGATAAAATTCTGAAGTGGGTTCAGGGAATGGAAGGCAACATTTGTAAGGCTTGGCCTGAGGTGGGCACACATGATAAAAATGTATCGGAACATATGTATACACATTTGTCATCAACATACAAAGGGAAAAAGTTGAGTAGCAGGCAGAGTATACTTGTATTATGGAACATGTTTGAGCATGTAGAGAACATCCCTGATGACAGCACAGAAGGAACAAATCTGACATACACACATGCCACTGCCCCGCCTCTATATGGTACTTTCCTTTACAGCCCGCTGCAGGGTGAACCAACCCCTGGTATGCACCACCCACCAAGCTCAAGACAAGAGCCCCAGAGCAATCTAAAGATGAAACACAGGACCCATTGATTATGGGAGTAGAGAATAAGGTGATTAGAGAGCTAGAAGCAGTGGTAAAGAAGGCAGAGGAGGAGCTGGTGCGAGCTTCACAGAAACAAAGGGAGTAGCGGAGAGTGGTGATAGGCACAGATTAGCGGAGGCCTGCACATATACTTTTTAAGATGGATATTATGGCTATTAAGGATATTATGGAGGATTGGGGTGAGGCATACTGCAATCTAGGGGCAGATCACAGGGTTTTACAGCAGAGGGACAAGCACAGTCAGTCATTGCATGGATTATGACTCTGTATGCACCGACAGGGAAGCAGAGGGCAAAGAGGAGGATTGGGAGATGGACGAGGTGCAGAGAGTACAATAGGGGGGAAATTACACCATGGGGTCTGTGGCTTAGACCATAGTTTGGTCTAATGGCCCTAGTAAAGGGCAAGAAGGGAGGGAGGACATGCCAAACTAAGAAGAGAGGAATGCAGTTCCCATTGTTGCAAAAGGGACCAGGGAGAGCACACTACATGCGCTAGCCCTACATGGATCGGAACAATTCGATGAAGGCATTACCCTCACTTACAGCGGGAGCAAGCAAATTAATATAGGCACTATTACCTCAGGAGGTAGAGATCACGTTAGCTGTAGGGGACATGTATAGTTTGTTCACTGCACTGCTGGGGAGCAGGTGGGTGAAATATGGAAGAAGGTGGGCTATCCAGGGGTGCAACTGAACAGCGACAATCATAATGGCGCAAAGTTTAATAACTGTCAAGCACATATTGGCCGGCACCATGAAGGCAGATGAAGACCCTGCACTCTACATTCATCAGATTCAGGTGGTGCAGCAAGCACAGACAGGGGAACGTGTGACAAGAATATACTTATATTTGATCACTTGTTGAATAAGGGTTTCCCTGTGGAAGTACAACAAAACTTGAATAATGTGGTTGTTTTTTAGGCAAAGTGATTGGCTGGAGGACTGGTGCAGATAGTGCATTATTGTAGGAGGAGGCAGCATAAAGAGAAGATACAGCAGAGCAGATGCAAAGGGCAGAAGCTGAGCTGGTCCAGAAAAAAGTTAACTAAATTGAGCATGGAAGTAGCAAGGATTACTGGTACCTCAGAAGATCAACCCGACCAGAGATTGACACAGGGTTGGTACGAGAGGTATGCAGTTGACAGAAGGTAGATGGGAAGTTTTCAGAAGGTTGGAGGAGGTTTTCAGCGAGGATGAGTGTGGATTTTGAGGGATGAGGCCCAGGTTTGGAGGACAGTGTTGATCATGTGGAGAGGTAGGACATTTTGCATGAGAATGCTGGACTAGACCACATTTTTCGTGCAACCTCAGTGGTCCAGCTCATCTATCATCACCATTCCAAATGCACCCCCAGTTATCCCATATGCCCCAGGTCCCATGCAGGCCCAACGCCCAATACAAATGCAATGGATTAAGTATCCAGCACCAGAGATCACACTGACATACGTGCAGCAGCCACCCAAGCAGGCCCTTACACAATCATGGAATAAAAATGTCACAAGGTACAGTGGCACACTACACCAGAACTAGTGTCTTTGGGAGGAATACCTTCACTCTCCCAGATAGGAACGCTTATGCCAAATAGGAAATCCCACATAGAGCTCTGACACATGAGCTACAAAATCCTGCATCAAGGAATGGAGGTTTCCATTGTCAGGTAAAATAAAAGACACACAGGGATTCTCTGGTGCAATTTTATTAGTTCCTTTCACTGAATATTTCACTTTCACTGTAGGAAAACAGGAGTTTCCAGCACCCTTACTATATTGTAAACATACCCCAGTTAACCCTCTGGGCAGTGATCTCCAGAGTAAATGAAACATGACCATTTCATTCACTGAGGAAGATATAGTGTGTTCAAAACCAGGCATATACCATGCTAGGACAGAAGCAATACCACAAGCACTTTGCAGGGGGCTGCCCCTACATCTAGATTTGTTTCTCTATGGGGTAAAAGTTTTGCTAGGATGGGTGCCTGGGATTAAATGTAAGACACTGTGTGTACCCGCCGAGTTTCTGTTCAGACACGCTGTTCCCATGGAAAAGGCACCAGGCACCATTATTAAATTAGAGTTTGAAGCAGTGATATAAAAGGACAAAGTAATTATTTCTGGTGCAGACAAAGAAGGGGAGGAATAGCGCACAATTTTGTGCATAGACCTAGGAAAGCCACCAAGGGGGTGTTTGACGAACACCTGTTCGACGATACCGAGGACACAGGAGAAATGGTGTTTGAAATGTGTATACCCTGCCAAATAATGATGCAACTCAGGGAACTACTTGCACAATGCTCATTGCCGAAGCATTAACATCACACTTGCAGGAGGATATGGAAAAGGCCCAATCACCGATGGTCTAGCAACCTCCATGATGTAGGGTTATTAAAGAGCATAGGAGCAGTTTGGGTAGAATTGAATGCAGGTGCAGTGTTACCCCGAGTGAGTACCCCACGTCAAGGGAAGCGGATGAAGGGATCTATGCAACCATTGTAGCATCATGACAACAAGGCATAATACAACCATCAAAATCCTCAAATAACATGGCCATATACCCTGTGAAAAAAGCAAAGGGTTCAAGTTAGAGAATGGATGAGGATTTACGCCTGTTGAACCATATTGTAGAAGGAGAATTTTCAGTGGTCCCCAATCCCACTACCATTCTTTGTAATATTCCAACAGAAGCAACACACTTTACAGTAATAGATCTCAAGATTGCATTTTGCTCTGTCCCATTGCACCCCAACTTCCGACATCTCACAGCATTTACATTTCAAGGGCAGAGATTTCAATGCACAAGATTACATCAGGGGTACTGTGAGTCCCAGAGCATCTTTAATAGATGAGTGCACGTTGACTTAGGATATTTACAAGTAAAAAGAACAGGGATTCAATATGCAGACAAGCTTTTGGTCTGCAGCACAACAGAAGAGCAGTGCAGAGAAGACTCAGTTACACTTTTAACTTTGCTAGCAGAGAAGGGCTATAAGATAGACAAATAAAAACGGCAGCATTGCCAGAAAGAGGTACTATACATATGGCAAATAATATCATCAGAAGGAAGGAAAGGTGTTAAACAGTAATTATATAGTGCCTCCTTAGTATTTATATTGGCCTAAGCCTAGTTGCGCTAAACGGAAAACCGCATTGCAAAGTTCCGATTTTTGGGTTAACTTCACCACCATTTTAAGATTCATCCGCCATTTTGATTTCTACTCATGTGTTCTTCGTTCTAAAATGGTGGACTATGTTTTCGACTTGCAACCAAGAGTTCCGCCCTTTGAGTTCTGTTAATGTTTAGGCTGTCCGAGAGCCAACTGTTTAGACTGAGCAATGAGACCTTGTGCTTCATATGAACTGTTGTTTAAGTGTTGTCTGCGCTCACAAGACTCATCCTTATATAAACATTGGGACAATGAAGAACAGGCCTCGAACGTATGCATTGGCGGAACTGCATTGAAAAGGAACTTAGTACAAGGCTTACCGTGGGATCCGGGAACATACATCACTATTGTGTCTTCATGGAAATACAAACCTATGTAATCCTTTGCATAATATTGTATAATCTGTATGTGAACTAGGAACGAACGCTAGACCACGAATTATTAACATGAAGAGAAGCTGGACAAAATTACACAAATTGTATAAAAGCACAAATGTTTAGATGTTCAGCACTCTCTCACCTCTCCTTGTCGGCTGGTACACACTGCGATGTGTTGGGAGCCAGATAGATATCTGTTTTGCTTTGTAGCCTTTACAGTAATAAAAGATCTGTGAATCTTTTTAGTCCGTGATTGGTGTATTTCCTTTGTGGTACTCAGCCTCAATATTTCTTTTGTTCTTTCAAAGTAACACCAGCAAGAGCAACAGCAGTGCAAAACACACCTAGCCAACCACAGTTAAAATAATGCACCCGTTTTAGGACTATGTAACTACTCTAGGTCTTGGAAATTTGATTATTCCAGCTATAACAAATCACTGTTGCACGGGCTAAAGAAAGAGCAGAAAGTAAAAGGACCAATTAGTTGGACAGAAGAGATGACCACATTTTTTTAGGAACTCAGAAATGCAATCAGTAATGGACCAGTGTTAGCAACACCATATTATAACAAACAAATATTTCTAGTCTCACATTCAAAAGTCCAATGTGATGGCTGTCCTGCTGCAGGAGTCATCAATGAGGCACAAGCCCCTGGCTTACTACAGTGGACTTTTAGATCCAGTTATGCAGGACATTTTCCATGTGAGCATGCTCTAGCAGCAGCAGATTTCCCAATACAGAAATTCTCCACCATCACAATGGGAGGCCAAGTGACATTATGGGGGTAATTCATAGAATTCGGCGCACAAGTGCGCGTGCGGCAGTCTGCGCCAGCCGCGTGCGCCAAAACACATTTAGGCGCACAGCGCATTCATGGATTTATACATCCATAAGCAGCCGTGGTGCAGAGTGGCGCCGCGAACCTGCAGCAGCGCCAGTTACGCCCCCAACCCCGCCCGTGAGCCAAAAACATCGCACAAATCCAGTACATGGCGCAAAGGCCAGTGGACCAGCATACAGCCCCCCAACCACGAAAACGCGTGTAAAACTCCCCGCGCATGCCCCAGAATACACATACCCCGCTCGCGCTAGGCCAATAGTGTGTAAAACTCCACGCGCACCCCTCGGAATACACATACCCCGCTTGCGCTAGGCCAATAGCATGTAAAACTCCACGCGCACCCCTCAGAATACATGTACCCCGCTCACGCCAGCGAAAATGCATGTAAAACATCGAAAAAGTCCCCCTTGTGGAGTGGGCTGCCTGCAGGGCATGCCCAGGGTGGATGGGCTGCCTGTGGGGCATGCCCAGGGGTGAAGGGCTGCCTGCGGGCTATGGACTGGGGTGAAGGGCTGCCTGCGGGGCATGCCCAGGGATGAAGGGCTGCCTGCAGGCTATGGACTGGGAGAATGGCTGCCTGCGGGCTATGGACTGGGGTGGATGGGCTGCTTGTGGGGTATGGGGAGGGTGGATGGGCTGCCTGCACGTATTCCAAAGGGTGCATGTGAAGTTTTACACGCTATTGGCCTAGCCTGAGCGGGGTACGTGTATTCCGAGGGGTGCGTGTGCAGTTTTAAATGCTATTAGCCTAGCGCGAGCGGGGTACTTGTATTCCGAGGGGTGCGCTTGGAGTTTTACACTCTATTGGCCTAGCGCGAGCGAGGTAAGTGTATTCCGAGGGGTGCACGTGGAGTTTTAC
Source organism: Ambystoma mexicanum (assembly GCF_040938575.1). Lineage (NCBI taxonomy): Eukaryota > Metazoa > Chordata > Amphibia > Caudata > Ambystomatidae > Ambystoma > Ambystoma mexicanum. The sequence continues at coordinate 965,180,428 of NC_090933.1, read as the reverse complement.
ATGCTATTGGGCTAGCGCGAGTGGGGAACGTGTATTCTGGGGGTGAGAGTATTACACGCCATTTGGCAGTGTGGACCGTCCCTGGTGTGCCCCTCCCGCCCACCCCATGCCCTGCAGGCAGCCCAAATGGCGCCATGCACTTGGGAGCCCCGATTCATGTCCCCCACCCCCAGTGACGGGCATCTGCCAGCAGGCCCTGATTCATGTCCCCCAACCCCAATGACGGGCACCTGCTAGCAGGCCCCGACTCATGTCCCCCACCCAACACGTCATTACAATCTAGACCCATGGTCCTTAAGGCCACCCAGATCCCACCCCACGCCACCCCAGTCCAAACACCCAACCAAGCATTCCATCCACTCCACAATGTAATCGTCATGTCATGATAGATCCCATATAACCAATATGCCCATGAATACATGTCCGTCAGACCCACACAATGGCGACACATGAATGATCAAACCCACATGCACGAAAACAATGAGAGAAGACCACACAAATTAAGTAAAAAAAATGTATTATATAAAAACAGAATGAACAAAAACGAAATCACACAAGAAAAAATATAATAAATAAAAGTCTGGATTTCTGAAATGAAGGGAAATAAATGAATGCTGAAATCAATAAATTCCAAAGTAAAATGGATCCAATGGGTCAGTCCATCAAACAAAAATCAGAGGAAAAAAAAGCAAAATATTCCACTGTGGGTCCAAGAAAAAGAAATCCAGGTCCAAAACTATTTACAAATGAACATCCAAGGGTCCATGAACCCAACAATCCAAACGAAACCTAATCTAAATCCTACCTAATTAATAACTATATACAAAAAGGCGGGGCATAGTCCATGCGCCCCAAAGGAAAAAAAATAAAGGAAACCTACAACTACATAACTATTTACAAAGGCGGCGGCCTAGTCCCACGGCTCACTGTTCGATGTTCCGGCCCAGGGCATCATCGAACTCCATGTCGATGTTCCAGAGGCGGGCCTGTTCCCTGGACTCGAGGTCTCGCAGGGATGCAGCCATTGATTCCCTCAAATCCCTGCGAGTTTCCTCGAGGCTCTGCGCCCGCCTCAAAGCCTGCTGCATGGAGTTCTCCGCCATGACCATCCTGAGCCGTGCCCTCTCCGCCCACTGCCTCTCTGCATCTATCTGCTGGCCCAACCGATGCCACATGGAAGACACTCCCAGTCCTGGGTCCTACTGTCCCTCAGCTGATGCCTGCCACCGGGGTGTTGACGGCCCGGAGCCATGATGCCTCCCATGCTGTGCCTGCTGCTGCCTCCGATGCAACTGCCTCTGCCACCACGACGACATCCGGGCTGATGGAATCCCCCAGCGCCGTCGTGCACGTGCCCTGCCCGATGATGCTGGCACATCCTCCATCCGCTGGAGTCCAGTTGGTGGGGTGGCCACCCCTGCTGGACCTCTGACTCCCGACTGTGGCAGGGATGGGATCTCCACCTGACTGGCTGCGTTGGCTGGTGCAGATCCACAGGGGGCCCTGGTGGCATCTGGGCCGGAAGACGGCAGGGAGAACGACTGGTGTACAGTGTGCACAGAGGAGGAGAGGGCCGCAAGACTGGCCGACACATGGAGGAAACCCCCGACCATGGCCCATCCCAACTGGGTCACGTTGGCACACAGCTCTTCGTGATGACGTGCGTGGTCCCCCAGGAACCATGCATGTCATCACGAATGACATGTGTGCGCAATGCGACACCAATTAGGACGGACTCCATCCGGTCACGGGACGGGTCTGGGACGGGGCATACCTGCTGGTGCATGGTGATGCAGTCACAGTGTCAGGGAGAGAGACATGCACAGGCACCTCTGTAGTGACCTGTGCTGCCTCCTGCCCCTGGACTGCACCACTTGCACCAGTGGTACCACCCCCACCAGGCCCCATGTCCGGCTCTGTAGCGGCCTCCTCCTCCTCTATACACACCACCAACCTCGATGGCTTCACACCGTCTTCCACCGTAGCAAGCCCCTGTGGGGGCTCTTCCGCCCCTTCCGCTGCAGCCGTAGTGGCAGACGCACCACCAGTCCCCTCCGTCCCAGATGATGGAATTTCCTGTGAGGGTGACTGGGCCTTGTGACGCCGGCCGGTGGAGGCATCCTTGCCGCTTTCCTCCAAAGTGCAGTCCCCGCCCTCTTCTTCACTTGCCGCTGTGTAAAGGGAGACATTGAACACAAGCATCAGGGTACTGTACAATAGTCCCCTAGACAGGAAGCAATAAAAGATGAGTGGCACTGTCAATCGTCACTTCCATCATGTCTCCCAACAACACATGAGTCAGTGCAGGCAACACACATGCAGGAACCGGCATGGCACATGCAACAGAAATTTGCATCCATGTCCACCGCATCGTAGATACATCCAATGGTGGCCTGAAACTCACATGCATCATGGGACATGCTGATCACATGCACATGCATGACCGGAGGGTCATTCATCTGGCCCCGTATGCCCACAGACACAGTGGATACAAGGATGAGTAGGCTGTATCAGTGATTCACCACATCATCACAGACATGTGTCATGCATCCATGGCGTGCACACTATTCTGACACACGGACATGTACTTCATGCATGTCCATGACAGCAGCACACATCTATCACACCACAAACATGCCACGGTACAGACACAGGCATGCATACATGTGTGCATTCCGCATTCTGCACAGCATGATGCATTGTAACACATACACCATCCATGTGGGTCACACCTGACTAGACTCACATGCAGCACCATCATTTCCCTGCACACACACATCCATACATGAGCCATGTCACACATGCAGCCGAGTACCTAACTACCACCACGCTTCAACATGCACCGTTTCAAATGTGAATGCATGGGAACTTACCGCTCGACTCAAGACAGGCCTGCATCCTGAGGATCTGGTAGTGAAGCTGAAGTGGGAGAATGGAAGACCAGGCTCCCGTCCTTCACCTCTCGCGCTTGGCCTAAAGGGTCACGACCCAGACACCCGCCACGAGAAGAGTTTGTCCATTTACCAGACGACCAGATACCCTGGTACAGGAACATACGGATGTGTCCATCTGCCTGCCCAGCAGCCCGCACTGGCCATGCCGACACCTGCGGCACGGACCAACTAGACTAAAATCTACACGTCGTTAGAGATGCCATGACGACCTAGCCAACGGTTAAGCACACCTGTGCAAATATACACACTGGACACTCCCGCACCAATCTACACGAAGAATATACCCAGTGCTATGACGTAGGCGACAGACATACTCACGGACGTGCATCTTTATTATTTTCTACATAGGCTTTCAAAATGCTGCAACGCAAGACGCGTCATGAACTCATCTAAAAAGCTTGCTCACGCTTCTCTTAAAACCAGTTGCCACCATGAGAAATATAATGAAGACATGATACTGGTCTTGAAACTATATGGTACTGTAACCTAAAGCACCTGTGCACCAGACGGACCCACTTATACACTAGGCCTAAGTAGGCCGCAAGCAAGAGCTCCCGTGGACATTAACAAAACAAGAGTCAGGTTGCTGATCCTGCAGAATGAGCCCGGCGAAGCAACCAGCCAAGGTCGCAATGTTGCAAACCCACATTCCAAGAGCAAATCATCAAGGGCACGATGTTGCAACCTCGCACGCCGCGCACCAACGTTAAAGTCACATCTGCAAATTAAACCAGACACACAGTGGAAAAACAATATTAATTGTGCAGAATTCTGCCTCAAACACGGTCCCACCTCACGTGACCAAGCCGAACCTGACGAGATGCCAAGCCCAGGAGGAAAGAGGCGTCTGGATCCCTCGTTACGAGACACAGGCAGATACACTTGAAAGGCTCAATGGACATCTGCGACAGTGGGAGCGGTCAGCCTTCCAGCTATGAATAAATCCTCACATTGTCTGCACGTACCCATAGTGAAACATTGTTGCAAATTGCAGGTACACCGAGAGCTGGGAACAGCGGTGGTCCCAGGCTGGGAAGCTCACGGGCGCACCAATCAGAACATGGGGCTCTTATCACTGACGCCAGTAATATTAACCAATCATTAGGAGTCTTCATGTAACAATTCTCATGTATCTAATTGTAGGGACAACCCAGATATATCACCTGACTAACCTTCATCCACTCATATTATTCTCTATACGTATGCTATACTAACCCTACCACTCGAGCAACCAATTAAGAGTGGCGATAGGTTTTTTGTTAACTTTCTAAAGTGACGCAAGTAGCGCGTCATAATACAGTAAAAAGGGCCTGCGAGCCCCACGATTGTGTGTGTGTCAGGACGGACGCGTACGCTCCTTGACCCATCCCTGCCGTTTTTGTCTAATAAACAGCAGAGTCACCTTGCTTCTTGCGTGTGTCTCATACTCTATCTCATCTGGGATATACGGGAGGAGTTGGGGCCTCCCTGCCCGGAGGTCTGCGGACGGCCCGGCCGACCCCGGCAGAATTTCCCCCCGACAAGTTGGAGGCACTGCTGAGATCTGTTTAAGATCCACCTTTTTATTTTTACTTTTTCCAGGCACTCCCGTTGCGAGGAGGCCCGGCGGCGCGGCCCCCTCTGCCGTTGCCCCCTTCTGAGGACTACAGGACCATCGCGGAGCTGCGAGAAGACCGGACAGCGCAATTCGGATATTGGCCCTCGGGAGCCGGTTGAGAAGTATCCCGCCCGCGGTCGGCGAGTGTCCAGACGTGGTCCAGACGAGGGGAGGTGGCGAGCTGCTTGGAGGGGTGCACGCAGTCGAGCGGCCCTGCATCGAGAGAACTTGGTGAGCATGACACGCACAACAAGCAATGCGAAATTGTGAGGGAGGGGGGAGGAAGTAAATAAGGGAGGAGGGAGGTGTTGTACAGGTGCGCGGCGAAGGTTTAACAACTTAGTGTTGGCAATGGAATGAATGGTAGTGAAACGAGTGCGAGAGCAGTCGGCTACGTCACGCGAAAGAGGGGGGCGGAGCACAAAAACATCACGTGCGGCCGCTCGTAGACACTGATTGGCCTAGGTTGCGACTACGTGTAATGGTGGGTGTGTGTGGTTTCCTACGATTTGGCATTTATTGATCAATGAGTAGATGAGGATCCCTATTGTTCGAGCAAGAAACTCGATAGGTAGATGACGTTTCCCTGTAGGCGGTAGCTAAGCTAGTTGCCCAATACGGAAGATAATTGGCTGGTTAAGCCCTCCTGTTGAGGGGCGTATCACACGCGAGGCGACGCAGCGTGCGCAGTCCGATTATATTATTGATTTGATTACCTTGTTCCAGGAGTGACAGGAAGACAGCTGTAGGGTTAACGGGGGTAGATTGCAAGTGTATTTTGAACTTAAAGAACATATGAAGAACTTACCAGTAGCTCGAAGAGATCGGTGACGTCACCAGTAGGGCTTTAATAGGATATCACGAGCACAAGGCACATTGGTTTTGAGAGTGGTGGGGAAGAGAAATATGGTAAGGGAGCGGACACGGAGATAAACGGTAAACGAGTTGATCGGGGAAAGGAGAAAGGGGCGTGGCTGCGCACGGAGAACGCCGGCCACGGCGAGCGTAAAAGGGGGAGGAGAACGTGGAAACAGGACGACTGTATAAGAGCGTCATAAGGGGTACGCAGCCGCAGGGGGCTGCGTGCGCTTCGGCCGCAGGGGGCCGTAAGGGTGTTGTATAAAGGAAGAAAGATAGAAGGGAATATACAAATGTAAAACCCCATATATTTTTTTTTTAAATTTATTTTATAAACTTGTCAAAGGATTGTCGTAAGTCCCCAAACTCACAGGGCCAGGTAAACAATATAAGGTTGTATATTGTAAACTGCTAGTGAGATAAACTGCTACCAGATAGGAGAAGGGTAACAAGTGGAGCGCTACTATGTCATACGGGACAGGGTCGGGAGGGAGGGGGAACACCCTCACTACCCCACTACAACACATATGCACCACACTACCACCCCATAGGGAGAAACTAATTAAGTACAGCATAGAATGGACCCAGGGGACGGATAACAAAATGCTAACACCATGGCCGCCTAATGGTAGCTTCGATCCATATGCCCAACATTCACTGCTAAACCATCTGCACAATACATACAAGGGGAAGAAGTTGGCAAACCATGTGGAGGTGTTTAACTTATGGAGGATGTTCCAGGGGTCCCGACCAGGACCAAATGGAATGTTCACTATGGGGGAAACACCGGAAAAAAAAGAGATTAAGAAGGAAGGAGAGGATGGGAAAAAGGGGAGTGAAAGCACAAAGAACACGGGGAACGGAGGAGAGGGAGGAGAAAAGATTGATAAATCAGATGACATAAAAAAGGAACCAAGCAACGAGATACCCATAACACAGGGAGTGAAAACAGAGGGAGGGGGGTTGTACCCTTTAAGAGAATTAGGAGAAATAGAAGGAGGACAGTTAAGGGCGGCTGAAGGATACTCGAACCCAGCATACAGCCCTCCACCATATGTGGCTCATAGGAAGATGCCAGTGGGGGAGGGGAGGATTGGAGAAGAACAGACTGTAGAGATAGGAAATGATGAGTGGGTAGCTGCACAGATATTATTAAAATTACGAGGTTCACTAACTGGAGAAGAGAGGGAGGTAGTAAAGAGAACAGACGAGGATAGTGCCAGAGAGAGTGAAATGAGGGGGGAGGAGCTATTACGGCAAAAGGAAGAGATTTTGGAGGAACGATTAGCAAAGCTAAGGGATGAGCAGAATGAATTGATCAAACAGCTCGAGAGGGAGGAAAGAGAGAGAGCGAGGAAAAGGAAAGAAGGTAAGAACGAATTGGAAAAATTAAGGGAACGAAATGAGGAGCAAAGGAGAGAAGCTGAAAGGGTAAAAGCAGCAGCAGACAGGGTATCAAGAGTAGTGCTGAGAGAGAAGAAGAGGGAAGAAGAAGAAAAAGAAAAGGAAATGGCAATATGGAAGAGGAGGTTACTATCAGAGACAGCTAAGAAATATGAAGAGGGGAAGGTAATAGAGAGTATAGTAGAAAGAGAAAGGGTCAAATGGGAAAGGAAGAAAGAGGATGAAAGAATATTGGAACAGATGAGCAATGAAGTGATGGAGGAATTGAAAAGGAAAAGGGAGGAAAATAGTAGGGAGATGGAGGAGAGAAGTGAAGGGGGAAGAGAAGAGAGGAGTAGGGAGAGTGAAAGATGGGGGGATGTATATAGAAGCAGAGAAGTAGCGACAACATCAGCACTAGGGGGAGCAGTTGGTAACGGAGAAAAAGGAGAAATAGACCTAATAGACTTACAAACAGTAACAATAAAAGGGAAAAAGACAGAGTGGGGGATGCCATTTATGAATGATTTTTGTAGTGAGGAGGAAGAAGGAGTGGAGAGGGAAGGAAGAAAAAGTGAAAGGGAAAGCTTAGATAAGCTATACCTCACTCGGACCAACATAGACTCGCCATGGATCAGTAGGAGAAAGGAGGAGCTGGAGAGAAGTGAGGAGGGAGAGCAAGGACTAGTGGAAAGACAAACCCATGAAACCACACCATCCCCATCGCCATCACTCCCTCCCCCATCGCACCCTACATGCTCAACCACCTCACGCTCGCTGCGCAGAATAAAGCTCGCGCCCTTCATAGACGAACTGACACCCTATGCATGTCGGCTTAGAGACCTCCCTAGTCGCAGGCAGGACAGACGAACAAACATGCCCACATTAAATACAGGAAATGATGAAAGGAGGGGAAAGGATGGAGAAGAAGGAGTTAAGAGCAGGGGTAATAAGGACGAAATTGAAGATGTAAAAGAAACGGAAGAGGAGGACGGGTGTGAGGACTCGATATTATGGAACGTAAAGGGTGACACAAGACACAACTTAATGCCACTGTTGGAGAGAGGAGGGGTTAGACCACAGTATGTCCCTTGGAAGCATACAGATAAAGAAAATATAAAATGTAGGCTTCCATCATTAAGTGGAGGTGCGGGTAAGTGGATATATGAAATGGAAAAACACACCGCAGGACAGAAACTAGCAGTAGGAGATGTAAAGGGCCTGTTAATATCAATATTAGGGGATAGAGCGGATGACATATGGAAGAGAGCGGGATTCCATGGGGTAACAATAACAAACACATCGCATGATGGGGCACCATTCGCAAACTGCAGACATCCACTATGGCAGGCACTGAGAGTACAGTACCTAGACACATCAGACATAGGAGCAATTACTTCCCGTAAGATGCGTGAGAATGAGGATCCTGTTGATTATATCCAGGATATCCAAGAGAAGTGGCGCATGGAAACTAGAGAGCAATGGGACAAAACACCAGCAATATTCTATCATATATTAGTACAAGGGCTCCCAGAAGGAGTTCAGAAACAACTAAAGAAAGTAGTGGGAATGGAAGCAAAACCATGGCCAGAAATACAACTGACTATAGTACATCACTGCAGGACATGGCAAGGAAAAATGAAACAAAAGGAAGAGGACAGGAAAACAGAAGAGGCTAAACTAGTACAGAAAAAACGTACTAAATACACAATGGAAGGGGCACTAATAACTACGCCCACACCAATGGCCCAAAGCCCCATACAAGTAGTGGCTGCACAAGATCCCGCCCAAATAGCACCTTCACAGACTATAACACAACAAGTGCCGCCACTGCAATTACAAACACCAAACATGGGAGGAGGGTACCCAATGCAAGGAGCTGGGTATTATAATTATAACAGGGGGAGAGGAGGATTTATGAGAGGGAGAGGATACGGATATAACACCCAACAGCAGGTGGGAGGACTTAGAAATTCCTACCCCACAGGACAACCAGTATACCAGGACAACACAGGGAGCTTCCCATGGCAAAACAGGGAACCACCCGTGTGTTGGAGTTGTGGATTATTAGGACACATGTCACGCACGTGTAGGGTCAGGCCAGGAACACCAGCATGGAATGAACAGGTACAACCTAGGACCTCACAAGAACAGCAGGGCATACAACAACAGCAGACGTTGCAACAAGGAAGTGAACAACAACAACAAATAACACAACAGCCACAGACATATTCACTGCCACAACAACAGGTAGCAATACCACAACAACAGCCACAGACATATTCACTGCCACAACAACAGGTAGCAATAACACAACAACCCCAAACGCAACAAACACAATTGGGTAGGGTGACGGTCTTGGGACACAACCCTTACACAGGAAATGGCCAATCATTGTACCCTCAATAGGACAGCCCACAGACGGCCTTGGTGTGTCCCATCCTGTCAGTAACACCTAATAGTGCGGAGGAGCCACGCATAGAGGTAACGATAGGTGACAAAAAATTATCATTCCTTGTTGACACCGGGGCAACCCGGTCTTGCATAAGGGAAGGTAAATTTAAGATGTCAGGCGAAGCCATGAACACCCAAGGATTCTCTGGGGCTAAAGGGTTGGTTCCCTTTACTGATAACATTCCCTTATCTATTGGAGATTATGATCTGTCAGTTCCACTTTTATATTATAGTGCCTCACCAGTAAATATACTGGGGAGAGACATAATGAACAGGTTGAATATGACGATCTCCTTTACAGAGGACGGCATAATTTGCTCTACTCCAGGGATTAACATGCTCGCAGCACGACAGATTATGCAAGCATACTGCGGACAGACAGCGATTAGGGCGGAGCCAGTAGATGGCGAGCTATTCCAGTATGGAACAGATATGGCATTTGCATGGATGCCAGGGATAGAAGGGAAAATATGGAGGAGGCCAGCAGCCTATCTGTTCCGACCAGAAACACCTGTTAATGAACCAGAAGGAAAGGTGGTTCTAATGGACATTGAGAGCATTATTGCAACAGCTGATTATATTGCTGTGCACGCCCAAGATAAAGAAGGGAGAGCATGGAGGGCAGTGATAGCACTAGCAGAAGGATGTAGGCTGACCCAGGTGTCAGATGAGGAGCTGTTCTCAGAAGAAAAGGAGGAAGGTGAAATGGTGTTCATGATGAGTGTAGAAATATGGCTAAGAGTGGCTCACAAACAAGTAGCACAGACAATTGCGATGGCACTTGAGGCACCCGCATGCACCCCAGTCCCCTTCTTTAAGGAGGATATGTCAAAGGTACCCAAATCACTGTGGACTATTAGCCCTTATGACGTGGGGCGCATAAAAAGCATAGGGGGAGTAAGGATAAAATTGAAAAAAGGTGCCATACTACCCAGAGTGAAACAGTACCCACTGTCAAAAGAGGCAGATGAGGGCATATATGAAACCATAACGGCCCTTATAAACAATGGCATATTGGTCCCCTCAGAATCACCATGCAACACGGCTGTGTACCCAGTGCGCAAGGCTAAAGGGGGGTCTTGGCGCTTCATACAGGACCTCAGGCCCTTGAACAACATAGTAGAAGCAGAATATCCAGTAACAGCAAACCCGGCCACAATATTGTGTGGCATCCCAGCGGAAGCATCACGATTTACAGTGATCGACCTTAAAAATGCTTTTTTCTCAATACCATTACACCCAGACTCACAAGATTTGACCAGCTTCACTTACCGAAATACAAAGTGGAAACATACCAGATTGCCACAGGGGTATTGCGAATCACCCTCAATTTTCAATAGAGTAATACAGATGGATTTGGGTAACATTGAAGTGGAAAGCACAGTGTTATAGTATGTGGATGACATAATAATTTGCAGTACAAACGAAAGTAAATGCAGAGAGGACTCCTTAAAGATGTTGACAATATTGGCTGAAAAAGGGTACAAGGTAGACATGGAAAAGATACAATACTGTCAAGAACAGTTACTTTACATTGGTCAACTCATATCCCAACATGGAATAAAGATTGCACCACAAAGAGCACAGGCCATTTCAAGCACTCCAATGCCACAGACTGTGAGGGAACTGCAGCAATTCCTGGGGCTGTGCAACTACTGTAGAGCATGGGTATTTGATTACAGTTCATACATAGGACCCCTGCTTGAGGCTTTAAGGGAAGCTAATAAGGGGGAGAAAAAGTTGGGGTGGACTATGGAAATGAGAGAGGCCTTTGATGAATTGAAAGATGCGATATCAACTGCTCCAGTACTGGCATCCCCAGACTATGAGCGACGATTTTTTATATTTTCACATTGCGACTCCGCAGTAATGAAAGCAGTATTGGCCCAAAAAACAAGTATGGGCTATAAACCAGTAGCATTTTACAGCGGTCACTTGGACCCTGTGATGTTAGGTCACTTCCCTTGCGAACAAGGTCTCGCTGCAGCTGCTTTTGCAGTGGAAAAAGCATCAGCAATAACCATGGGGTGTCCAACTACACTGTTTGTGGAACATGCACTATTTGCAATATTGAATAAACCTAAGTCCACCCTAACCACGCAGATGGCATCAGGTTATGAGATCATTTTGTCTAGAGCTGAACTAGCAATTGTTAGATGTAGCACGGTTAACCCTGCAAGGTTCCTAGCAGAAGTAATTGAGGAGGGAGATTATGCCCATGACTGTACACAAATAACTGAAATGTACTCATGTACTAGAAAAGTTGAAGAAAACTCACTAGAGGGAGGTGAGCTTTTGTTTATTGATGGGTCATCAACTATTGATCAAGGAGATGGGATACGGAGGACTGGGGCAGCAGTGGTAAAAATGATGGAGGCGCCGGTGTGTGTGGCTATGAAATGTGTACAATTACCACAGCATTACTCCGCTCAAGCCGCGGAACTGGTTGCACTAATATTGGCATTGAAGGAAAGCTTTGACAAACGAGTAACCATATACTCCGACAGTGCATATGTTACATCCACTGTCCACTCAGGGCTGTCGAAATGGAGAAGAAGAGGGTTTAGGAGAGCTGATGGCACTCCAGTGCAACATGCCCTCTTATTGGCTGAACTAATTGAAGTAATAAATGACCCCCAAGAATTAGCCCTAGTAAAATGCACCGCACACACCAATGGTGAAGACCACGTCTCAAAAGGGAATGCAGCAGCAGACGCACATGCGAAATATGCTGCATACTTTGGTGAGATATGGAACCCCCCAGAATCACAGAGAGGGAGAGGGAGGGGAATGGCTAAGGAGATGTTGATAAGAGAAGGGTACATCCATCTCCCAGCCACGCAGATTATGGAGCTACAAGCGGCTGCACCAATGGCCGAAAAAGAAATATGGGTAAAAAGAGGATGTACAATGTCACCAACCGACGCACTATGGCGCCAGGGTGGCACTGGAAAAGTTGTAATACCATTGGTACTTTTGAACACCGCCCTGAGCCAATTACATCACCCAGCCCACACAGGCAAGGAAGTAATTGCAGCACGAATTAGAGAAGATTGGTTCTGCCCCGAGTTAAATTCTCATGTGTCGAATTTTATCAGCAATTGTCTCACATGTCAACAGTTTACGGCCGGTCATACCCTAAAAGTAATAAGAGGTACTATACCCTGGCCAGAGGGACCTTTTCGGCATCTTCACATTGACTATGTTGATATGATCAACATATGTCAAGGTAATAGGTATATGATTGTAGTAGTATGCCCATTCTCTAGGTGGATTGAAGCAGGGCCCTGTTCACACCCAGATGCATTTAGAGCAGCCAAATTCCTAGTGAGGGAGGTTTTCCCCAGGTGGGGAGTGTGCGAGGTGTTAAGGTCAGACAATGGCCCGCATTTCGCAAACGAAATGTTCCAGCATATCACATCCTTGCTGAGCATAAAACACAAATTCGCATGTGCATACCACCCACAGGCCAACGGTGTATGTGAACACCTGAATGGCCTATTAAAGGAGGCAATTGCAAAGATACAACAAACAACAAAGAAAAGCTGGTTGTATTGCCTTCCATTAGCCCTATTTGAACTGAGGAATAGGCCAGGGTCCGACCACCACCTCACTCCACACGAGGTGGTTACCGGACGTCAAATGTGCCTTCCCCTAACGCCAACGTCAAGGGCATTCACTGATCACGAAAGCACGGCGAGTGTTTTAGGTGATGAAATGTACCAATATGTGTCTTCTTTGATTACTAGTGTTGTGTTTGTGTCTCAACAGCTCGAGCGCACACGGGGCGGGTCTACCAGCAATCAACAAGAAGGCGCCAATACAGAATTGGAAAAGGAAAACCTGTGCAAACTTGCTAAAGGTGACCACGTGCTACTTCGCAATTTCAACAGGAAATGGAATGATAAACGATTTACTGGCCCCCATCTGGTTGAGGAAGTATCAACAAGAGCAGTAAAGCTAAAGGACAAGCGTGCCTGGAACCACCTACATGATGTAAAGATCTACAAACTGCAGACCCGCCCTAGCGCCACCGACAGGTCCATTGGGAGAATAGCAACAACATCACCAACGACGGAAGAGAGTTCTACCACAGCCAACGACCCAATTGTTCCCATACCCTGTCACTCCCCAGCTTCCCCGGAGACAATAACTGACGAAGAAAGGGGTGATCCCCATACTGCCCAGCCCATGGTCACACGCTCAAAGAGTAAAAATACTTCCGCCAACTGAGCCCAAATCCCCTGCCCATTGACCCCCAAATATAGTAATACCTGAACTGAAGGACATTGCTTGCACAAGTAGACATGTAAACACGTGAATGTTCTCTTTTTCTCTTCTCTCGCACATACAGGAACTGTGTATTATTGTATTGTTAAGAAAATAGATAACTTACAAGTTCACTGCCCAGGCGTAGATGGTACTCCCAGACGATAACTACCCGGAAGAATTGTCACACCAATGTGTATACGAAATAAAAAGGCCAACGTACCTGAAAAGGAGAAGGGTACGTGTCTACTACACAGCATTCCTCTTGGCCATAGAATATTCAATGCCCCACCTCCGCCCATACTTGCCGGTTCTAAGAGATAGATCACTTAGAGTAGCGTGGGAACAGCTCTTCGCCTGGGCACTGAATGACTATTTGATAGGGAGAGCTTAAAGAAAACCAACAACTAACATTTAATAACAAGCATTTTGAGAATTTTCAGGCGGGCAACTTTAACGTCGCAAGAATACGCTGCCAGGACTGCAGCAAGGTAAGAGCAAAATGCCGGTGAGATTAGCATATGTAATAAAACTAATAGGGATTTTGATGATCACCGGGTTCCTGGCTGCCTCTGTATGGCAGTACACCTATGCTATTAATTTTATTGCTGCACCCAAACCTAATACACCCCCGTCCCCTGCTGCAACAGGTGTTACGTCAGGTGATAGTAGTAGAATTGCACCCAAGCAAAATAGAGTTAAACGCAGCACATACTCAGACAATAAAGGTATTGATAATTATATACAAGATTCAGCACACGTCACAAACAACATATGGTACCAACACATGACCCGCATTGATAAGCAGACAACAGAGGACAGCTGCTACGTTTGCTCATTAATACCATACGCCATGAGTGCTTCTCGAACATTTGTTGCCACAGAAATAGATGAAAAGACAGCACGATGCATAATATACTTGGCACTGTTCCAAACGAAAGGAAGATTTCAAGGGACAGTGGTGCATATGACATGGAAAACACGAGACTCATACCCATATGAAAACAACTTCCTCAAGACCTATTTGAGTTACCACAAGAGCAGTTTACATGCTGAAGCATTCAGATACATAACAAGTGGTCCTGCAAAAGGAGAAACAAAGAAAGTAACACTGCAGTATCTACCATGTGATTGGTACGCCACTGAAGTTCCGGGTAAACAAGGATGTTGGGAGAGGCCGCTGGTGACGATAACCGGGAAGGTGTACCTGGACAACAGCTGGGAGATAGGAGTGATTGGCAGCAACATGGTAACAAAAGAAACTATCTCAACTATCGAGGCACACAACCACCGGTGTTGGACGACGTGGATCAAGTACGTACCAATGCTCACGTGGGTAGAAACGGATGAAGACCCAATAACAATACTGCCGCTGACTGCGCCCAAGGTATGCTACTAGCATAAATTAGAGGTGGACATAGGATATAACACCAACTGTGCAAGTGTGATGGAGTTACCTGAGGGGGGAGCAGGAACAGCAGTAATAATGGACCATTATTGGGCCTGTGGAGAAAAGGCATACCATACACTGCCTCCACTGTGGAATGGTGTGTGCACAATGGTGCACGTCAATGTACCATCACTAGTGGTACCCAAGAAGCATGTCAATGTGGCAAACTTTCCCAAAATGGATGAAGGGGACAAGAGAAAAAAGAGATCTGCACCACTTCAGGAGGAGCAAAGGAACAGGACCAACGGCAATGATACTGTCCTAAATAGAAGGAAAAGACAAGGAGAACCCCTGACAGGAAATTACCTGTGGGGAAGGTCGGAAACGGCACTCACTTCAATACCGCCAGAACACAGACTATTCAGCAGAGCAGCAATGTTCTTCTCCTCAATAATACATCCGGGACTGCAGGCTTACGCAAACGCAAAATTGCTCCAAATAACTAGATGGGAACTAATGATGACCATCAATTCTACAGTAAATGGATTCAACGCAATAAAAGAGGAGCTGCGAGCTATAAGGATGGTAGCACTCCAGAACAGATATGTGTTGGACCTTCTCACAGCCATGGAAGGAGGTGTTTGTGCAAAGATAGGACAATCATGCTGCACGTTCATTCC
The DNA here is from genome assembly GCF_040938575.1 of Ambystoma mexicanum. Classification (NCBI taxonomy): domain Eukaryota; kingdom Metazoa; phylum Chordata; class Amphibia; order Caudata; family Ambystomatidae; genus Ambystoma; species Ambystoma mexicanum. The sequence continues at coordinate 965,164,843 of NC_090933.1, read as the reverse complement.
TGCCAACGATGCTGACAATGGTACACTGACAGAAGCAGTTTCGCAATTGGCCCAGATGCACTCCAAAATGATGGATGAAAGTAATGGTGTAAACAAGGATAAGAGCTGGTTTTCACTACTATGGTCATGGATGCCATCCTGGCTGTCAGATGGACTGAAAATTATAGTGGGTTGTACTATTTTGGCTGGAGCTACACTGATCATAATAAGATTTTGGAAGGCCCGGACGGCACGTACCACTGACGAGTTGCTTGAAATGGTGGGTATGCACCCCTTGATGCCAGCAGATGACGGCCAACACACAGGCGTGATAATACAGGAGAGGGAGAAGTTGCGCAACCAAATCATCACCAACCATCTAGACCCACCATCGGTGAAGATCGAGAACCCAAGAAACCCCAGGAGCTACATAGGGAAATGGGTATACTGTACTCCTGGAGGAACCTGTGAATATATGTATTGGTCATTTGAAGATCATGTGAACCACTATGGACATCTAGGAGGAATAACTAAGATATGGCGAGTAAGAGGAGATAACGAAAAGGATATGTTTGTGGTCGACAAGTCGACCAGAGGAGGGACTGAAGTGGGAGAATGGAAGACCAGGCTCCCGTCCTTCACCTCTCGCGCTTGGCCTAAAGGGTCACGACCCAGACACCCGCCACGAGAAGAGTTTGTCCATTTACCAGACGACCAGATACCCTGGTACAGGAACATACGGATGTGTCCATCTGCCTGCCCAGCAGCCCGCACTGGCCATGCCGACACCTGCGGCACGGACCAACTAGACTAAAATCTACACATCGTTAGAGATGCCATGACGACCTAGCCAACGGTTAAGCACACCTGTGCAAATATACACACTGGACACTCCCGCACCAATCTACACGAAGAATATACCCAGTGCTATGACGTAGGCGACAGACATACTCACGGAGGTGCGTCTTTATTATTTTCTACATAGGCTTTCAAAATGCTGCAACGCAAGACGCGTCATGAACTCATCTAAAAAGCTTGCTCACGCTTCTCTTAAAACCAGTTGCCACCATGAGAAATATAATGAAGACATGATACTGGTCTTGAAACTATATGGTACTGTAACCTAAAGCACCTGTGCACCAGACGGACCCACTTATACACTAGGCCTAAGTAGGCCGCAAGCAAGAGCTCCCGTGGACATTAACAAAACAAGAGTCAGGTTGCTGATCCTGCAGAATGAGCCCGGCGAAGCAACCAGCCAAGGTCGCAATGTTGCAAACCCACATTCCAAGAGCAAATCATCAAGGGCACGATGTTGCAACCTCGCACGCCGCGCACCAACGTTAAAGTCACATCTGCAAATTAAACCAGACACACAGTGGAAAAACAATATTAATTGTGCAGAATTCTGCCTCAAACACGGTCCCACCTCACGTGACCAAGCCGAACCTGACGAGATGCCAAGCCCAGGAGGAAAGAGGCGTCTGGATCCCTCGTTACGAGACACAGGCAGATACACTTGAAAGGCTCAATGGACATCTGCGACAGTGGGAGCGGTCAGCCTTCCAGCTATGAATAAATCCTCACATTGTCTGCACGTACCCATAGTGAAACATTGTTGCAAATTGCAGGTACACCGAGAGCTGGGAACAGCGGTGGTCCCAGGCTGGGAAGCTCACGGGCGCACCAATCAGAACATGGGGCTCTTATCACTTACGCCAGTAATATTAACCAATCATTAGGAGTCTTCATGTAACAATTCTCATGTATCTAATTGTAGGGACAACCCAGATATATCACCTGACTAACCTTCATCCACTCATATTATTCTCTATACGTATGCTATACTAACCCTACCACTCGAGCAACCAATTAAGAGTGGCGATAGGTTTTTTGTTAACTTTCTAAAGTGACGCAAGTAGCGCGTCATAATACAGTAAAAAGGGCCTGCGAGCCCCACGATTGTGTGTGTGTCAGGACGGACGCGTACGCTCCTTGACCCATCCCTGCCGTTTTTGTCTAATAAACAGCAGAGTCACCTTGCTTCTTGCGTGTGTCTCATACTCTATCTCATCTGGGATATACGGGAGGAGTTGGGGCCTCCCTGCCCGGAGGTCTGCGGACGGCCCGGCCGACCCCGGCAGAATTTCCCCCCGACAAAGCACTGGGTGAATGCGCTCCAGGACCCTCATCTGCTGGGTGGTAAGCTGGGCCCGGTGCCCCATTGCATTCACTGCCTCCAAGAGACACCAGGCCTTCTTGAGGGTCCTGGATTTGTAGTCCTCCCAGCGCTTCCGGACGTGTTTGATGTTGTGGGGTGCCACACCCTCCGCGTTGATGGCAACCACTATGTCCTCCTAGATCCTCTCCCGTCCTTCCTTGTCGGCATGCAATGGTGTGAAGAGGGCATCATAATGCCCCAGAACTTGCTCCACCAGGATACCAACTTCCTTATCGCTGAAGCTGGTAGCCCTCTGCCTCTCTGGCTGGGGGTCGCCAGTGGTCTCTGATGGTGTTTGCCCCGACATGGTGACCCCCGAGGCAGGTGTGGGTGGGCAATTGGGTCCTGGGGCTGGGCTGTGGAGTGATGGAACACCAGTCGGGAGTCTTCTGTTCCAGCAGGGGTGGTCACAGCAGCTGGACCCCTGCAGATGGCAGATGTGCAGGCACCAAATGGCAGGGCACGGTGGCAGCAGGCAGGCAGGCAGCAGCAGTTGGCTCGTGGGAGGCTGCTCAGGGCTCTGGGGGGCAGGAAAATGGCCTTCTGGGCAGGATCGTGGTCTTCAGTGTGTTGTCGCGTGGCCAGCTTGATATGGAGTGATTTGGCACATGAAAAACTGCACGTCAGCGTGTAATTCGAGGAAAGGCCCTTAGCACGTAAGCGCGTATGTGACGTAACACGCGTGGGTGTTTCCCTGGCACGGGTTGAGGGTCCCATGTGAGTTTCCATTGCTCTGTATGTGCTTTTCGTGGAAAGCGGTGCGTGTGTTTTCCAGGTGTTGGGGTTCACATGTGATTACTTCACAGTGGGTGGGTGTTGGCTACGCTTTCTTCTGCTACACGCAAGGCAGACATTGAGTTTTCCCACTGTGGGTGTCCCTGTTTGTCGCGTACCCCTTTTTTTCCGCCCTTACTAGCCTGTGTGTTGTTCACGTACGTATTTTTTGGGTTCCTGGCTGGCACAGCATACTGCGTGTGTTTTTTTACATGCACGTGGTCTACAGGGGTTGCTTAGCTCTTTTTCTTGCTTTGATGGGATGCCTGTGCGTTGCGTGACACGTCATTTCTCCTAGGGGGTCACAGAATGGGACATTCATCGTAGAAGTATGTACGTGTTTGTTGTTTGTGCATACTTTTGTAATGCGCAGGGACGCTTCCGCCTGCCTTCGTGTGGCGGACGTGTTTAAGCCTGTGTGTGTCTTTTGCTGTGCGCGAGTTTCCCCTATTCGATTCCATGAATACGTGTTGTTCGCGTGCGTGTGGGCGTTCCGTGTATTTCTCTGCAGTACTTCCCCAGTTATGCCTTCTTTTTCACACGTTGTTCCCCATTCTGCTCGTTATGCCCTGTGTTCTGCCCCCTTTTTGGTGTGTGCACTAATGTTGTGCGCTTTCGCTGTGCGCCTCGTGCACGACGTTCTGGATGTTGCAATGACATGTGCGCCCGTGTGTGCCATGCACGGATTTGGCGCACATCACATGGAAAACACGCGCAGGGCCTTCCATGAATCGCATGCGTGCGCATGCGCTTGCTTTTTCACGCTTGTGCCAGCTTGAGCCAAGATTTTCGGCACACATTTGTTCCATGAATCGCCCCTAAATCCTGCAAAATTCATTGCAGATTCCATACAGCCAGAGGATTCATTACATGATTGCACAACATATGAAGGAGATACAGAGGAGGGTGCACCAGTTAACGAGGATGCACTTGAGGAGTGGGGAGTGCTCTTCGTTGATGGATATCAATTATTGATCAGAGCATGGATGAAAGGCACACGGGTGCAGCAGTAGTGAGCCTTGGAGAATAAGAAGTGATGATAAAAAAGAGGATGCTCTCGCGAATTGTTACGCTCAAGCGGCAGAAATCATAGAACATTTAACAGCACTACAAATGTCCAAAGGGTGTTGTGCCACCATTTATTCAGATTCAGCATATGCCACTTCCCCTGTGCACTCCGGTTTGTCAAGGAGAGAGTTCAAAAAATGAGATGGTGTACCCGTGCCGCATACAGTGTTACTCTCTAGATTAATTGAAGTATTGGCACTCCCCTCAATAGTTGCCATGAGGATGTGCGCAGCCCATACAAACAATACAGACCCAATACCTTATGGCAATGAATCAGCGGAGAGATCAGCCAAAGAAGCAGTATACCTGGAAGTACCAGAAGCCAAGTGGGCCCCTGACGAAGCATTGCAGCAGGCGCAGCTGCCTGCCCCATATGATGCAGTACCTTGGGATCAGATTATTGAACTAAAAGGATGAGCACTGCAACAAAAGAAGGATGTATGGATCAAAAGAGGGTGTTCCCTATCCTCCACAGATTTAATTTAGATACAAAATATCACCGGATAAGCAGTAATGCACCAGGAATTGCTTACAGTTACCCTTGAACAATTGTACTACCCTACACATTAATCTAAGCAGTACATTGCAGCAGACATACAGGAGGACTAGTGTGTCCCCAATCTCCAGGAACACATAGATAATTTCTTAGCGAGCTGTACCATATGTCATCTGTATAGTAGAGGCCACACCCTTAAAATGTTGAAGGGAACAATGCCCCGCCTCTCAGGACCATTTCGGGAGCTCCATATCGATCATATCAGCATGGTTAACAGATGACATAACTTTCGTTATTTAATTGTTGTACTGTGCTCATTGTCTCATTGGCTTGAAGCAGGACCCTGTGCCCACCTTGATGCAAAATCAGCAGCTATATTTCTATATTTTCGGTGCGCAAGGTATTTCCTCACTGGGGAATATATGATGTCAGATTTCACAATGGGACACACTTTTTTAATGAACTATTTAAAGAAATTACCTACGTACTAGAAATAAAGCACACACTGTGCTCAGTTTACCACCTGCAAGGCAACGGGATTCTGGAGTACTTTAACAGTTTGTTAAAGCAACGTCTAGCTAAAATGTATCATTCTTTGAGCAAGAACTGGCTACGTTGCCTTCCCATTGCTTTGTTTATCCTCAGGAATCAGCCAAGAAAATACCACCACTTAACACTTCACTAGATAGTTATGGGCATGAGGCTGCACACACCACTCTCATATGCACGTGCAGCCTCTGACACAAAACAAAACTGCTGAATTATTAGGATATTTTAGGGACCTAAGCAAATGTGTTAAGGTTATATCTCAACAGCTTGGAAAGCAACAACCGGCTGCTTCGAAATCAAAAACCCTGCATCACTGCAGTAACCATAGCTATTCCCAGGCAATCAAGTTTTGTGTATACATTTGTGAGAAAGTGGAACAAAAGAAGATTGCAAGGGCCTTACGAGGTCACCTACGCCACACCCACGACTGTGAAAGTTGAAGGACACAAGACTTGGATCCATCTAATGGATGTTCAAAAGGACACCAGCACAGGCCCCCCTCCCCAATAGCGTGACATAAAAGAGGGAAGCCCTAAAGATGAGTGTTTTTAATGTGTTATTGACATTTCAGAAATCAGTGCATCCTTTTGGATGAGCAAACGCTAACGCTTCTTCACAGCCTCCAGCAGCAGATGCAAGTAGAAGAATTATGTTGTGTATTGGTTGTCACTCTCTCTCTCTCTCTCTTTTTCTTTCCCTTTTTATGAAAAGATCTATATTGTTGAGGGTTCGAAAAGAGGGATATAATGATACCGAAAAAGCACCTGGGTTAGCAAAAGGTAGTGTATCTGTATCCAGAAGCAAAAGGGACACTGAGGATCAGGAGGTTCTTTTTGACAATTTTTCTTAGGTGCATCACCCTGAAACAGGCAATTTATGATACAACCACATGAGAGAGGTTGTAAGAGGGAAGTCAAAAGATTCCAGTTATGTTTGTTCTTTAATAACCCATGCAACTGGCACACCCAGGCTTTTTATTCCCAAAGAAATGCCACCTCTAATAGAACAATGTTTAGTCCACCTGGCCCTATGTTGGTTTCATGGGTTGCTTCAGGGACATAAGTTTCAAGCAACTGTGCAAGAAGCAGACAACAGAGAATGTTCTAAGGATAATGGACAGGAGCAGTTGTGGAACAGAATAAGACCCCCAAGTACAGCTGGAAGGTGCTGTTTTTCACAACAATAACTGGGTCAAAGGACTGATGGGGTGCAGAGCGGGAGGACTGGTGGGGTTTTCAGTGAAGTAGTGGCATATATCAATGAGACATGTTATGCTGTGTGGGGAAAATATATAAAACAACTGACCTGGATCAAACAACGTGAACATCCCAATGAAGTACAGCTACTTACTCAATTCTCCTTGTGTTTCAGGGGCAATGGTAGCTTACCTGTTGGTATAAATCGACAATGCAATAGAACTCTTGAAATTCCATACCTCAAAGGAGTAACTGCAATGCTCATGGGCTTTTTTTTACCTGTGGGAGCTTTGCATATGTCCAGCTCCCACTGTTCTGGAAGAGAGTCTGTTCCCTCCCAAATTTACATTTTCCTGTTCTCCTTGTGCCAGAGGCTCATCTCACCATATACAATGTGCCCCACCCAGTCACACCTATGCCCCCTACCTACAGTGGGCCTGAAGATCAATGGCCCTCCGTCACCATAAATGATTAAACTATTTTTCTCACGATCCCATGGAAAGCTTATGGCCATTCCCGAAACAGTATTGGTTGTTTAGCAAGACAGAGCTTTTTGTTCATAGTATTAAAAGTTGACTGAATGTTAAACTGCAGAATACTAACATACAGTAAAATAAAATAAAAAAAAGACATTTGTTTACCTCCCTGCATGCTTCAGGTATACAGGCAGCTGAAAACTCCAAGTGGTTAGAGATTAGGCACTGGAGGTTGATATAGATCGGTAATGACACAGAGCCTGAATGCGATCGGAGAGGAGTTGAGCGTCATCAGATTGATGAGACTGCAGACCCGCTGTATACTCAATCTCCTCACCACTATGGAAGGTGGCATCTGTGCCAAAATATGCAGTTCCTGTTGTCCCTACATTGGGGCCTTACACAAATTACGTGCTGCAATGGAAAAAGAAAAGGGGTTGGTGTAGCACGATTGGGTAAATGCAATGTTTTCATGGGTTCCTTCCTGGCTGAGCATAACCATAAAAGTGCTAGTTCCCATTGTTGTTCTGTTGCTTGACATATTTTGCTCCTGTCAGCTGGTCCTAAGGTCCTGCATGAAGATGCTATCCAAATGAATGACTTTGATTTCAATAATCCTTAAACAAATGGAATGGTGAAATTGTACACAGAATGGCCAGGATAGAACATCTGATTGACCCCTCAGGTACACTTTCCTATCCCCCACCCGATCCAGAGAACTAAACAGAGCATGGGTAGATCCTGCAGGTGATGGGGGATGCTGTTTCCTAACATGTACCCCAGAAGAATACGGTAGGAGCAGTAGGAGCAGATAAAATATATGCAATGTTATTAAAGTGTGGGTGCCCAAGGATGATTTTGACAGGCAGAAGGAAGAAAGATTACTTCATGAATTAACTAAAAGTGGAATATAGGGATGCAAGTGCAACGTCCCAAATGTGGAAGGAGTCCAGACTGTGCACATTTAATCAGCAAGGTGAGCTGATCATTTAGTGTCAGTATGTTCACAGTTTGGTTTAGAATTTCTGCAAACATGCTATTTTTAGTTAGCTTTAACACACTTTAGAAAGTGTCACATGGTGAAAGGAGGAGCATCAACAATATTGCTCATTATATTTGGAATTTACTCCAAGGATATTTTATGGGCTTTGTAGCTAGTATTAGTGAATTAAGTTGTGCCTTGTTTGTGTTTTGATGAGCTCAGAATATGTTACTTTGGTAGCTGCTGAAAGGGTGGCTGAAGTGCCACATAGTGCAAACATTACATAAAATAGAGGTTGATTGTTTAGTAACATAAGGGCTTTTGGCCATGTTAGCAAGATTTCAGCCATTTTGAGTTAGACTCATTTAGAGGTTGCAGCTTCTGTTAGCTAGAGTATTAGGCTGCATTTTGGAGCTTCCTTTATGTTGATTTAATTAGATGAAAGCACCATGCAGATAGTAGTTAATGGTGCAAGGCCGAGCAGTCCACAGGAGCTATGAATGGAATGCATTACATCAGTTCTGTCCATAAGATTAGATTAGTGCCAAAGTGTTGAACTAGGTTGTGATTATACTGCCCCCAGTGAGAATCAGGTCTTCTAGAACTGCAGGTGTCAAGAAAATAGAGCAAATAAATATGAGTAATATATTCCCAGGAGTAGTGTCTCAGCTGTGTTTTTTAGAAAGACACCTGGTTCCCAAGAGAGATGGGGACGGATGTGTTCTAGGGAAGCAGCATGTTTCAAGAAAGGGGTCATAAGAGGTGTTTCTAAAGAGTACAGCTGCAAGGTCAAAGAATCCATTCGTGGTTGCCAAGTTTTCGGATCTCATGAGAAAGGCCACTTAGTTACCACAGGGTACTGACTTCATTGTTCACGCTCGATCATGATTGGGTCTCTTTGAAGGGCATGCACATCACAAATTATCTGAATTTGTTTTGACCAATAAGGAAATTCCATTGTTGCAACAAGTTACCTGGATGTAATCGGCCAATCAGAACAGCATTTCTTGCTTTCTTGCTTACTGCACAAGTAGGTAATTTGCAGGGGTTGTACTCAGGTCGTCACAGATGCTTAATTGACCAATGGGGTGGTAAAATGAAGGTGATGTTTAGAGTTTTATATAGAGGACAGCCAATAAGAAAGTGGGATTAATTTGTATTAGATACATGTTGTTTTTGTGATTTTTGTCCTTAAAAGATGTATCTAACGTGGGCGTGTTGAGTGAGTCCTCAGTTTTCAATTATACAGGGCTCAATGATCCTCCAGGACATATTTTTTTTTTATTGCAAAACATGCACTACTTATTGACCCCTACGATAGTTTTTTATCGATCGCTTTTTGGGCCTACCTTACAGTGTTTGGTTCTGTTGTGAAAGTTTGATATATCTGTGTTCCTACTGTTATGAAATTACATACATGCTTTGCAACTTACATGCTAAAACTATCTGGCAATGATGCATTATCATTGTGCAGTGTTGAACTGTGCTCTTGGCTGGCTATGTATCTCTTCCCTATGCATGGTGGTACCTGTATTTCCTCTCTTTGTGAATCAGTTACTTGCTTTAGCAATATGCATTGCTGACATGCTCTACATTGTCTTGCAGGGACTATTCCTGTGCATTGGAAATGCAGTGTGTTGGGTGAGAGGGCAGGTCATGCATGCTCAGGTGCTTCACAGGGTATGCATTGATCAGTCATTGTAATGGTTCTCTCTCCCCTTCATTTAGCATTTAACTTACTTCTGATGAAGCAGTGTGAGGGCATTTGTACTCACCCAGTCTCCATGTCTTTTGCCCTTTGTGGCGCTCAACATACAGAGGCAGTGTTTTTTTCAACAAAGACAATGGCATTGTGGGTGGAACCAGAAAAGCAGGCGCAACAGTGAGTGATGATGAGTTCAGCATCACAGGACACCTGTATATTTATTGAATGGTACTGTTTCCTGATGCAGAATATATCTTCTGATGCCTGGAGGGTCACCACCACAACATGGGTGCATTCCAGAGCTGCCTTTGTGCCATTCATCTGTGCCGGGGTGGTGGGCAAGGAAATGTGCTGGTGTGCACGCTGCAAGAGTGCTTCCTAAGCACACCTGAAAAAGTGGGCTGTGACATGCTATGCAGCATGCCCACAGTTGGATGGTAAGTGCCAGTAGCCAGGAAGGGCCGTCCTGACACAAGCTTCAGCAGTGATGGCAAGGCAGTTCAGATGTTGACCCTATTCTGAATATGTCACTGGATTAGAGAGAGCAGGTCAGCGATAGTCTCCCTGTTGAGGTGTTACAGGGTTATCAGTAGGCCATCCGTAAGTGCCCAGTGTGATGGCTTGACCCGGGGAATGGATGCTTGTCTTGCATGGTGTCTCTTCTGCCTCTCTGTTCCTGTATTTCTCTGTGTTGCTTTTCCTGCCTCTGCACTTCACTGTAGAGCAGGAAGTGCTGCATTTCCAGGTTTACAACGACTAGTGGAAGCATGGTTTGGAAGTTGTGAAGTTTGGGGTAGGTGTGGGCCTTATATACCATTTCTGAGTGGATTGTGTGCTTCTGTGTGCTTCTGTGGCCTGATTTTCATTACATATATGACACCTGTATGAATATGTATGTTAACTGCACTGTGTTTTTGGTGGAATTACCACCTTTTTTCAGCGGTATTTTGACTTTTAATACGGCAGAATTAAAATTGTTTCCCAATGGCACTAATTCCAACCGCAGAATTGGCGCCCATTTTCTGGTACCCTAATTCGGTGGAGTGGTAAAGGTGGTGTTCATTCTGTTATCACCACTTTTTCCACTTACCACCAAACTCATAATGAGCCCCATTTGTCTTTTGCTTTCTTTCTTCTTTGGTGGGCCAGAACCGCAGATGCTGCTGCTATGGTCCTGGGTTGCCTTGGTGCTGTGGAAGTGTTACTGCAGCACTTGCTTGCTCTCGCCTCTAGTCATGGGATGTTGGCGTTCTTGGTGGCTTCTGAATGGCTAGATTTGAAGTACATCTTGGGGGACTGTGCTACTGTGCTAGTCTATCTTCTGTGAACCTTGCTCTCCCCTTCTCTGTGTGCTTCCCTACTCAGCCAGCTCCTTTTCCCCAATAGACACAGCTTCACTTTACTTCAGGGTAGTAAAAGGATTTTTTCTATGAAAGTGAATATGCTATATCTTTCTTTAGCTATTGTTTTCTTTTACAGGTTCCTTGTGCCATTTGCTCAACCCCTGGATGCTCCGTAAGCCGTCCTGTGGAATCTCTGGATATGAATGTATGTCTTAGTCCTTCTTCTACCTTCTTATCTAAGCCTCTATTACCCAGCTGATACATCTGTTCTGAAACCATCTGCAGATATTTTCTTCCAGGAGAACCTTACTTTGTTCTTCCTCTGCTTGCAAGCAACCCCCCACCTCCCCCATCCCAGATGGCAAATGGTTTCTGCTGCCTCCTCCCGCTGTATGGTCTTACCTCTGGGTCACTATGGCAGAGGGAAATAGTTGCCCCAGCTTCCATCACAGAAAGGGAAAGAACACCTGGTTAGTAAGAGCTAACATGGATTATTCTAAAGAAACAGTTGTAAGATATATTTTGGTTGATGGATATATATATTATGTCAACCCCAATCTAATACTCCCTAATCGTACAATCCCAACGCACAATTCTGAGTGGTTTCATCAAATTTCGAAATGTATTTACATGAACACACTAAAGGTGAAATTATGGAAATGGTGGTCTCAGGCATTATGCAGAGGAAGTCACCAGAATGTCACAATAACCCACAGCTGGTCTACAAAAACGTAATGACATGCTTGTATTTGTCTCACTATTTCTCACAAGCAAGCACTCATGTCCATCCACATTCAATTCCATATATATATATATACATGTGTTACATTGTGAATAACAGTAGCCATTTGAGTTACAATTCTATTCATTCACAAGATCCTCCTGAAAAGACTGCAAGATATTTGTATTAAAGAAACAGTTATATAATGGATCTCCTCCTTCCTCACGGGCAGAACAAAAACCACTACCTTGGACCCCTACAATTCCCAGCCTCACTCACTAACCTGCACAGTACCCCAACGATCCACACTCTCACCTATACTTTTCAATGTGCACATGACACCCCTACTAGACATCATCAAAAAGATGGCATCTCCTGCTACAACTATAGCGATAACAGGGGCGTGGCCAGCAGCCATGCCGTAAGGACACGTTCTTCTGCGGCTCCCGATGATCCAACACAAATATGACTGAATTCTAAGAATAAGCAAATTAAATCCCTGGGGGAACGCCTGGGGACAAGAACAATGGCAGTGTCGGGAAGACTGCGGACCACAGAGCACATGATGCAGAGGATCTGGCTGTGCTGGGAGAAAATGGCGGACTCCAGATAAAGATCACGTTTGGAACAAAGGGCAAGTTCCAAATTGCAAGCAGAGCATTAAGCCACCAAACTGTCAGCTGGCCCACTGGTCTGCTTGGGCTCGATGGGAGTCGAGGGAGAGCGGGTGGAGGAAGAGGAGCAAGTGCTGCAGTTCCCAACGCCGTGCGGTGGGGGGGGCACAAAGGGCATAACCACAGAAGCAAGATTGGTGTCGGGTCGGGCTAATCGAGATTTGCAAACGTGGTCGGGGTAAGCGGCAGATAATCAAGAGAGGTGGAGATCTGAAATAAGTGGGACCGTGAGGCTCAGGAGAGAAGTGGACAGATGGAGCGATAAGGTCATTTCAGCCCTGAGAGGCGCAATGGCCGGGGTACGTGACGTCCCTTGGTCCCCCTGGCAGGAGACCACTACACGCCAGAGGCGGGTGCCAGAGCCAGGTGCTGACAGGGCCAAATAGAACCAGTTGGAGAAGTGGAAGTGACGGCTGTACTCGGCGGTGGCCTGGCACGGGTTGCAGACAAGAGGGAGTGTATGATGAGCGGGCTCAGAATCGGAGGCATGCTGCGAAGAGGAATGGCTCATTGATGTGAACCGACAGCAGGAGCAGCAGAGACCTTGCTGCAAGGTCTGCACCAAAAGGCATGCCCACATCAGATTGAAGTGGGACAAGAAGGAGGATGTCACAAGTGTGCAGCTCATCTTGCAATCCACATCCCTGCAGGCACAAAGAGTGAGTTGTCCAATATAATACAGAGCTAAGGGAGCTGGGAAAACCATATGAGTAACTGTTAAAGAGACGTTGAATGACCATAGAGACTTGGACATACGGAACACTTATTGTAATCAAGAAACGGTAATGCACAGATAAGGAGCCAAAATAACTCTGAGTAAGCAAGGCTTGGGGATAATAGCTGTTGGTAGGGTTGTGGGTACCTCTTAACACACAGGAGGAGCATATGACAAGCGCAGAGAGTCATTGATAAGTGGTGGCTGAGTGACATTGACAGTGGGAGACAGCAACCCACCCCAGCATGCACCGGGAAGAGCAGAAGAGAAGCTAAGAGTGAGAGGCCAAGCAATCCAACTTCTAGTGTTGCCTAAACCCCAACAGGCACTAACTTTGAGAGGGATCGAGATAAGACTGGGAGACGTTTTGTAACATCTCTGGGAAGGGAGAAAAGAGGCGTAACCTGACAGGGAGCGGCAAGAGGCAGGCTGGAAGGCAGGACGTTGTGCAAGATGCTCACAGGAACAGTACCACCCACAAGGCACGGATGGCCCAGGCAGCGGCAACAACATTGGTTTAAGAGCAAGGAAGGGGGCCTGCAGTCAGTGTCTGGGATCCAGGTGTGGACGATTGTAACTAACAGCACCTTATCAAACTGATAGGTGCAATAGGAGCAGGACTCATTAAGGTCAAGCTACAAGTCCTTTCAACCAACACAGACCGGGGTAACTATCTGCCCCCCTACTCGACGTACCAGCTGAGTTTTGGTCTTGAGTCAATAAAACCTGAGGGACACAGAAATCAGAGTACCGCAGGGGCAATCTAGAATTGCCACAGTGCAAGCACTTCCAGCCCAACCACAACGGACAGACAAAGTCTGCACAGCAGCAAGCACAGGCATTGCAGGAACCAACACACAAACAGTTTAGCCATGGTGTCAAAGTCGCAGAAGAATAAGTCCAAACAATCCACCTTGGACAATTTTGCTAAAACTGCACCTGTGGCGGAGACGGCCTCATCAACGAGATCAGCTGCACTAAGGGAGCAGATCCATGAGAAAGGCGAGCAGCAAGTACTGGGTGCAATAGTGGCCCTGAAAGTAGCGCTAGAATCCAAACTGGATGCGATCAGCATTGATGTGAACCTCCTGAGACAAGATGTTTGTTCACTAGCAGAGCGCCCAGGGGTGCTGGAGAAGGAAGTAGCTGTCAACACTAGCAGCCTAAAAGACACTTCAAGAGATTTGTCGATATTACAGCAGCAGGAACCTGGAGGGCAGAGTGGAGGATGCAGAAGGAAGGGCCAGACGTAACAACGTCAGGATAATTGGACTGCTGGAGGGGGAATAAGGGATTTATCCCACCAATTACATCGAGTCTATGCTATTACAAGAAATTGGTCCAGGTAACCTCACCCAAGGCTTTACAGTGGAGAGAGCACATCGGGCGCTCACCAGGAAACCATCATAGCACGGATCTTAAACTATAAAGACAGAGAGAAGATCTTGGAACATTTCCATAAAGAGGAACAATACATTGTGCATCAGCTGACATTACCGCATACCCTGACTATACCATGAAGGTGCAGAATCAGAGAATATATAGAACAAGAAGAGTCAAGGCTACCACTCCCTTCAGCGCTAAGTGGAGGTTGACACACGACCGGAGTCTAATGTAACATAATTAGATTACAGTAGTTGGGCACACATATAGTTAAAACAAGATTTATTCTAAAAGATATTTTACAAAATGGTGTTATCGAAACAAAACAGAAGGAATTATCAACTGTGTGTGCAAAAAAACTAGTTAAATTCACAATTTTTCACAATACCCAGTAAATAGATGTTTGATGCGCTATAGAACATTACATAGCACATTACAAAAAATGTCAACACTATGTTTGGTGTTTCTGGTTTGGATAATTATTTGGTTCTAAAGTGCGTTCATCTAGTGGCATGATTCACAGAAGAATTCCGAACTATCATCAGGACTCGCAGAGCTTGAGAGCAAAAGAGTTGGGTAGAGAGGGAGGTAGATACCCCTGTCAACCATTGATCTAAAAACAATATAAATAATAGTGCATACATATGTGTGCCATTGCATTGGGGTATGCCTAAGAAAAGGTTTAGAGAGAGTCGAAGGGTGTCAACGTACCACTGGTCAATGGTGAGCACCTTGGGCTGGGAATGACGGCTCCAAAGAAGATGGCGTCGTATATATCAATCAAGTTGGATTACAACGTGCAAAGGTCAGGTGGAGTGTATCAATAAATGATTTATATAGTTATCAAAAAGTTCCAAACTAATTGCTGAATGAAAGGTTTAGGAAAGGATTGGGTACCTGTTGTGGTGATCCAAGAAAGGAGCAGTGCATGGATCACGTGTGGTACTTGGCTTCAATGTTGATCATGATTAGACACAGCAGTGTTCAATGGTGTATTAGGATAGTTTGCGTATTTTTCTCCAAGGAATCCCATGTGGTTATTCAGGGGACATGTTTCCTGGTAAGGAAGTATTCATCCTTTTTTATTACGAATTGAAACATATATGACACTGAAAATTGAAGTTCTTTTTTTCTGTGACTCAGCTTCTTCTTGGGCCTTCTCTATGATTAGAATTACCCAATCATGGGAACATTTGTTGCCAACGCCGCTAAATTTGGTTTTGAATCTAGGATTGTCAAGGAAAACTCGAGGAATGAGAACATCGGGCACTCACCATGTAACCGCCGCAGGGCGCCCCGCCACGGCCCATCATAGCACGGATCTTAAACTATAAAGACAGAGAGAAGATCTTGGAACATTTCTGTAAAGAGGGAACAATACATCGTGCATCAGCTGACATTACTGCATACCCTGACTATACCATGAAGGTGCAGAATCAGAGAATGAACTTCATTTCGGTTAAGAGGAGACTGCACGCATCGGACCTCAAATACATGCTGCTGTATCCTGCCAGACTAAGAATAATAAGCAAAGGAAAGACAGTCTTCTTCGACACTCCAGAAATGCCCATAAATGGATGGATACAGAGAATATACAAGCCGTAGAGCACAGCCAGAAGACAGGAATCAGTGACATGAGTTGACAAACATACAAAGTGTGGTGAGATCATGATCGGAACCAAGAGACGGCATGCAAGGGGGAAACTTTAAGGGAAACATTCAGTCAACGGATTTGACAGGCGAAAGGGCCAGTGAGGAGTTCCCACTGTGGGGTGCCTCCGGAGGGATGTGTTCTTCACCCAGTAGTACAACTGTTCATGGATACCAAGCTTGGAGTATCTGCCTGCTGCACCCCAGACACCAGGATGCAACTGGGGGAGGGGTGAGAAGCAGGGAAGCCTGAGCACAAAACATTGAGCTGGGCAATTGTTGGGGGAGGGGGAGTTGGAGTAGTTAGCGGGGAGTTAGCCAGAAAGGTTTGACCAAGACATTGAACTGAGGAGAAGAGCGCAGAAGTCAACTAATGGAGGGGGAACTTAGAATGGTCTCTTGAAATGTCAGGGGTCTAAATAGCTATATGAAATGACAATTGTGATGGCTTATTTACGGCGGCAAAAAATTGATGTGGTGTTCTTGCAAGAGATGCATCTCACAGCGGACAGACTGACAGTCCTAGGCCGGAAGTGGAGGGGGATAACGCTAGGCTCGTCGTACTCTGCATAGGCGAGAGGGGTCCTAATATGAATAGCACCAACAGTACCATTTAAAGTACTCAGAACCTTTGCAGATGATGGCGGGGGGATGATTTTTGTTCAAGGACTCATGGAAGGGAAAGGTATAAGCATGATGAACACCTATACACCAAATAATGATACAGCAGTTTACTTTCGCAGTTATATCCCCATATTGGCTCATACAGAGAAAATACAGTGATATGCGGTGGGGATTTTAACTGTACACTGCACCCGGAAATTGATTGATCCGATAATAAACTGCAACACCCAAGCCCGGCGGCCAAGGCCCTTACCACTTTGTTATGTGCATTTAATCTAGCTGACATATGGAGGACCTTACAACCACAAACCTGAGGTTACTCTCATTTTACTGCCCCCAGAAATGCATACACCAGATTGGATTATGTTTTTACAGGGGAAGAGACTAGGGGGGAATTTAAGGCAGCAGAATACATGGCATGGGTATTATCAGACCATGCCCCCCTGGTGGTCACATGGCAATGCTCTCCTCCCAGACCGTGCATACTGACTTGGAGGTTGAGGTGCGAATCCCTAAATGATCCAATGTTCAGGGAACATGAGAGAGGGAGTGAATGAGTATTTTAGGCATGATACAGGGAGTGTTACATTGGCGGGAGTTCTGTGGGAGGCTTTTAAAGTAGTGATTAAGGGGACGGCGCTGGCAAAGGCAAAAGGATTGCAAGCTGAAATTGAAAAGGATTTGCATAAAGCTGAAACCAAAGTAGAAGTTTAGAAAAAGCCGAAGATAGGCCCATGAACCAGGCCATAGAGGTCATCCATCTGCAGTCAGAATGTCTGGAGCATTGGGATGGGCTGGGCATGTTGAATCATAGGAAATATGTGGAAAGGCAACATATGGAAGGGGACAAGCCAGGAAGACTGCTGGCAAGGCTATGTAAGAATGAACATAAACGGGAAGCGATAAACGAGATTACAGGTAGAAACTGAGAGGCTTGTAGGACGCAAGATAGTATAAACAAGTGCTTCCAGGAGTATTACCATGAGTTATATACTGAGTCATCGGCAACAAAAACCTCAGATATAGAGGAGTCTCTGGAACAGATAAAGCTCCCGAGGCTAGATGCAGAGACAGCGGAACAGCTAGACACTTCTATAACCAAAGAGGAACTAGAACTTACAATCAGGGGGTTGTCAACTGGTAAGGCTCCAGGGACAGATGGACTACCCAGAACATTTTATAATGAGCACCTCGCCTATGTTTTATAACATATTTACAGCCACTTTCCTGGACTTCCTAGAAGAGAATAACATTGAATTTACCAACTACGCCGACGACACACAATGTGTCATCCCTTTGACAGGCATTTTTGAAGAAGATGAGTGGAACCTTAATAGGATTTATGGCCTAATCCAAAGATGGATATGTCTCAACTGCCTTGCTCTCAATACAGGAAAAACTGAGTTGATGCTCATTGGGACGGAGGCAAAAACTCGCATGATGATGTCAGAATATACTCAGTTCCAGATTGAAGGCTGTACAATAAAAATCAAGAACAAGGTTAAGACCCTTGGGGTTTACCTAGATTGCAATTTAAACATGAAGGCCCAAATGAGTAGCTTGGTGTTGTTGGCCTCTTACTACATTAAGTTGTTAACTCATGCACGTCCTTTTATTTCAAAAGATAGTCGGGAAACTTTGGCAAGAGCCTTGATTGGTGCAAGAATCGACTACTGTAGCAGCCTCCTTGTTGGGATGCCTAAGACGGAAGTCAATAGACTTCAGGTAGTGCAAAATAATGCAGTTAGTGTGATTATGGACCGGAATAAAAGGGACCACTTATCGGAGGCGAGAAGGAGCCTCACGGTCAAGGAAAGAATCTGTTTTCAGGTGATGCTAATCTCGTTTAAGTTCTGAGAAGCACAGCGCCGGTGTATCTGAAGGACGAACTGGCCATCAAGACAAATAGCCATAACTTGAGGTCCAACAACGCTACACAACTGAAAATTCCTGCATGTAAACTCGCTCAAGTTAGGAAAGGAGCTTTCTATGCAGCACTCCTGGTTCTCTTAAACTGTGGTGTTCTCTCTTCCAGCTGGTTGTCCCCTCTGCTTATGTGTTTGTACTGTTTAACCATTAGCACCCTTAAGCCTCCAGAACAGTGGCAGCGCTATACAAATGTAATAAAGTAAAGTAAAGAGGTAGTGCCCCCGCTGCTAGCAATGCTGAACGAGGCACTGGACTCCGGTAAGTTACTGATGTCATTGCGAGAGTCAGTCATGGTCCTGTTATTGAAACCCAACAAACCGGCCATACACTGTGGGCCATATAGACCCATGTCGTTGTTGAACCAGGGTGGGAAAATATTAACTGCCCTATTGGCCAACAGGCTTAAGATGGCAATATCTATGCTGAGACACATGGACCTGTCAGGATATGTCCCAGAAAGAAATATTATATGCAACCTGGGGAGGCTACATCATGTTATTGACCAAACTCAAAATAGTTTAAGCCTGTATGTGTCAGTCTCGCTGGACGTGGTCAAGGCATTTGACTCGGTCAGATGGCCATGGCTGTTAGCGGTCTTGTAGAAGTTTGGCATGGGACCTGTATATACAAAATGGGTATGATTGCTGTATAGCAGCCCAATAGCGAGGGTAAGGACATGAGAACTGATCTCAGAAAAATGGCAGCTTGGGTAAAGTAAAAGGCAGGGTTGCCCATGGTCACCGATGTTGTTTATCTGCTGGCAGCATATCTTAGGTTAGAATATTGTGAGGCAGGTATAACAATAATGTGCACAGTTAACTTGATTTCCCTATACGCTGATGATATGTTACTATATTTGCAACACCCTGAAACCAATTTGCAGTATATCCTGGCTGTGCTCAAGCGATATGCAGAACTATCAGGTATCACAATAAATGCACAGAAATCTTGCCTGTTCCCTTTGGCTGGGTATGTGAGGAAACCCTTACACACACTACCAGCGTTGCCGATCCAGTGGGCAGTAAACTCATTCAGATACTTAGGAGTGGATATTTTCCATGACCCCAAGGTGGAATATACGCAGAATACGATGGCAGCAATAGGTAACATCGAGAAAGCTATGCCTTTTTGGGTTAGGTTGCCACTTTCTATGGTGGGGAGAGCTGCACTGCTGAAGATGGTGGTGCTCCCAAGGTTGTTACACTTCTTTACTAACATCCCATACAATATACCTAAGTTTTTATAGGAAACTTGGCACAATAAGCACAGGGTTTATATGGCATAATTCCAGATGTAGTATAGCATTGTCGAAATTACACAGACCGCACGAGCAGGGAGGTATCAAGGTACCTAATTTTGAGGCATATTTACTTGCGTGCCAGCTGTAGTATGTCACGAGCTGGCTGTCGGACAGGTAGACCCAAGAAGTGCAGCTGCTGCAACCCGCATGTACCCCCTTTTACCTGAGGGAGATGATATGGACGGTGCCATAGCATGCCACGAAAACTCTTCTGTTGTTGATGCTGGGGAAGATGATGTGGTTCAGAATCATGTAGTTTCTAAAGAAGGATACACCCTACTCCCCCCAGATTCCAATAGTGGCTTTAAAAGAGGAGGCATCACATCTCAGATTAAATGTGAGAAAGTACTGGGAGCCCATGGAAGTGGTAACAGTGGGAGACTTCTTACAGAAGGCAAACTGATAGACTTTGGAATGCTCACGTCCGAGCCAGGTATACATAAGGGATAGCATGTGATATATGCCTCGCTTATTACTGTACTGATGCGAAAATGGCCGGCAACAGACCGGACATTACAAGCAGATGAGGGGATAGTAACATTATATGATTGTCTTCCTGCCTGAGACAAATCCTCCCAAAGACGGTGCTTGAATTGTGCCCCTTTTTATCTGTATAAAAGCTTCATGACACTCCTTAGACCAGTCAAACTTCACTCCCTTCTTTAACAACTCTCTCAAGGGAGAGACAAAAAGACCAAAATGGTTAAGTGGGAAAAGAGGGATTTAGTCCTCATAAGGAATCCCAGGCTATCTCCCAAATGTGTAGGAAGCACATTTATTGGACCTAAGAGAATTTCTGTTGTAATGGGGAATGTTGTTATCATGGAAGAAGGAGAGTGCTTTTCTATGTCCAAATTAGTAAAGTGTCTATCTGGTGGTGAGGAGAATAATGATTTGGAGTCCAATGAAACCAATGATGATCAGACTTTTCAGTGCAATGTGGGAAGTGAACATCCTTCTAAAGAGAAACTTGATGGGTGCTCTCAAGCCAATATGGGAATGGGACTGAGATCGGAAAGAGTAAAGAATAAGCCGTTTTGGTTTAAAGATTGCTGTGTAGAATAATTGGTTCAAAGTTGTAGGGGAGGAGATGTGTTAGGATTGACAAATGTCTTTCCACCTGTCCCACGGGATGGAGGGGCGACCAGGCTCATTCAAGAAGGCTACAGGCGGGGGAATCGTTGCTCCCATGGCTAAAGTGGCAGTCAGTTATAGGAGGAAGGTTGTGGGCAGCTAATGGCGAACAGTGCAGGTCAGACAAAGTTAATTCAACAGTAGCACTGGGTGAATGGAAGTGGCCAGACCATTGACACCAGGTGGTGTGGCATCAATTATGTGTGTTTCACTCCAAGTCTTCCTTCTTTAACATGTGGCTGAAACAGATCCAAAAGGAACACAACGTGCGCAAATTAAAGTAGCCAAGTACTGCTGATAGGCATTAAGGCAGCTGCGCCGTGACAATATATGATAGCGTTCTATAGCAGCTCCTTCACAATGCCCTGAGCGCAAGGCAGTTCCGTTGCCCAGCAACGCCAGCTGAGCCCAGAGCAAGGCTACGTGGGCAGAAACAACAGAGTCGCGTATTGCAGCCACGCCCCCAGCGCGCGCACAGTCCTGGAGCAAGGCCGCGTAGGCAGGAACAACAGAGCCGCGTGTTGCAGCCACACCCCCAGCGTGCGCACACAGTATCAGGTAGCACGCGTGGGCGTATATGATGACGGCAGGGGGCTCTCGAGCACGTCCAGGCTCATGGGGGAGCTCGCGCCGCTAGAGGGTACGCTGAAGCTCCAAAACAACGCGCTTGGTGTCCGTGCTCCAAGACCCACCAAACCACACCTCTTGACCTGAATGTGCAGTCCCCGGGGCACCTCCTCCAGCCCGCTGTCGCCATCAACAAAGTTTGGGCAAGCCAACCGGGAGACTGCTCTCACGAGGCTTCCGTGGGTGCAGGGCCGGTCCGTAAACAACGAGATCCTCGTCGCCAATGTGAAGAAAACGCCACCGAATAAAAGTGAGTCTTTAGGGTTTATTTGGTCAGAACAAACGCGACAGCAGGCTCTGCTCAACACAGCAGGCACCAACTGTCCACGCCCAGACTCGAGAGCCTTTCCATACATAAACACTCCAACATAGAACATTTCAGTTAACAATGGAGCACACACCCCACGTAACTAATGCAATGCACTTAAAACACATGAGGATTAGAAATGTTAATATAAGTGAGTATACACTGACTGTTACCAGCCAATAAGACATTTGTCAATCCTAACAGAAGCCCCGGCATAATGGACAGTGGGAGATAATGTATACGGGTTGCAGTTGATTCAATGGAAGGTAAAGCGGGCGTATTAGGCTGGGGTGTGGGGTAGGGGATTTTGGGAGTCACACGGAAATATCCTGGCAATATATGTGTATGCAATGATGTTTGAAAGTCTGTATATTTATTGTGGTTAAAATAATAAAATTGTTAAAAAAATAGAGAGATGACACACAATCTACAAATGTGTGAAGCCCCCAACATCAAATGCCCCAGGTTTTAAAAACTGCCTTGTACAGGTGGATGCATGGATGATCCTTACCCAAACCAATCAGCCACAGCAAGGAATCTTGGAACAACAATGGACAACACACTCACTCTTGACCCAAAGGTTAAAGCCATCATCAGAAGCTGTTTCTCTGAGCTTTGCATGCTATGCCACATCTTACCTTACTTAAAATACACCCACAGGGTCATGGCCTTATTTTCTCTAACAGCATTCACACAAGACTATGCAAACAGACTCTCTCTTGGACTCCCGGATTACCTAATGGGGAAACTTCAAAGAGTTCAAAATGCAGAGGCAAAACTAGTTCTCAGAATGAAACGATTTTAACATGTTACACCGGCATTATGCATTATATGCTGGCTATCCATAAATGAAGGGTTAATGTCAACACATTGTACAGCACCCATCATTCATACCACGGAGGGGGCACTTCCTCCTCCAGAAGTAAGTTTCAACTTTACACACCTTCCAGAACAGTTAGGTCCAGCAGTCCTGCGCTAGTAGGCCTACTCCTCTTTTAAATGCCTTGTCTGCAGACTTGGTGTCTCTTCTGTCCTCTCTGTGACTCTGCCCACCACCTACAGGACCCATGGCCAGGTCTCCCTCTTCCTCTCACAGTGGACTGACCTCGCTTCTTCCGTTGTGACCTCTACCCCCAAGTTTATCCACCTTAACTCCCCTAATGCGGGCTCTGCACTTTTCTGCAACCTCTGTGACTCTCTTCCTCTCTCCATTCTTTCCTCTGGTCCAACACACTCAGCCGAGACACACCTTGGATACTCTCATCTCTTCATACATCCCCATCTACAACCCTCTTATTACTCCTCTCTCCTGGTCAGACCATTCTCTCCTGTCCTCTGTCCTGGACCTCCTGGGTCCCCCAGGTAAGCATCCACCCAAGCCCCTGCACACACTACCCATTTCCTTACCCGTCATTTGACCCATGAAGTTTGTGTCAGTTGTTGCTTTTGCTGCCACCTTCATCCTTTCCCCCTACTCCTGCTTTTGACTCTCCTTCTGACTCAGCCCTTACTAACCTTCAACTATCCATCTCCAACACTCTGGACATCCTTGCTCCTGTCATAAGGATCTGCATGAAACCTTCCTCCAAGTGCAACTTCTGGTATGACTCCGACTTGGCCTCATCAGGCACACACTCTGACAAAGGCAACACAGACTTTCCAGCTACTCGAAGAAGCTGGCCTATATCCAAGCACACATCTCTGGGGCCACTAACAGGCCAGCTGAACTATTCCAAATCTGCAAGGTACTCGCCAATCCTACTCCAATCTCCATTTCTCCTCTGTCTTCCCTGGACCTCTGCACTTCTCTGGCATCTCACTTTATTACTAAAACTCAGGACATCCTTTCCTCTCTCTCCTCTACTCCTCGCCCTTCTCCCTCACCAGCTCTCAGGCCTCCCTTGGCCCTACTCCCACTGCCAACATTCTCTCCTCTTTATCTCCCATATCACCTGATGAAGTCTCTTGACAAGTCCGCTCTATGAAAGTCTCATCCAAACAGGTGCTCGGTTGTTCCTCCAGAACTATCAAGAACAACATTGTCTCACTTGCTCCAGCGTTGGATGATTTTGGCAATGAATCATTTGCTACTGAATCTTTCCTGTCTCTCCTCAAGCACTCCCTTATGCACCCTCTCCTCTGAAAGCCTTCTGACAACCCTTCCTGTCCTGATAACTATAGCTTTATCTCCATTACCCCCTTCCTGGGCAAACACTTGGAGAAGCTGGCCATCTCCCAGCTTATCCACCACACTCAATCTGTTGGTTGTCTCCACGACCACTAGTCTGGCTTCAGAGCTGCCAGAGGCACAGAAACTGCACTCCTGAACATGCATGAAGACTTGCTCTCCAATGCATCTTCTGTTCTCATCCTCTTTGATCTCTCCTCTGCCTTTGATATGGTCAATCATGCCACCTTTTTTAATCAGCTCTGTGGTACCCTTGGCCATCACAGTCCTGGCTCTGGACTGACTGACCTCCTTCCTCTCTGAGCAAACTTCCCAGGTTCAACTGGGCCCGTTTCTCTCCTCCATCTCACTATCTACATGTGGGGTCCCTCAGGGCTCCATTCTCTCACCTTGACCTTTCAACATCTACCTTGCCACCATAGCCCATTTGATCTCTGGCTTCTCTCCTAACTCTAAGTGTTATGCAGACAACATGCAACTCTCCTTCAAGCTTTCTTCCTCTGCCTCCTCCTCTTCCTCTCTCATACCTAACTGGCTGTGATTCAGGCATGGTGCACTGCTAACCATCTCTGCCTTAATGCCAGTAAGACTGAGATCCTTCTCATTGGGACTCCAGCTCCCTCCTTTCCCCCTACAATCTGGATGCCCTCTGTGGGCCACTCCCCTCCCCCTCCTGTGAGGCAAAAACCTTTGTGTCATCTTAGACTCCTCTCTCTCCTTCTCTCCTCACACCACAGACCTTGCTAATAAGGCTCAGTTTCAGCTTCACCTCCTCCGAGGCATTCTTCCTTTCCTCACCTTCCCCCAGAAACTCAGTGGGGGTCATTACGAGGTTGGAGGTAAGGGGTTAATGGCGCCGGTAAAGGTGCTGGTGCCGTTAACCCATTACTGCCGCATTACGAGGTCCTTTAGGGGATCCAGCTAAGGGCGGCTGGTTTTACCAGGTGCCCTTAGTGGGAGACGCTAAAGGACCAGCATGCAAACAACAGGCCTGTTATTAACAGACCCTTTGTTAGCATGGTCCCCATTCCCATTCAGCCCTATGGGGGCTCGAATGGGGATGGGTTCCCTGAATGGGGAAAGACCGGGTCCTCCAAGGTTGGAATGGCCCGGTAATTCCCCATTCAGGGAAGCCGGACCCGTTATGCAGTAAGGGGGTAGCGATGGTGCTAATAGCGCCATGGCTACCTCCAACCTCGTAATGACCCCAAGTGTCTCCAAAGCTCTGGTCCTCTACAGGCTGGACTACTGTAACAGCCTCTTCCTCACCCTACCTAACTCCTCCCTTTACCCCCTTCAACTAAACCAGAATAGGACAGCAAGACTTATCCTTGGCTTCAAGACCAGGGACTGCATCTCTCCGGCCCTAGAATATCTCCAATGACTCCTGGTTGCTGCAAGGATCAAGTTCAAAACACTCTGCTTCATCCACAAGGATTTATGGGACCTGGGGCCCTGCTACATTGAACTCTCTCTCTCCCTAAATACCTCCCAGCTAGAGCCTTTCATCTTCTAGCTCCAACTCTCTGCAGATCATATGCTTCTCCAAACAGAGAGTCAGGGGTAAATCTCTCCTCCACTGGTGCTTTCCTCTGGAATGGCCTCCCTGTTCCTCTCAGACTTGAGCTGTATCTCCTTAAGTTCTGGAAGCTTCTCAAGACCCTCCTATTCTCTTCCTCCTTCCCTCTCCCCTGCTAATCTACCCCTCTCTGCCTCTTGACTAGCTGCCTGGTTCATTCAGATTCTTACAGGGCACCGGGCTCTCCCCTACCAGTCTACCCCTGCACTTGGCTCCTCTGACCCCCTCCAACCTGCACTTGCCCTTCTGGGCTCCCTCCCCCTGCACTAGCCTGTCTGGACCTGCACCCTCTTAGCCCTTTCAGCCCATCCCTCACACTTAACACGTGGACCTTTCTGCCCCTACACTCTCCTCTCCCTGGTCTCTGTCCACCTGGCCTCCCTGGGCACTCACCTAACCCTCTGGCACTTCACCCCATCCCCTTTCCCCTGCACTTCTATTACTGCACTTGCACAATCCAAATGTCACAAGGCCTAGTAGGACCATTTTTGTTTGTCGTCCCTGATTCCCCCCTCCTTGTTGCACCTTAAAGCACAGTGGGCCTCATTACGTCTCTGGTGGTAAGGCAACAACGGCGCCGGTAGTGTTACCGGCGCCATTGTTACCATGCCGCCACATTACGAGCTCTGCTCGCAGGTACTCCTCTGCATGCCTGGACAGACCAGACTTGCAGAGCGGCACCGTGAGCAGTACAGGATGGTAGCAGCGGTACCATTATGAACAGTACCGCTGCTACCATCCTCCCCATTCCCATTGAGCCCTATGGGGGCTCAAATGGGAATGGGGACGTACTGGCTCCGAGTCCCGCGCAAGGGAAATTACTGGGCCCGCAAAGGTCGGAATGGCCCGGTTATTCCCCTTTCGCGGGACCCGGTGCCGGACCCGAGTTTGGGGGTAGCCATACCCTTGCTAAGGGCATGGCTACCTCCAACCTCGTATTGAGGCCCATTGTGTATAGGCACATTATAAAAACCCAATAAATAAAAATAAAAATAAAAAAGTAGTACTTGTCCCAAACTTCAACAAGAAATGATGAGTATCCTCTTTTCCGATCTGGAACCACCTATCTAAACCTCTCTGACTGGAAGTGAACCACCTGACTTTCAGTAAATAGCTAATGACTTTGGTTATCAACCAACCACTTTGAAAGAAATGAAAAATAACTGCAACTGACTAAAAACTGTTCACCAAGAACTTGGGCTAATTAACGACAAGCAATTTTCAAATTTCGTAGCACTATCATCTGTGAGAAACCAGTTTGATTCATGGAACCTCTGCTGCGTGACACTGGAGCACACCTTAAACTCAGTGAAATCTGCAAACAAGAGCCAGGAAGCAACAACATCCTCACTCCCCCACCCTCATCACTCTCTGCCCCATCATCCCACAACTAACAGCTCACTACTAAAATCTTGCATCCATACATCTCCCACACTTTTTCAGACAACATCCAGGTCTAGGGTACTTAACAGATTTGACCATATCCATCTTCCATTAACAGTCATGCTGTCACTTTTTGCACTCCACAATCCAAGGGCTGCCCATTTGGATCATCTTCCCGATCGGTAGCAACCGCAAACAACATATAGACTTTCATATTGACGCACAGGTAATGGGTACTTCCAACTTGTATCCACCAAAGGCTTCTGCATCTCCCTTCCTGCTATCCATCTAACACAACTGGCCCCCATTTCATACATTCCCTCTGGTCTTATTTGTTTCTCCAGTCTATGATCTAACACATCCACATGGTGCTCTAAAATGGCTACTGGTCTTATTCACACGAACAGGCAGATCACAGACCTTGGAATTGATGAGGTGAATTATCAAGCTTATAGTGCATCTCTTATGAAATTACTTTGTGATGCATATTATTAAGAATGATGGGCATTTCTGATCAGATACTCATGAGAGTTTTCTCTATTACTTTCAGAAACATTAAAGAATTGTAGCCGTGATGAAGAGATTGCTATATCAAAACGCATTGGGTTTCATTTTATATTAAATCACATTGATTTGTGACAACGGAAGAGTACTAAGAGTCTTATTATGTCTTAACATGATACACAAAATGTTGGATTGTACTTTCTTGAATTACACAATTAGAATTGCATTTTAAAGTTTGTCTTCCTTTGGCCTATGATAGTGTGCAGGGGACGTGAGTTCCCACACTTTGGGAACGTGTTCTGTTTCTTGTATATGCAGTCCATGAGACAGGATTGTGTTTTCTCCCCTGCACCTCAGGCTCGAGATATTGCTACTTACACTATTAACTTAAGTTCCTCCCTTAAAGGACAACAATAAGGTGTGCATTGTGTGGTCCTCTTTGTTCTTTGTCCCATTTCTGCACACTGAGGTCAATATTATTGGAAGAAAGGTGCTATATAAGACCACTTTACATTTCATTACTAAAAACATTTGCAACTTACACATGTAGTTATATTTTGAAAGAATGCCAAAACATTGCTTTCCCCAATAACACATACTTGCAAGAATTCCAGAACTGCTTCTCTTGAATAGATATGGTGCTATGAGCGGTAAACATGTGTGTGCAGTTCTAAATAGGATATAGTTATTTATTTTTGCATTTGCAAAGCACGCTTTACCCAGAGGCATTTAGGTGCTGGTTATAGGACACAGGTTACAGGACAAGAGGGGTCATTACGAGGCAGGAGGTAACCATGACGCTATTAGCAGCATGGCTACCCCCTTACCGGGTACCGAGTCTGGGTTCTTTGAATGAGGAATTACCGTGCCATTCCGATCTTGGAGGGCCCGGTAATTTCTCATTGAAGGAACCCGGACCCGGTACATCCCCATTCCCATTCGATCCCCCATAGGGCTCAATGGGAATGGGGAGCATGCTAACAACGGGCCCGTTATTAACGTTATTAATGGGCCCATTGTTAGCATGCTGGGCTGCTCGCGGGACCCGCTAAGGCCGCCTGGTGAGCAGAACTCGTGATGAGGCGGTAAGGGGTTGACGGCTCTGGCACCTTTACCGGCACCATTAACCCCTTACCACCAAGGTCGTAATGATCTCCAAGGTCTGGTTAGAGTCAGATTGGCTGATGTAGATAGACTCAGTCAACCAGGGGAATAGCAAACTTTTCAAGTGTTTTATGAATGAGCAGTATGAAGGTTCACAGCAAAGAGAGGGCAGCAGGGAATTCCGAAGCTTGGGAGCAGTGACTGGGAAGCTAGCACCACCTTCTCTGAATATCTTGTATCTGGGAACTGTGAGGCAGTGGCAGTAGGCTGACTGTGTGGGCCTTGTCGATTTGGCTTTTTCGAGTCTTTGTGAAAGGTATTCTGTGGTTGTATTAGTTAGGCATCGGTGGACGATAGAGAGGGTTTTTAATTTGATGCGCTCACAAATT
This sequence comes from Ambystoma mexicanum, assembly GCF_040938575.1. NCBI lineage: Eukaryota > Metazoa > Chordata > Amphibia > Caudata > Ambystomatidae > Ambystoma > Ambystoma mexicanum. The sequence goes on along the minus strand of NC_090933.1, from coordinate 965,135,843 downwards.
GGGAGCCAGTGCGCCTTTATTCTAGCATCTGAAATGTGCTCATATTTGGGAAGACCAAGGGCAGCTCAGAGCACATCTTTTGGATGATTTGAAGTTTATTGATCTTCTGCTCAGAAGTGCCAGTGAGTAGAGCTTTGCATTAGTCTAGTTTTGATCCTATGATGGCTTGTGTGATAGTGATACAATTATTGATGGAGAGGAAGGGTCTGCTGGCGTTTATAAGTTCTGTAGTTTAGGCATCAGAGGATACAATGGCACCGACTTGTCATGCCTATGGAGGCATCCAGGAACATTTTCATTGTGTTTTCACTGCAGGTGGGCCTGGGATAGTGAAACCGTCTGTCACAAAGAAGTGGTATGCCGGTTCTAGTTTGTTGAGTAGGGCTTAGGGTCTGAAAAGTAGGATTTGCATTTTTTCATCATTCAGGCACAGCGGATGGGAGGCCATCCAAGTCTGTGTGATCTCGTAGGTGACGTTGTGTCCTGTGTGTGGTTTCCAGTGAAGGTAGGGAGGATTTGTGTGTCATCTGCGTAGTTTGTGTATGTGATTCAGAGGGCATCTAGGTGGTTGAAGAGAGGTTTAGTGTAGATATTGTAGAGAGTGGGGCAGATGCAGGAGCCTTGCAGGATTCAGCAGGCGACTGGTGATGGAGCTGTGGATTCCCCAGCAAAGACATGCGTTGTTCTGTCGGTGAGGAAGGAGGCAATCCATTTGATTGCTTCAGGGGAAAAGTTGGCAGCAATAGACAGATGGTGGCATAGGGTAACGTGGTTAACGAGGTTGAATGCTGCAGATAGGTGTAGTAGAAGTAAGAGGGCCAGCTTGCCTGCATCTCTGATGTCGTCATGTTGATTTTTTAGATCAAGGAAGACTGGTTCAGTTCCGTGTCTTGGGCGGAAACCCAACTGATGGATGCCAATGATGTGATGTGCTCTAATTTGGTTCTGGGGGTAGGCTGCTCGATCCACAGTTTTTAGGATGAACAGGAAGTGGTAATGGGTTGTTAGTTGTGGGGATTGTGGTTTTGAGCAAAGTTTTTTTCAGTAGGGGTATGATCCAGGCTTCCTTGAAGCTAGCAGGGACAGAGCAGGAGGCAAATGAGGAGTTGATGATGGCGGTAATGAAGAGGGTGAGGGCTTCAACTGAGTCCTTCATTAGTGAGGCAGGGCAGACTTTGCCTTTGCAGCATGAAGGTTTGAGGTCTTTGATGAGGTTGGTAACTTCCACCTCAGATATCGGTGTAATTTGAAGGGGGGCGACGGGGGTGCAATTTGTTGTTGGGGGTCGGGGTTGAGCTGCATCTTATTGCAAATGGCGGCTTATTTTAGGCAGATTTTCTCCTGTAGAGAGGTGATTTTGCCCATGAGGGCATCTTGAGTCTTACTGCACCATGCGTCGTCCTGGTTGAAATTGTAGGGTCGGGTTGTTAGGGACTGGAGTTTTGGCAAGATTGCAAAGAGCTCACGCATGTGTGATTTGGCATTTGCAATTCTAGTGTTGTAGGTGGTAACTTTGGCATCATGGCTGGTCTGCTTGTATTCCTTAGCAATGGTGGTAAAATGTAGTTTATTGGCAATAGTTTGAGTTTTCTGCCATTCTGCCTAAGTGGCTCATTTCCTTGAGTGAAGGGCTTGGAGGTGTGGGAAGAACCAGGAGTTTTTGTGTGATGATGGTTTAGCCTTTTGCTGTACCACTGGGGCAAGTGTGTTTACCTATTTGGTGATGCAGCTATTGTAGTAGTCAACAAGTGTGGTGGGGTTGGTGAAGAGGGCATGGGCAGCACTAAGGTCTATGAGTAGAGTGAGAATATGGTCCTTAGAGAGATTGTGAGAGCAGCGGGATAATGCAGAGGGCAACTTACTGGTTGTATTGGTGCTGATGCATAGTTTAGTAGTGGAAATGGAGAAAGAGATGATATGATGTCTGACCATGTGCATGGAGTGTTGGATAGGACTGAGCATGTCCAACGTGTGACCTAAAATGTGAGGATGGTGTGCCCTGGGGGGGGGTGGTGATCGTTAGAGCAGGACCTCCCATAGCATGGAGCCATTTTGCCATTAAAGCAAGTATATCTAAGTCATTAGTAGTGATCAGGTCATGTATGTCTGGGGCATGCACTGGGATGGAGTTGGCATTGATTAAGGAACATTTCAGAGGGTTTGAGGGTATGCTGTGTGAACTACTAGCAGTGTGGTTCATCTGCGCTGCAGGGGTGTTTGAGGCATGTTTGGGTGGAGAGAGGTCAGGGGTCATTGAATGGCGTTATGTCGCTGTTAGAGGTGTTAGGTGTGAGAGTACATGAGCGTGAGAGTTGCTTGTGTTTGGGGAGAGGGACAGCACTCGGTGGAGAGGGAGTTAGCATGCGAGTTGCAAGATGGGTAAGACTGGTTAGGGCTAGGAATGGTGTGTGGGATATCTGTGGTTTGCTAGAGCACGATGTGCAGTTCTTATCACAGAGTGTGGGGAGTTGTGAGTCATGGGTCGGTATGGTTCCGGGTGGGGAGACAAACACAGGAAGAACCTAGTAGGGTGGATGGTGTTGTGAGAGGATAGGAGTCTAGGGAGGAAATGTGTGGCCATAGGACAGCTTAGGATGAAAAGCACATACCTAGAGGTCTTGGACGGTGAAGGACTGTCCTGGCATGGACAGGACCAGGCAGGAGATTCAGGCCATATGTGCAGGCCTTTGGTGAAGCTGCTGAGTGTTTAGTGTCTCCCTGTAGGGGCAAGGTGTAACGGCTAAGAGGAGCGGGTTGCTGATGGTGGTGTTGGTAAGAAGTGGGGTTGGTAAGAAGTAAGAAGTTATGTCACTGTTAGAGGTGTTAGGTGTGAGAGTACATGAGCGTGAGAGTTGCTTGTGTTTGGGGGAGAGGGACAGCACTCGGTGGAGAGGGAGTTAGCATGCGAGTTGCAAGATGGGTAAGACTGGTTAGGGCTAGGAGTGGTGTGTGGGATGTCTGTGGTTTGCTAGAGCACGATGTGCGGTTCTTACCACACAGTGTGGGGAGTTGTGAGTCATGGGTGGGTATGGTTCCGGGTGGGGAGACAAACACAGGAAGAACCTAGTAGGGTGGATGGTGTTGTGAGAGGATAGGAGTCTAGGGAGGAAATGTGTGGCCATAGGACAGTTTAGGATGAAAAGCACATACCTAGAGGTCTTGGACGGTGAAGGACTGTCCTGGCATGGACAGGACCAGGCAGGAGATTCAGGCCATATGTGCAGGCCTTTGGTGAAGCTGCTGAGTGTTTAGTGTCTCCCTGTAGGGGCAAGGTGTAACGGCTAAGAGGAGCGGGTTGCTGATGGTGGTGTTGGTAAGAAGTGGGGGAAGAAAGTGTGTAGTGGTTGACTGGGGGGCACAGGTGAGGTTGCAGATAGAAGGCATGCTGTGGCTCACTAATGGGATAACAGGATTACCTGTGTTTGGGTGCAGCAGGTAGGGCCAGATGCAGGTGTGATCAAGAACCATGAAGTTGATAGGTGTGGCAGTGAGACAAGAGGTCTTGAGTTCCAGGAGCTACTGTTCGGTGGTGGCTCCATATCCAAGGTGGTGGCTGGGACAGAGGCAGTACATAGTGAGTAGGCACCTTCCACACCCTGACAGGCCCAGAAATGCAGGGGCCTTAGTTCTTAGTGGATGGCCGGCTTTACCTTCCGGTGAAAACACGGATCCTGATGATGTGGATGCAGTGGCCAATCAGCCGAGTTGTCAGGCAGGACTCCAGGGAGCACTGGGTTGCAGAGGATGGCCAGAGGAAAAGGAGAAGTGGTAGTGAAGGGTGGTGGCTCTATAGCTATATATGCTATAGCCTGCATTTGTGTTCTTTAGGTTTTAGGTTAGAGAAGTAATGTTTTCAATGTAGAATGTGCAGGCTCTTTTGACCCACCCATCCAACATTAGAAAATGGTTTTCAGATTTGATTGAACAAATATAAATGCCCCACCCCCTTTCCGAATCAGGGGTTGCATGGGATTTACATTCACACTATTTATATGGGACTAGAAGTGACCCCTGTTAAGTTGCCTTCATTATTAATTTAGTTCAAGTAACTATGGTCTTCACAGAATATATATTATTAAACTGATTTCATTAGACCATGGTACAGGGCTCTTGAAGAATGGTCTATGTTGGCTATATGTGCTATAGTGCTTTGGGTTCAATTTAGCATTTTTGAGGAGTGGCACAACAAATGCACTGACATGCTATCTATATCCTTGTGCAAACAACTCAAAAAGGTAAATTAAGTTGGATTGAATTGAGATCTCATTTAATTTTACATGCAGTGAGAGTGCACTGTTGTTTCTCATTTAAATCAACAACCACTTCCTAAACCAACCCCATTTAAGGACTAGTTATAGAGAGCATGTGTCAATTATCTTGGGGAAATCCCACGCTTACTTTTGATTAGCCTTTAGAGGCATGAAGCCAGGAAAAACCTCATGTGCCTCAATAATCATCAGTTTCACTTCTAAAGGTCCCCTTGTGGACAGGAGTCATCCTCTGGAACAGAAATCATCTTCCCTTCTGCAGCACTTAGGGTGGTCTCTCACTTTAAACCATTCAATAGGAAAAGGTGGTGTTCTTTCCTGCACTGCAGCTATTCCCAGTGTCACAATGCACTCCCATGAGCTCCCACTGTCTTTAAAGTCTCCAAAATGTCCACCATACGTCACAGTATGTTATTGGCTAAATTGTGTCACTTACCCACCTCATAGTTACGCTGAACAAAAGGGAAAAACTCAAGAGCACAAAGGAGACAAATGAGTTGTTAGAGTGTCACACAAAAGGGGGTCCCCTTAATGAACAAATTCAAAATGTTGTTCTGTGGAGCCACACTCCTGCTAGAGCACGTGGCTATTGTCAATTTGATTTGAATAAACATGTCTAAACTTGACCTTTAACTTACCCTAGAGTTGGTTGATTCGCAGATGAAAGATCCACATCACAATTTCAAGTAGGCCTTGGTTAATAATTAATGGAAGTCAGTTGTCAGGGCACTTTGTGTTCTGCTCAGATTAACCATGCCGGTGTTGATTAATAGTGATAGATGCTTCAGCATGTCATGTTAAGTGCACTGGAAGTGTTTAAAGCTGGCCATAGAAAATGAACAGAGTTTGACCAATAAATAATCATCTCTACATAGACTGAGAATTCTATTTTCCTGGAATGTTAGTGCATTTATCTAACACTCTCCTCTGGAAGACTTGCAACAGAGCGAGGGATTTTGTTCCGAGTTGAAATCCAGGTCAACTTGAAGTCAGCACACTATCAAGCTGAATCAAACACCAATGTTATTCAAACCAAACAAAATAATCCCTGCTTTCCTGCATGTTATACTATAGGATATTATTTAAGACCACAATAATTATATTAACCTTGCATAATAATCTGGCAGTTGTTGGAAAAATAAAACATTGCATCAAAATACACTGAATGAATGATGATACATTTCCTTCACTTGATGTACAGTAAAAAATGCATGTACACACCATTCAGAATACATGTCAACATCCTGCTACTGGACTTTTATTATTTTAAAACATACTCAGTGTTCACCATTAAAAAGGATTATATTTTTGACGGATTCAGGTATCTTTCCACTTTTAGAGATAAGGTTCCCTTTTAAACTGGTGCTTTCTGCATCTTCTGCTTTCACTTCACATTGGTAAAAACCCAGTTTCTCTTTGGAATGTACTCAATAACCCAATGTATCGAGTGCTATCGCTCACATGAATACCTGCATCCTGCACCATAGTCATGATAGCAAGGAAGAGGTGAAAATCATGGATACAATATAAATTGTTTTGCTTCCTTTCTCACTTAAACTTCATTGGCCTGCAATTCTCCCTAGACTGATCCATCTGTCACACACTTGACAGGAGCAGCACAGGTCAGAGTTTTTTGTCATCATTTTGCTTTAGTTGAATTTCCTGCGGTTACATTTATTTCGATACAGTGCTTTGAGTGACATAAAAATAGTGGGGGTTCCCTAAGACCTCATGGAAGCATCCTGTCAGGAGAAGTGATGGGCAGGGCTTAATCATAACTATTCAGTATGCTTCTTAAACTGTATGTCAGTGACTCAGCCTTACAGCCCATTGAGAGTTTGGAATGCTTCTGCATGTACATTCAGTATCCCCAGTGGTTTGATTATAAATGTTACGATTATGGCTATGAATAAGCAACCATACACATTAGTGAGGAGAATTGCTCATAGCAAGAACACATGCTGAATGTCCTCCCATAAACACAAAGGGCTCATTTCTCAAAAAATGGTGTATGTAAAAAAAAGTGCAAAGAATGACAATTTTTTACTTGCATGATTTTATGAAATGTGCTTGTCACCTGATTTGCAAAACCGACCTGCACATTCTTAGTGGGGGGCTGTGCTGGGCAAACATAATGTGCTGGACAGCCCCTTTGAATTATTATTTTCGAGTAGGCACTGCATCATTAATATAGAAGAGTCTTTCAATAACCATGTATGAGCTGGAGGCGCATCCCTGATAGGCCCAGGTCACTGTGAAATGTAAATAAAAAGACAAATAAAATCTGTGCCTCTCTCAGGGATAGAATTGCAAGTGGGACAGGAGCACTTCAAGCCACTATTGTCCAATTATAAAAAAAACACTATAAAAAAGCACAACAGGTCAGGATCAACCCTTTTAGGAATTGATCACCCTTCTGCATGTGTTCAAATAGGCACAATGTTTTCTGCACATTTTAAAGTGTATCCTATTTGTAAATTCGAGATGCACTTTACAATGCCCAGAAATTATCCCCTGTTTGCCCTATTGCACAAATGGGTCAAAAAGGTCCTATGAAGGTGTGCACCTATTATGTAAACATTCCAGCAACTTTGCAATGCCCATAACAATTTTGGCAAAAAACAAGGGAGGTCCTGGGAGTCCCTCTGCTGGACATTAGTCTTGGTTACGAGAGCCTTACCCAGATTCTTTAGCTCACTATCTTTCACAGAGGAGAAATATCCAACACATATCATTCTTTGTCCTGCCCTGGGACAGTCCAGCACCGAAATGCTAGGCAATTCTCCTCTGAACAAGAGTACCAACAGCAAGCCCAGACACGTGTTTCAGTCTGGTTGGACCTCATTGGTAGGGCGGAGCTATGCCTCTCTAGCAATAGTGAGCAAGGGGCCCACGTCTGGATTGCCCTAGTAATTTAGGGTGAGACCCAAAGTTACTTAAATTATGCTAAAAACAAGGGGGTTCCTGGGAGTCCCTCTGCCGGACAATAGTTCTGGTTATGAGGGCCTTACCCAGATTCTTTAGCTCACTCTCTTTCACAGAGGAGAAATATCCAAAACATATCAGTCTTTGCCCTACCCTGGGACAGTCCAGCACTGAAATGCTAGGCAATTCTCCTCTGAACAAAAGTTCCAACAGCAACCCCAGACACATATTTCGGTCAGGTTGGACCTCATCAGTAGGGTGGAGCTGTGCCTTGATTTTGATTGTATCTGGTGCACTGATGTGGGTCTTTTACGTGTATGCACTCCCTCTCTAGCAACCTGGAGGCAGGTCCTACCGATCAGGCAGCAGGAGAGCTAAAGGAACTGGATTTATCTGAAAAGGGAGATATCTGGGTTCCACATATAGGTGTCGATCTTAGAAGATCTGAGGCTCTGTTAGGGCCCATTTTAAAGGGCTTTCAGCAGCTTTGCCGGGCAAATAAAATCCTTGGGGGGAAAACATCTCACTATTCATTACCTGGTAGCAAAACTGTATTGCACGGATCCTTCACACATCAAATGATCAACCTCTCCTGTGATAAAGGTTGAGTTTCTGTAATCTATCAGTTCAACACATGCCAAAAGAAAAAATACATCTTGGTTAAAATAAATCGATTTTAATGCAAAACATGTTTTAGCAACCATTGACAATGCCAACAGTTTGGGCTTTTGTGAAGGCATGGGAAAGCTAATTGCCAGGCAGAGCCATAATGATATTAACTGGCCATTGATGGTAGCAGGTGAAACATTTTGCGAGTACCCAGGCATCTAATAACAGTGCCTGGCAAATGCCTGATAATTATGTACAGCCAAAACTGTTGACTTTGCCAATGCTTGATTTCCCAGGAAGTCAGTGAAGGACACGCAGAGTGCTTATAAATTGCGTGGCTGAAGGCAACCTGGTTAAGACAATTTTATTACATCAGTAGTAGGTTTACAACTCCAATTAAACCATCAACTCTCAGAAGACTGCTTTGAAGAAAAAAAACAGGCAGGTACTTGAGTGCAAGGTTTGATGGTAAGGCTTGATTACAGTGAGCTCAAAGAGTTCCCATGATGGTATGATTTGGGCAGGAAGGGGCAAGAACTATGTGGGAATGGCCATAGTAATTAGCATGGCCATGGCAGTCAATGGGTGGGCAAATAACCAAACAACATCTACAAGCCATGTGTCCCTCGTCATATGCCATGTCTCTATCTGTACTGTAATGCAGTAGTTTAGACTTATAAGTGTCATAAGCGACACCTAATAGCCCAAACTAAAAAGGGGAAAATAGCCATTTAAAACAGACCTTTTAACTCCCCCCCCCACCTCCTGCAGACTAATGCTGTGCCTTAAGCAACTCACTGTCAAATAAATGAATGTTGCTACAAAACATGGAGGGTATTCTACCCTTATTTTAGATTAACAACTGGACTCTTCCATTGTTTCCTGACTTGTTTGGAGGATAAAAGGTTCACTTGTAAATGCTCCTTTCTCTTGTCCCAGGCTATGGGAACAGATGCCTTTACTCTATTTCTTGCGTGTCATGTGTACCTTTTGCACTTTTCCAAATGTCGAATTTATGACCTTTGGAATCGGTCTTTTCACTTCATTAAAGTGGCATTTTTATTATGGGAAATAGTGGTGCATTAAAGCTGCATATTCTTAGTTTGTATTGTCTTCATTTTACATGGACATTATAGTCAATTCGTTTTTGTTACTGTGGGGCATTTTTGATCTGTTGTTCTAGTGGTGTACTATTTCCTTCCCCCTGTATACCTAACAGAGGTGGTGGTGGGCAAGCAGCAATAGTCATGCAGAGTAGTATGGAGGAGCCATATGCAGTGAAACACAGGTACTGCTTTGAATAAACTACCAACACAAACATATTCAGATACACGTATATAGATACAGGTAGGTGAGTAGGCAATGTACGTGGAAGAAGGTACAAGCGAAAGAGTGTCCCAAATCCTTTGGTGGAAGCGATCACTCTTTCTGTCAATTGCAAGACTGAATAGGTATGAGCAGACTACAGTCATCAGTTGTACCATATGGTGGGGGATCCCCTTCTCGTTTCTGTTGGATGGTTTTGGGCTGTAGTGCAGTCAGGGATCTCAGTATGAAGAGGATCATGGGTTAATATGATGAGATCTGATGGGTGTCAGAGCCGTCACAGAACCTCAGTGATGCTGTCAGGTGATGCTAGGGCACAGTGTTTTATCAGTGCAAACCTCCCAGTCTAACAATCATGAAGGCGTTGGTGGTAGTTGTACCAGCAAAGGTATGTCAAGGTGCCCAGCACAAGACAATGAAGCACTCCGAGGGGTTGTGTTGAGATATGTTTGGAGCTTAGATTGTTTAGATGCCTTGATCCATCAGCTGTTAGCCACATTGATTCATTTTACAAGTGACAGTTGGTAGTCATAGAAATGCCAATTATCCCAGATGAATGGTTTGTCTTTATCATGAAGGTTGCTAGTTAGGTTTGAACTTACATAGCCCATCTTTGCATCTAATTAAAGTATTTTCACGACAGGTGGTATGTTTGAAATAGAGTCAATTATTTGCGAAACGTCATTATCTTTGATTAATGTTTATATACTTCTCACGTTTTAAATGTTCATATGTTTGATAGCAAATCGATACGCATTTACATTGCAGTATAAATAACAGATTCATATAATTTGCCTGCCGCACAACATCCCAATATTTACAAGATATATTGAATACACGAGCATCTGTTTCGTATGCAAGACAATTCATGGGCGAGCCAGCTTGCTGTGGAAAAGAAGATGCCATTTGCAAGGCTGTTTCCATGCGGACATTAATTTGTGGGTAAGCTGAGAAAAACACTTGATTGGACTTGTTTCAAACCAATACCAGATAACAGATCGATTGATTGCTTCAACATGTGAACCAGGAGTTGAATAATTCATTTTTCATGAGACATTGTAGTGAATGGGTAGACCCCATATATTTCTCACATCCTGCCCTCTATTTACAAGACATGATTACTGCAACCCATGAAGAGAAGGAAAATCATAGCAGGATTTAGCAGATGAACTGCCAGAAGAGTTCAACCTCAGCCCAAAAGGAATCCAATCTCCAACAACATCATTGCCATCCCTAAAGAGCTCCTAGGAGGCTGCAAGACGATTACAGACAGTCCAGTGCAGGACATGGATCCCTCAGGAGTCAAAGATCACAACCCACCTTCATTTAAGAGTGCCCTTGGGCCCTCCCAGCTTTCCTGTCTAGAGGACCTGACCAGTACGTAGACGAGTGTGTGCTCTCGTGTTCCCTTGGGCATCACTTGAACATATCTAGACAGTGCTTGAAGACCTCATGGTCTGTGCCGAAGGAGCCAGGAAGGCTCTGCATATTGGCTCTATGATGACCAATGGCCTTTCTAGAGTGTTGTCCTTAATGTGAATATCTCCTTGGACCTAGTGAGCCTGTAATGCATTATTTAACATCATTTCCTTTAATGTAGCTATCTAATACTGTGTGTCAGTAACAAAATGACTTCGGCACTACAGGAGCAAAATGATGGGTAGTGGCTAAAGTGCCTACTCAGGCCCCACACGTTTACTAACCAACACTGATCCTATCATAAAGGAATAACAGGCACAGATAAGAGATATATCTCCTTCACCTTTTGTGGTGACTGTTCGAGGGAAAGCCATATTCTCAGGAAGTAGTGTATGAATGTGATTTAGTAGCAACCCAAACAGCAATGTACAACCGTCCAAAATAAATGGAATGTCAATCAAGGTACTATAAACATATATATACTTTAATTAAACACACCAATGTACAAATAACTATAAAAGAAATACCTATAAAAACCCACACATGGGTAAGGCAGAGAAATGCAGAATGTAATGTACAGCACTCTGGGTTTTCAGCAGGGAGGAACAAGAGTCAGGACATACAATGAGGAGTTTAAAATGGATATGTTCTTGGAGGAAAAGGGAAACATAGAGTTTTAGCAAGTCTCTAGGGTACGAAACGTGGACCAGGAGGACAGGGCTTCACCAAAGTACCTTATTCAAATGCTTACAGTTCAATGGTAAAAAGCTGGGCTTTGAGTGGTTGTGCATGCAGGTTGAATTGGGTCTGAAAGCATTGGGTCACGATAATCTAGGACATGAGTCAAGTCGGATTCAAGCAGATGCTCTGTGCAGTGGCAGATTTAAGACAAAGGGCCCCGTGGGCAGCACGTGATAAAGGGCCCAAGATGGGTTGGTCATAGAGGCAGATCTTAGGGTGAGCGAAGTTAATTGTGATCACGAGTGCGGAATGGCAAACTTTAGGAACAAAAGCAATTTTTTATAATGTTGGCTTTATTGCGGGAATGTGTTAATTTATTCACGTCTAGCCCATGATGTGTTTGGTCTACTTGGAATAAACTGGGAGGTGAAATGGAAAAACAGCAAATGGCCATCATCTTACGTGATGCCTTTTGTTTAAAGTTCCTTCTGGGCATGGAAGGGTTGTGTATTTGCCCCCCCACCCATTGACACCCAGAGTAGAAATTCTCACCAGGGGGAAAGGCCTGGCTATGGGGAGGCAACTGCTGCTCAGGTGGAGATAATGGGCCCTTGTAAATGGTGGGAGACCACCAACTGCCTATTCACAAGAGGGCACATCGCAAACCTGTTAGTTATGCATTTCTTTGGCATCACTTGAGACACCCCCCACCCCCGTATTCATTAAGAGCAGTTAGGGAACTTCTATGCATAGTGAACTTGGCAGCCCCTCCACTTTAATGGATTCATTGCTCAGTCAGTGTTCACACAGAACACGCGGGGCCCCATGAGCGCTGCTGCCTCTGCCTGACTGTGAAAACAAATGGGAAGGAAGGGAATGGGGGGAGGGGCCCGGTCGCCGTTTGTCTGCCTAGCGACCGCTAAATCCGCCCCTGGCTCTGTGCCTTTCTGAAATGGCGTTGAGAAGTGAAAGTTGAACCGATCACCAGGACCGGCTTGATGATTGAGCCTGTTTTGAGATGATGAGCACTGCTGGTTCACGTTGATGAGTGATGCTATGATCCAGTGGTTCGAGTCGAGCTGTGATACAAAGTTCTGGTGGTTCAATGCTTTCTCAGTTGCAGCGATTCAAAGTCAACTTTGGGGTACGCTGGTGCTCAAGCAAGACAGATAATGGGACTCTGCTGGGGCGCTATTATGTCAAGCCGGCACGAAGATGTGTGCACAGTGGTTTGAAGTCAATTGAGCACCAAAGGTAGAACTGCAAGTTTTTATTGGATTCACGGTGTAGAAGATAGCTGAAGGAGATTTGATGGCAAAAACATGAATCTTGGCTTCTCTGGCTCTCAGGATGCTATGACACCCACAGAAGGGCTCTTGGACAATGTCAATCTTTTCAGTCTCTGTTATCCCAGCCTAGGAAGTGGCAGTGGAGTGGTAGGCCTTGGTCCTCAGCAAAATATGCCCGCAATGTGCCCTGGGAGTGGATAGGGAGCATAGCTTGCCACTGCTTTGGATCATTGCTTTTTCACCTCAATGGCTGAGGACTTTGGAAAGGTAAAACGTTCCGAAATGAGGTCCCAATGTCTTATTCCTTATATCTTGGATGGTCCAAAAGTGAATCAAAGAAGGAGTGCGCAATCCCCTTGTTTATAATCCACAGGTTAATGGACAAACGCAAACTTTCTTTAAAGGGTTCAATCGAAGTCCTTGCGACAAGGGATTCTTGCCTTGTCTCGCATAATACACAAACTGATTTGTGCTAACCCTGTCCCCTTCTCAGATCCATAGCATCAAAGGGTCTTTGATATGCAGCACACTAGTGTGAGGTTAGTCCTTTTGTGTAGGTAGTGGCTTTGATTCCTGCTTCCTTGGACAGCGCCTACTAAGGGGCTGTCTTGCTGAAGGGAGGTGTTACCAAATCTCACAAAGGATAAGAAAAGAAACAACTCACACTGCCACTTGTCCTGCTAGGTGCAATAAGCCAGCCCGTCTAGGGAGAATGCAGATAGTTTCTTCACGGCTGGACTTGGCAAACAGGGCTGACAAAAGTATGACACCAATTTTATATTGCTTTAATAATTGAGATACATGCCAGCCACTGTACCCTAACTTACATTTAGAAATTATGACTGCCACAGGATCATGATTTCTTATAATTATGTAGTTTGAGAAGTGACTTGCTGTTACTGCAGCTGTCAAGAGGGCACCTGTAACCTCTGAACCTGCTCTCTGCCACTCAAATGCAGATGCTGCCGATCAGGATACTGATGTAGTAGCCGCAGGCAAACAGAATCTTTTTTGTATAGAGTTTGCCCAATGGGGGGCTTGGTTAACAGGTCACTCTTTCTTAGATAGAATTACCTGCATCATTTTATTAAAAATTAAAATTAAAAAGCCATGGCTACTACCCCTTGCCAGATGGCAATCCTTCACACTTATTTATTAATTCATTACATATACGGTTGACACTCATTATTTCCTCTCCTCCCATGCCCAATCTGGTATGGCTGGGAATTAGGGAGGCCCTCTATCACACTCTCCTTTGTGTCCCCCAACACTCATTATGCACACAGCCAGTTCCTTACTCTGACACCTCTGTCTGTGGGCTCAGCTTTACTAGAAACCCCTCCAGCTATCAGTAGTTGACAATCCAATATGATTATCTGGTAAACAACCCCCTCAACTCAGGCCCTCTTGAGCCCATATCAAGGTCATCACAAAATGACTTAATGTAATAACACCACCACAATGGTAGCTGCTTCTATTAATGTTTTGCTGGCAAATAGGGGATGGTCCGGTCCATTCTATTAATTACATTTTTTTTTCTGGTCAGAGCACTAAAAGCTATACATCCATCCCAACGATCACTATCACTCAACTTTATGCTTTCATTTTCCTACTTATAATGAGTGAAGCATGTATGTTTTTGTCCTCCTGTCTTCCCCTTTCCCGCTCTGCTTGTCCCATTTCCGTTTCTCCACACAGACCACATTCTTGCTGCCTCCTAGATGGGCTCACAACTTTCATCTACATGGACAAGGCTCTCTCGGCCCTCTAAAACCACTGCAGTGGTGATGTGCACAATATAAAACATTAATAATGTGACATAAAATTGTATATATGTACACACACACGTTTTACTTCTCATCATGCATCTGGGATTATCCTTGCTTTTATATCTGAATAGCTGCTTATTACATAGCACTTATTTCGTTATGCCGTTGTACACAGAAACATTTACATCAACTGCATGCCATTTATTTTGATCAAACCCCCCAACAAGTCACAATTTCAATTTCAAATACTGGTTGGGCCGACTCAGCCCTTCATTCTTCACAAGGTTATTTATTCATGTATTTATTTGTTTATTACCCACCAAAGCCCACAGGCATCAGGGCACACATTAACACCAAGGACATATCACAACAAGACAAGGTATCGGAAGCCCATTTAATCAAACAAGGTGGTCTTTAGCCATTTCTGAATTGTAAACCAATTCCTTTCTTTTCACAAATCAGCCAGCTGATTGACCCAAGCAATTGCTGCTTGCACAGGGGAAGAATGGCCGCACCCCCTTACTCGTTTTGCTCTGGGGCATATTAGGAGCAAGGTGTTTCAAGACCATGTGGATCTACAGGGAGTATGTTGTGTGAGACTCTCTTTGAGGTAAGAAGGTGTAGAGAGGCAGATGTACACATCATTTATAGAGCCCGTCCCCACACCTCTGTCATCCTGGAAGAACAACAAGAAAGCACTGTGATTGACAATTGGTGTCATCCCAATACCAAATCGAAGGAATGAGAGACGTTACACACTCAAACAACCGTATCAAATGTACCCTGGACTGACGCAGTAGATATGAACCTGCATCCACTACTGGACATAGAAGAACTATATGTAAGGTCTGGCAGATGTAAAGTGACGCCACTAAAGAGAAAAGATACGTGGACACACTGAATTCAATATATGTACATCCAAAGAATTAAGATGTGATTGAAGGGATGAAGTCAACATATATGAGAATACAAAGAAAACCATATACACTAAGAAGCTGACAAGAGATGTGGCTCGAGAGGAGTCGAAGAGAATAAGATACATACACAGGACATATTTCTAGACGTGAACAATTGCGAGTGCCAAGTATTGTTCAATTAAAGATACAGAAAGCACATGCAGAATGGAGCTACCCAGTCTCCAGAGGCTAAGGAGAGTATTATCCCCCAATATAATTCAATAAAATAACATTAAATAGAGGATAAAATTGTCAAAATCATGGTCTTCTCACACCTGAGTCAGGACTGGAAAACAATGTCTATTCATCCACATCCAAGCCTGTATCTCTGCAGCCACTTACAAATCTGTAAGGAACTCGCCAATCCACTTGCAGTCTCCACCTCTCTCCTTCCTTCCCAGACTATCTGCACTGTTTTGGCCTCCAACTTCAGATCCAAAACTCAGGACATCCTATACTTACTCTCCTCAACGCCCACCCCCATATCCTCTCCCACACCTGTTCCCCTGCCTCACTTGGCCTCTTGCCTCTCACCCTGTCACTCTCCTCCCTCTGGCCCATACCATCGGAGGAGGTCTCTAAAGTGGTCCGCTCTATGAAGTCCTCCTCCAAACAGGTGCTGCCCTGCTCCTCCAGAACCATTAAGGACAACATCTCCTCTCTTACCCCTGCTGATTTATGAAACCACTCCTTCACTATTGGCTCTTCTCCCTCTATCCCTCCAGCACTCCCTTGTGCATTATCTCTTAGAAAAGCCATCTGCTGATCCCTCCTGCCTGGCTAAGTGCCCTATCTCTACTACCCCCTTCCTGGGTAAACTCTTGCAGAAATTGACGCTCCCCAACTGACCGTCCACACTGATCTTGTTGGCTGCCTTCATGACCATCAATCTGGATTCTGGGCAACCAGAGGCACAGAAACTACTCTCATGAACACCAGTGAAATCATGTTTGCAAATCTCGACTCCAACTCTCCTGCTGTGCTCATTCTCCTCAATCTCTCCTCTGCCTTTCACATGGTCAACCTTTCCATCCTTATAGACTCTGTGACACCCTCAGCAGCACTGGATTGGCTGACCTCTTTCCTCACTAACCACCCTTTCCAGCTGCAACTGGGCCCATTCTCCTCCACCACCACTCTCTCTATCTGTGACGCCCCCCAGGGTTCTATCCTATCGCCATGGCTCTTCAATATCTATCCCCTCTTCCTAATCTGATCTCTTCCTTCTCTCCTAATTTTCAGTGTTATGCCAATGACACACAGCTTTCCTTCAAACTTCCCTTTACTTCCCCCCCTTCCTCCTCTCTCATCCTCATGGGAACACTTGTGGCTTCTTGTCCTTCTACCCTCTGGCCACCCTCTTTGGGCCCTCTACCCCCACCATCTTGTGAGGCCAAAAACATTGGGGTCATCTTTGACTCTGCTCTCTCCTTCACCCCTCACATCATGGACCTTACCAAGAAGTCTCACTTTCACCTCCATCTACTCAGAGGCATTCTCCCCTTTGTCACCTTCCCCCAGAAGCTCAATGTCTCCAGAGATCTGGTCCTCTCCAGACTGGACTACTGCAACAGCCTATTTCTAATTCTCCTTCTTTCCTCCCTTTTCCTTTTCCAGCTAATACAGAATAGGGCTGCAAGACTTATCATTGGCCTCATGCCCAGGGACTGTTTCACATCAACCCTAAAATCTCTCCACTGGCTCCTGGTGACTGCAAGGATCAAATTCAATACCGGAACTGGAAGGTGTTCCATGAACGCGCACTGTCACAATCTGTATTGTTCATTCTCTCAAAAACATATAACCATTCCATCATGTCATGATTGAAAAAACAAAGATGTTTGGGCCATTGTCATAGCCAAGACCATTTGAACAATACACAATAGGTTTCAAGTAGACCATCAAATAAAACAATTTGCCCATACAATAATACAATGTTATAAATAACACAAGTCAGATCAAATGAACCAAAGCAAATACATAGGGGGAAAAATAAGAAAGAAAAAGAAGACGGAGGAGGAGGGGACAAGAAAAAGTACAATACTTATTAAATAAGAAATACAATTACATCTGTCTACCATTATTTCACAGAAACAATCATGTGTTGCACTGAGCCCTAAAGTTACGTGCAATATTGCAACTTGTGTAGAATCAACCACTACATCCTTGGTAGGTGATTATGTCATAGTGGTAACAGGATTAGACATCATAACAATCTGTTTGGAATGATATCTGGAGCCATAAATGCAACTTGGCATTATAATTGAATTTAGGAGAACACAATGATGGTTCATTTTAGCATTAGTCATACAATATGTGCCCCCATATTGGTCCTTAGTCAGTGTGAAAATTACACTAAAGGAATAAAGACATCAGAAAAAGGCCCAGAGGCTAAGAGGCTAGGTAAGCTTGACCAACACATTATCTATATGTCACTACTTAAAACCAAACATTGTATGCTGATGTGGAATCTGTTCAATACACCCACACCGCTGTCAAACCGGTGGATTCATCGTGTCCCGTAAATAAACCTGCCAGTAGTGCACATGTAAGTGCCACGCTGTTATGACATCTTTGTCTCACTAGTATAACATCGGAGTGCCCATGTGTGCATTAATTGGCCCATTGTGGTATGCGGGCATGTCTAGTGCATGAGGTATTCATGTCAATTAGCCAATGTGTGTCGAAAAAGTATTGATATACATATTCGTTGGCTATATTTACCTTGTTGAAATATATTGCCATGTTGTCGTGAGATACAAAAGTGCCATATTTGCCTATTAGGGCCTTAGATGGCTGCATTAACAGATAAAACCAATAGCTTATCCAAAGTATGTGGTAAATGCTGAAAGTAATGTGGGTAGCGCCTACATTAAGCTGTAGTGACCTACAAGGAATGTGCAGGCCTAAGAGGGGTGGGAGGTTACATTATGCATTGTGCATAGAAAGGCAGGGCCGAGGCCCCAGTTTGGTAGCCAATAGAGACCTGTATCTGTGTGTTTGGAGCATTATAAGCACCTATATCGCACTTAGATATCCAGTCTTTGAAGCACTATAGACACTAGCTATGAGTGCAGGCCTGGTAAAATTTGCTCACTAGGCGTTAATTGATTTCAGCTTCTCCTAGAATACTCTGTCTTTGCAACCGTGGCTCTTTCGTGCGTGGTAAACAAATCCTATTTTGCATGAGAAGGCCTGGTACGGCCTTGCACACACACTGATAAAACATTCCTGTGCTTTTGCAGATGGGCTCCAAGTAGGGAGGGGCAGAGAAGGGAGCATGTTGGAAATTTACTGAGCTGGGTTTTCTCCATAAGTAAATTTGTTTTTTTGCACTCAGTATGTGCGAGGATAGTGCATCACGGTGACAGACAGCACGAGATTACAAAAATGCATGCCCACATGACCCAGGTGAGAGATTCATCCACGGACCGAGTGTGCCCAGAACATGAGGAGGCTCTTTGCGGCACCTTGCAGCACTGTTATCTGTTGGAGCGGGGCTGGCAGCAGTTATCTTAAGATGAGCAGGATCTCTTACGCTGATTAATAACATCCAAGGAACGTAAGACTGTGTTTCTCTAAGTTTTGTGATTTCTCTATTATTATTGTTTCCCAAGTTCCATTGCTAAATTTACTGTTATGTTATATTATGCTATACGTCTAATAAATGCTAAATGTATACTGAAGGAGTCATTTCTCTAGCATGAGTTCATTGCTTGGCACGAGCGGATCGGTAAGTGGGTGATTTATGCTAATAAGGGCTGGTCCCTGGGAAGAAATACCCCTTTTCAAGACATGTCCAGTATCGTTAGAGTAACATGAAGAATTTGAATTAGACTTCATTACGTCTACAGCTCCGAACATGGGGGGGGGGGGACAACGTAGGGAGTAGTTTAAAATTATAAATGAGCTTTTATATGATGTGATATGATATTTTATTTGTATCGCGCTCGTACACAAGTGTTTCAGAGTGCGACAAGGCAAGGGAGGGGAACAGGGGAGAACAAAACAGCAATCTTACTAGGCCCAGTGACATTGAGAACGTGCAAGTGCATGGGAAAGGGGAAAGGTGCATGCAGTGGGGAGAGTGGAAAGTGCAGAGCAGAGGAGAAACAGATAAATAATAATACATACAAATAAAAACGATAATGGAGCAATAAACAGGGGTAGTGCAGCCAGCGAGTTGCACGTGCTGTGATTACGGCAGCAAAACTGGGTAAGTCTGATAAGTGCATGAAAAGAAGAAAATGGGGGCTGAGGGACTGTAGGAGTACAGGTACAGTCCCCAGTGCATAAGGGTGGCTGGGAGGCAGTGCAGAAGGGTGGCAGGGTGAGCAGGTACCTGTGCCCAGGGGACAAAAGGTGGCCAGGTGCACAGTGCCAAGAGAGAGCAGATCAGCAAGGGATATGGGGGGCAAAGGCAGATGCAAAGAGGAAGGTCTTGAGGTGCTTTTGAAACCAGAGATGGTTCTCCTCAGGTTTTAGAGTGGCAGCGAGGCTGTTCCAGAGGGAGGCCCCAGCCGAAGACAGAGATCTACCCCCAGCTCGTTTATTTGAAAAACGACTGACCCTTAGGGAGTTAGTGGTAGAGGAGCAAAGAGCTTTAGAGGGGAAGTATTTGCGGAGGGATAGCTGAAGGTATTTTGGACCCAGGCCCCAGAAAGCCTTGTGGACAATGCAGAGGGTTTTAAATGTAATCCTTGCATCCACTGGGAGCCAATGGAGAGATTTAATAGCTGGAGAGATACAATCCCAGGGTTTGAGGCCAAAGACACGTCTCGCAGTCCTGTTCTGGATTAGTTGCAGAGGGCGAAAAGTAGAGGCAGGTAGATTTAGAAAGAGGCTGTTACAATAGTCCAACATAGAGAGAACCAGAGCTTGGGAGACAGTGAGCTTCTGGGGGAAGGAGACGAAAGGAAGAGTCCCTCTGAGGAGGTGCAGTAGGAAGTTTGACTTTTTAGAGACCTCAGAGATGTGGGCGGAGAAGGAGAGAGTGGAGTCAAAGATGACCCGAGGTTCTTAGCCTCACAGGTGGGATAGGAGGAGGGCCAAGCGAGGCTGGCCAGAGAGAGGGGAAAGGATGGAGAAGGTGTGCCGATGCGGAGGATCTCTGTCTTGCTCGCATTCAGACAAAGATCATTGGCATCACACCAATCTTGAATGGCAGTTAGGCAATCAAGGATGAGAGAGGGAGAGGAGGTGGCTGAGGGCAGCCTGAAAATGAGTTGAGTGTTGTCAGCATAGCACTGGAAATTTGAGCATAGAATGGCAATGCAGTGAGCGAGAGTTGCTAGGTATTGATTGAAAAGCCAGGGCGAGAGGTTAGACCCCTGGGGAACACCACAGGTAGAGAGGAAGATAGAGGATAGGAAGGACCCCAGTTAGACCTGGGAGGGTCGATCAGAGTGGAACGAGGTCAGCCAGGCCAGAGCCTGATCAGTGATACCCAGGTTCTCACGGAGATTGTAGCATTTCGAGAAAACAAAAGAAAAATAGTAGTTGGCTTCACTGTTTTTCCATATAGAAGCCCTTGGATTGGTGAACACATTGTAGTTTTGTGGCTTGTGAAGCCTAAACTTGCAAATATAACATGTATTGGACATGTGTTGTATTCGGTGGTATATAAAATCCAAAACCCCCATAGGATCAAATGTTAATTAATCATCAGCTTACACACCAGAAGTCAATGCCCAATTTAGAAATTAGATGTGTGAACTTCAGAAGTGTATTGCAGCCATTGCTAAAAACCATCCCTTTCATGCCGGCCACTGAACAAATATTAAATAAGTAAACATATCCTCAAAGAAGCCTGTGTGGCGCATGCACAATGTTGTCTATTGCTCTTTGAAGATATAGTAGCTGTCAATAAGGTCGGCCTGTGTTTAATGCTAGTGCCCAATTGCATCCCAGACGGGCGTAGCGTAGGAGCGTTGGTTGTGCAACAAAAGTAATCTTTAACTCCACCAGCTTGAAGTGCCAACATATCATCTCGGAAGCAGAGGCCTCACGAATAGTTGCCATGTTAATGCGCTTATTATAGATTACCAAAGTTCAATACTAGAAATCGATGTATCCCATCACTGTAATGCTGTGTTAGAAAGATAAGGGTATTATTACTTGGTATTGGTGGTAATAAGAAAAAGGGTCACGACTACCATAAGTCGTGTGGCATCTTGATTGTGTTGTCACTGCTGGCATAGCCCCCATTCTCCGGGCCACTTCTTCCCTCAAATATTACCAAATGTTCATTAGTGATTGCGATTAGAGAATTATTTAAAGATAAAATATTCCTGATAAAGAAGGCACTGATCATGATAAAGAGAATGCAAAGGTCTACCCACAATGGACTTCCCTGGCACAGGTAATGAATATGCATGATTGCAGCATATGGAAATCCTTCATAGAAATACATTAAGTTCATGTGCACTGTTAAGACCAAAAGTAGTGCATATCAATCTGCATATCATGCGTGCTTCCAATTGACCTAGGTGGATTTGGCGATCTCCTCCTCTGTTTGCTCGTGCCTGTTGTAAACCTACAAAGCGGATGTCCTTCCTGTTGGCAAATTGATGTTGAGTTTGCCAGTGAACCGTGAGAGGTAGTTTCAGATCTTGGCTGTTGAGATTGGAAAAGTGTTCTCGTATCCTAATGCGCAGCTCACGTATAGTACTTCCAATATATGCTCTTTTGAAAACACAAAACACAGCATATACAACAAACTTGGATTTGCAATTGATGAAATCGTACATTTGGGTTTGCAGTCCCCCATGACATGCCAAGAACGTTGTTGGTGTAAGAGCAAACTGACAGAAATTGCAATGTCCACATTTATAAAAACCTTATAATGCGGTGCTAAACCAATTACTATCATTCATGGGGTCAGGCTTCGGTTTAAGAAACAAGGGACTCAGTTTGTTTTTAAGGGTCAAATTCTTGGTGAAAATAAGCTTAGGTCGATGTGTGATGTGTTGTTCATGATCTGGATCTAGCTTTAAAAAATGCCAATGCTTATTATGTAGTCTAAAAAGGCAATCACTGTCCTGAGAGTATGTAGTAATGAAACTCACTCTGTGTGGAGGTTCTGACTTTTGGGAGAGTTCCTTGTGCAATATCATATCTCTGCTTAGGAGATTGGTATTAGTTAAGTCCTTTGTAATAAAATTTGGCGGGTATCCCCGTTTTTTAAACCTCTGTTCGAGAAGTTCAAATTCAATACCCTCTGCATCATCCACAAGGCCTTCTGGGCCTCCAACTTTCTTTCCCTAAATACTCCCCTGCTAGAGCCCTATGCTCCTCTAATTCCAACTCTCTGACTGTGAAACGCTTCTCCAAGCAGAGAGTGGAGGTAGGTCTCCCTCCTCGACTGGTGCCTCCCTTTGGAACAGCCTTCCTACTCCTCTCAGACGTGAGCCAAACCTCCTTAAGTTCCAGAAACCGCTCAGAACTCTTTCCCTTCCCTGTTAATCACCTCACTTCCACTGTGACCGGTGGCCTGATTCTCATGAACCTCACATGATCTCAGGCCCTTCCTCCCAGTCAATACCAGAACCCCTCCTCCAATGCACTGCCCTATGGGCCCATGCCTGGTGCCTCAACATACCACCCTTGAGTGTCACCTATTTATTTATTTAGTTATTTATTTAGTTATTTAGTTATTTATTTTTTCTTTTATTTTTTTTATTTTTTCTTAGTGTCACCTATACCAGCACTTAGCCTGGGGCTCTCCTCCTGGCTCCCCTTAAGACTTACCTCCCGGCCCTCCTCCAGCATTTGTCCAGTCCTCTGCTCCCACTTCCATCCCCTTTCCCTGCACTTCTCTTTAATGTACTTAAATGGCTGAATGCCACAAGGCCTAGTAGGACCACGATTGCATATATATTACTGTTGTTTTTGCCACTGTTATTATTTCCCCTGTTCCCTTACCATTTAGCCTTGTTGTACTTTGAAACACAATTCTGTTGTATAAAGTGCCTTACAAATGCTCAATAAAATCAATAAATAAATGCAATTCATAATTCTCCAGATGAAGATAGCAATGTACCTTCACTCTCTTTAAAGTTCATAGGAAGAGAACAGTCAGCAAGGTGAACTACAAAGAAGAAGCCTTGGAGTAGGGCCTAACTGATGAGAGATGGAAGGCTAATTAGCTAAAAAAAAGGCAGTTGTCTGACATTGTTCCCTCGCACCTGGGGCTCGTTGCTTACGTGCTGCTAACCAGCTGAATGTTCAAGGTTGGTAAGAACGTACCAACCAATGATGAGGGTCTATGTAATGGTGGACCATACATTGTTGCACGGGCCTTTCTGCTGCTAGCCTTACTTTATTATCTGTATTTTACATAGTTAGAGGTGGTTCAATGCATGCCTACCAGTTAAGAGGCATCCAATGATGATAGACAAACCATATGTATATGTTTCCCTTAACCGATGCCTCCACCTTGTAGGTTTGCCACATAGTATGACGTCACATAGCTGACACATATTGAGGTATAAAACATTTTGTGTAACCGAAATGCATTGAGAGTGTGTGAGCTGCAATCTGATTGTTCACTAGGTTTCTCTACTTTATTGAACTGATAATAAAGTAGCATGTTGCCATATTCTTTGAGTCTGTCCTGTTATTTGGGCCTGAGATAATTTATTGTGGTAACCCCATTCGCCATTTCAAACGCTCCAGGTGCTATTGCACAAAGGGGCAAACCCACAGAGGCATATATGGGTAAGAGTGTTTATCTTAAAACGGATTCTGGATGCTACTGGCTGCCATTGAAGCTCTTTCCTAAAAGCGAAGATGTGCTCTCTTCTAGGTACATACTTGACAATACGAACAGCATCGTTCTGCAACATCTGAAGTTTACGGATGTAATTTTTGGACCATAACTAAGGAACGCTTAACAATAATCCAGTCTGGGCATGATTGTTGCCCTCACCAAGATTTTGCAATTTTTTGCAGATACACACGGTGTGACTAACCTCTGTAGTCTCAAATGATACTATGATTTTTTTATTGTGCTATCCCGGAGGACTCAAAGAGGACACCAAGAGTTTTTACTCTATCTAGTAGTTCAATAATAAAATTCGAGAATTTGGGGTCTAGTTTAGCCCTTTCATGTGTTGACCCAAAAATCAGGAGCTCCGTTTTTGCACTGTTTAGACACATCTAATGTGCTGACATCCAACATTTTACGGCCTTACAGATGCTTGAGATCCTATTAGCATTGTTGGTGTAATCACTGCTGAATTTGATCAGCAGCTGGGTGTCGTAAGCGTATTTTGTAAATTGGGCTCCCATTTCCTCGAGTAAGTCACAGAGGGGTTGAATATAAATGTTGAAAAGAGCTGGCGAAAGGCACGCACTCTGTGGGACTCCAAAAGTGATTTGTGCTGGGTCAGAAGTAGCATGACCACAGAACATTTTAGATTTTCTATTGGTGAGATCTAATCCAGTGAACTGCCTTTCTGGAACAGCCTCCAACACTGGATGCGGTTTTCAAAAGCCTCCCATGATCGAGACGATCAAAGGCTGCTTATAGATCGATTAACATCAGCAGGCCAGTCTTACTACTATCGAAAACAACTAACATCTGAGTCTCAGTGCCATAGTTCGATCAGAACCCCGACTGCCTGTAATGCAGAATGTCAGAGTGATCTAATGGATTGACATTAATATAATAAATACTATTACAAGTTCATCCTTCAGAGTTTGATGCATTGGTTACAATGATTTCAGTAAAGAGGTATAATATGTTTTACTGCACCAACAAACAGCACTCCCTGGATAGAAGCAACAGCATTGCTGCATAACTTACAAAGCATTGAACGGTTAAAGGCATGAGGCCTCTTATGTGAAGCGTCTCTGACATACGTGTGCACAGAGCAATCACAGCTTAAAATTCAGGAAGGAATTCCTATATAATTGGCTTTATACTACCATGGTTATTACATTGTATACCGTTAATTATGGGACTTGTGTATTGGACATTTTGTATAGTGCATCAGAAATGAAAGCCAATCCCTGTGTTGCCCTGACTCAATCTCTGGCACACTAGTAAAATCAAATACTGGGCATTTAACAGAACTGCCTTATGTGAGAAATATCAAGCTTTTGGTATGACTACAAGGACATTTGATGTTACTCCTTTCATGTGTTGTGAGTATCTGGGCAAGCGGTTGCAATACCTCATAATGAAAAAAACAATGTCCCTATACAAAAGCAACAACTTTACCAGTTATTGCTCCTTCTATTTCACAATCTCTATGTGTTTGCATCTTTAGACAGAAAAGCAGCTCATATTTACCTGTTTCTTCCAAACAATGGCCCTCATTACGAGTTTGGTGGAAATTTGACAGGGTGCACTAATGGGCTTCCCTCTCTCAACCTCTTGTGGTCGCCCTCCACCTTAACCCAAGCGTCACTAAACCACACATTTTCCAGCTTACTATTGGCAACACTTACTATCTAAGACTAGGTAAGTGCGAAGACCTAAAGGCACAAAGCCTTATCTATCTGGCTGCCTTAAGGGATTTTCTGGGGGTGATCTAAGCTGCAGCTCCCAAGGTTTTTCCAATGGAGATGATGTTTCTAAGGTGCCAATGTCAGTCACTCTGGTTTGCTCTCTCAGTCACATCCTTTCTCACCTCTCCCTGATCTTACAACTCCCTCTTTTCCACTCTTCATCCTCTTCCCTCTCCACTCTACTCTTATTCACTCCTTTCGCATTCTCTCTCACTCCTTTTGCTCTCAGCCAATAAACCTTCTACTCTATATCTATTCTATTTCACACATTCACAACCTCACTCTCCTAAATAATACCACTCTCTCTCACTACCAACACTGCACCATAAACAAGCTCCAGCACAATCTCAGCAACACTCTGCTCCACCATCCTTCCATCACCTGGCCTCACGGTTCAGCTCCACTCCACCTGACCTCAGACAACCATCCTTCACTCCTTCTGGTTCATACAGGGTGTTAATACCCCTGACATCTTCCTCCTTCCTTTTCATAACCTTTTTATTTGTTACCCTGCTCTTCTAAACGCCCCTGTAGTCCAAGCCCATTTTGCGCTTATTGGCTGAATCAAACTCTTTGGTGCAGGGCTCGATTGCTGGACTGTCATCACTGAGATGTGGTTAGTCCCCTTTTGTTGATTGGACGTGCCATTTTAACATTGTTTCTGTTTAGTTTTCAATTCTGCACATCACTGTGACATTTAATTGCTGCACAGCCCTCTGGGACTGGTAGTCTGTAATAAAACACAAATAATGATGGCAAGTATAGAGCTTGGCAGGTGATCGACAGTGGTACCACTTTAAACAAGCATGCTACATGTAGGGTAACAAGAGACTTGAGCCCTCTCAAACTCCCCCACTTCCCTCCTGGGGAAAGGACTGGCTCTGGTGAAAACCCTGGTAGGCTCCCTACGCCAGATCAAGAGGGGTCCCTATTCAACCCTGACTGGTTCATGACCTTTATCCTATCACACTAGTCAAACCTGTGAACTTACTACTCAGACAATCAATGATATTTCTAACTGCAACATATGGAGGAGGCAAGAGGTGATGATACAATTAGCTGTAAAATTGACCATCGGTACATACAATGGGAGTCATCACCAATGGAAATTCGTTCACAAAGATTTGCTCTGGAGTAAATTAGGTCGTATATTTGCATGGCTATGGTGTGCCGTATTCACAAAGCCTAATAAGAAGCAAATCTGCAGGTGACTGGCTTACATTTGAGAGGCAATTGTGCGAACAGAATTAAAAACATTCATCACAGAAATCATTGTGGGATCACCAGATGTGCACTCATTAAAGCCATTTTGAATATGTTATGACACAGGGCAATCTGCTTCAGCCAACTGTTTATGTGTTCTTTAAAAGAATTTGAATATGTACATATGTGTTTCTTTATAATAAACAAAACCCTTTTCATGGGTAACTGAGCCCTTGGTCAGGTGTTGTTTAAAGAGCCATGTTTTGAGAGATTTGCAAAATTTCAGAAATCATTGTTTTAATTGAACCATTGAAAGAACTAAATGATGGGACACATACCATTTGATCATTATTTGAAAATAAAATTTACAAGGTAAAGGTGTACCTGTGCCTGCTACCCAGGTGCTCTTATAGGATTGTCTCAATAATCCATGTGGGTATATTTGTAGGTAAATCTATACAAAAGAAAATAATACAAAGAAAGAAAAGAGCCACTTTAAAAACAAATATGTGAGTTGCAGCCTGCGGGTAGCATCTGAAAAATGACACCTGCAAGGAAATTTGCAACGTTTTCAGCCCATCTATATAGTAAGGGTTTATCTCCAAAGTATCTGATGAAACTAAGAAAATAAGTATTTTCTGTTACCATAAAGTATTCTGGAACATTTATTTTAATGGAAAACAGCCCAATCTGGATGAAAAGCACAGCCTTTCATAAGAGATTCAAAAGTGAACTGGGGCCTGCATTATTCTGCAAGTGTTTCTATTTATTTCCTTAGATGATTAAGAATCAGCATTGTGAAACCTACCAGTACTTACAAAATATAAAGTCTTTGATAGGACTTTGGTAAACAAATACAATGTTATAATGTTACCCGGTTTGAAATGACAAATGCAATGTGGAAAATGAAAATGTTTCTTAAAATGCTATTTTCTTTAATGACACCTGCTTTGGTTTAGAAGGTAAAACTGTAAGCTTTCCCCAACAGGCCACAGAAAAGGGGAATTTTCTGAATGCTTTGAATCTGTTAGACCAGACTGAACATTGGAATCAGTATTACTGCAAGGAGCACAGATTTAGTCGTTTTTGAAACGTTGAGATTTTGAGTACTCATGAAGCGAAAGTATTGAATATGTTATTTGATTTGAGATGAATTTGCATTTTACGTTGGTACTTTTGATGTGTAGGTAGGCATAAATAATGTTATATTATCTTTCTACTTTATTAGAAATGTAATGCATGTAGAAGGGAGAAGGGTGCACATAGATGCCTATTTTATCTTCCAAATGTTTGTCTCCAATCATCTTTCTGTTCAGCTATGTCTACAAATATTTTTTTTAATATGTTGATATTAATTTGATTGTTTATTTTGGAATTGTGATATTAACGATTGAAAAAGTTGAGTAACATCAGATAACTCAATAAAAAAAGGATAATTTGCATTCCCAGGGGACAAAGTGTAAATATTTGCTTTCAAGCTCAGCACACCATAAAAAGAATGACTGTGCCTGGAACAGGTTCTCAAGAAGCTAAGCCCTGGACAATAAACTCAAAGGCATCCCGTTTACAGTTTGGAGCTGCCACATGGACTGGGTAAATATTGTATTAATACATTGAATGCAATCCAAACCTCTGAGAAGCAGTCCGTAGTGGTCTCTTCTCAAATAACATGAACTCACCATCAGCCTGGCCAATCCTGAATGGAACCCTTCACAGCTGGGAAGACCTAGAGCCTGCTAAAAAAAAAGGTAGATGCTGGTATCCCTCAAGGACGCATGACATCATAAATGGCTCTGTAAGCCTAAATTCAAAGAACTTGATAACAGAACTCTCTGCATTATAAATGCCCCAAGCCCTGAGCTCCAAGAAGAACTGACACCGTTTGACTGTGCCAGCCAGTAACTAGTTCAGATTATGATTCTTCCCATTATATCAAATAATGCACTGTGAAATGTACATAGACATCCTGTTTTTATTGTAACTATTGAAAAACCTGTTCTAGAAAGTTTTTTTAAATGTTCAGGTTGAAAGGTCCTATTAGATGGCTGAAAACAAATGTTTTTGATATATGCTAATTATACAAGCTAGGCAAATGTGGAAAGTTTTGTTTGAAAAATCGTACATCAAATGGGAGGGAAGTCACTCCCGTTAGACTGCTCTCTTCATTAATATTCCCAAGGACTATGGAGGGGTTGATGTAGTGTGATGTCACTTTTGAAACACTGTCCAATCATGTAAATTGACCATTTAGATTAGAGAAATGATACACACCTTTAAGGGGATTGGTTTCTGTTCTATAAATGTTCAAACCTATACAATTGGAGGGCACTCACTTGCTCACCTGCTGACTGGCTGGATGATGGAGTGAAAGAAGGAGAGAAAGGAAGGATAATGGAATAGATTGCTTTCCTTGGGACCCATTTATCTATTACTGAACGAAGCACTGAAAGAGGGGCCTGCCTGGATTTAAAGTCCCCGGCCTTCTTCAGCTGCAAAGACAACTGACAGGCACAGATACATAAAAAAGGGAACCAGGCTGAGGAGTGAAGCTGACACCATATTGCTGATTGAAAAATTAAACAATATATATATCACACTTTTATGAACAAAATAATATCTGAATAGCACACTTATGAATATGGACGGTAATCAACAAGTGGTAATATTACAAAATCAACAATCGCTTTAATCACTTAGGAGAATGAATATGGAGGATACTGTAGCAGAGAATACTTTATGTGATTCAAGGAAATGCAATAATGGGAAAGAATGCAACACAGAAATAGACTTGATATGATTTCAATCAAAAGATAATATGGTCACTTTTTCCCCTGTGACTACTCACTAACCCCCTATGCAATATGAAGAGATGGAAATGAGGGCACACAGGTTTCAGGAATACAATCAAGAATGCAGTTCAATTCCAGTTCCCACAGCAAGCTTAGAGAAACAGGTATGATTTTAAAACAGGCAAAAATACTTTTGAATGTGATTGCGGTGAAAGTGAAAATATGATAAATTGATTTTAATTCACTAAAGGATATTCAGCACTAGTGAGAATTACTCTGGATTGGTACAGATCAACAATGATTATCAGATTGGAAACGAAATTCAGCAGTTGCAAACAAGAAATAGCTATTCTGACATGTGTTGAAATTGAGCTAAATTGCAATTCGCTGCACTTTTTCTGCGTGCGTAAATCACGATTACGGAAAAACTATAATGAATTGGAATGTTGTTTTGGGTTTGTTGGAAAGCTTAGGATCTTAGCTTTATAATGACAGTTAGCTTCCAGGAGGTGTGGTTCAAAAGTTACAGAGGTTTTTGTGAAGGTAGATTTTGCAGAAATAGAATCAAGATTTCAAAAATGACAGATCGCGCTTTACAGATTTGGAATCAACAGGATTGACACAAGATTCTATAATGCAGTTCTGGACAGGTTAAAAACGTTGGAAGAGGATTACTTTAAACTAAGAGATTGGTTATGGACAGTTCTAGACTAGATACCCAGTCCTGGGCTATGGAACGGAATGGGCCTCATCACAGATCTGGTCAAAGGTTTGGACTTCACTCGCCACTGGACGGTCTCAGGCACTGGGCTTTTCTCACAGCACGGCCTCTGGTCTGGCTCTGACAAGTTCTGGATACAGCGTTGCTTTCTCTGGGTCTGGATCTTGGTTCTAGCACAGGGTTCTTAGCTAGAAGCAAACAGCACAGCCCGGCTGTTGAAGGTGAGCATCAGGTTTCTAGATTCTGAGGCCTGCTGACAAGAGTTCAGCTTTTGGGATTGGGCCTTTGTTTCAGGGTTCTAGAGCTTGGTTCTAGAGTCTGGTCTCTGGATCTATCCAGATTCTGGAGTCTTCCGGCAGGGTGCTTCCCAGGAATCGGTGGGTAGTGGAAAAGAGTGTCCCTATCTGTCCTAAGCAGTCTCTATGTAGGTGTTCTCAAAGTGGGTGGGAAGGCTGGTTTTACATGCCCAACCCTCTAAGGATTTGATAGGTTAGAGGATTCCCTGTCCCCTGACTGGAGAAAGGATCAGCATGTCAGAATGAATCAGAGTGATGCTGTGTTTATGGCTTAACTGAAATTCCTCCCCTTTGCTTTTTCATAGAAAATCAATGTTTCCCCAAAAACATATTTCCCAGATACACAAGTTGTTCATAATACATATACACATCACAGATTAATTAAGGCATGTCTCTGTTCAAGTCCCATGTTCCTACGAGCTTGGGTTCAGAAATGACCACTTATTCGCGCTTTTGGTGAGTTTCCCAATATTGGTTCTGCACCAAATTTGATACATGTATGCAGATCCTCTCTAGACATATTACTGTAAGTTCTTATGTTCATAGCAACAACACTGCAGCTACAATATTAATAAATTCCGGGGTTTGGTCTCAGAACATCACACAGCGTCCACCTTAGTCTTAAATTGTGAATGAATTTTTCATTTTAAGAATCCCAAAGTTTCATATTTTTGTCAGCTTGGTAAAATTTGTTATAAGCATTTTCATAAGACATACATTTGCTTTCAATTCAGTTCACACAATGGTTTGTCTCCGCCCCCAGAGCTGGCTGACTCAGAGGGTCACATGTCTTGTTTCCTGCCAGGAGTTGTTGACCAGTCACACCAAAATCAGCATATTCCTATTCATCCCAAAGAATCCATTGTCTTGACTGAGAGCAACATGCCAGGGTGCCTTGGCTAGTTCCTGTTCACACCAGTCTGTCAATCTCTTGGTCAAGGGTAGAAGGAAGCTTCTTTTGTCCAGGGAAAAGGTGTGGAATCTGTTTGATCCCAGTGTGGGAAACTTTTTAACTCTGCAACCAATGTCTACAAATTGTCTTTTCTTACAATATAACCCACATTTTTAATACATACATTAAAAAATTGCTTCCTTCAAGTCATTTCAGAATATAGTTTTAAATGTTCTCCACCCCTTAGGCTTCTGATAGCAAGTATTTCTTTGGCATAGTTTGGGGTTCCATGTCCAACTTTACAAGGAAAATGGTTTAAAACGCCGGCTTTCTGGTAGAGGTGAGTAATGGTATTGCACCCATTTTTGACAGCTGTCTTTCCATCAGTATCTTTAAAAGGGGATTTTGCTTGATAGCATATGATTCTTGCTGATATTGGGCCTCATTACGACCCTGGCGCTAATGGGTTAACGGCGCCGTGAAAAGCTGTGGCGCCATTAACCCATTAGCGCCTGATTACGAGGTCCCTTTGCACGACCCGACCTTAACGGCTGGTCTACACTAGCCGTTAAAGTAGGGACCCGCAAAGGGAACTTGGTGCTAAGCACGGTACCGAAATTTGCGGTACCGTACTTAGCGCCTTCCCCATTCCCATTGAGCCCTATGGGGCAAAAATGGGAATGGGTAAGGGTCATGGTGGAAAGGGGAATTACCGCCCGCCAACCTTGTAATGGGGTGGTAATTCCCCCTTTCTCCATGGCGGAGTCGGTAAGTTACCGGCACGGACCATGGTGCTCTTAGCACCATGATTTTCCGCCTGGGTCGTAATGAGGCCCATTGTATTGATGTGGATTCTTACAGTAGAGTAATGTGGAACACCCAACAAAGAGGTTGGATCTTTTAGGTGCTTTGTGAGCCATGATTTTAGCACATTTTTGTCAATCAAGAAAATGGATTCCCAAACAGCTCTGTGTTTCTTTTGGCAATCAGCATTGCCATTTCCAAGTGGTTTCAGGCTACTTTGTGGGTAGCCCAATGGTCGTTTATGGCAGTGGTCTCCTGTGCTCACTAAGATAGGCAAAAGTGGATGGTGGCCTATTTTTTTTAGGTTTTCACTGTCCAATTTCTGGTAATTTCTGGCGAGCAGCATGCTTTCCAGTGGCCATTATGATGTTTCTGCTGCCAGCAATGCACAGTGATGTTGCAGGGCTTGTATGAGTGGGTTGGTACATCCCACAAGCCCCCCTCTTGCGAGGGACGTTGATCTTTCATCGATGGAACTTCGCAAGACTGGGATGTCAGCCTCATCTCTCCAGATTCCACAAATGGCACAGTTCATCGTCTTTTCCTCCATCAGGGGTGGATCCCTTGGTTCTCCTTGCCATTTCTGATGGGAGTATTGAGCGATACCCTGGGCCCCTCAGATCTTTGCTCCCGGTCCCCGGGTCATCCTCCTTGGACAGTCTTGATGGTTTCTCTCTCCTAGGATGACAAAGCAAAAAGGCCAAAACATATTTGTAGAAATTTCCCCACCACTATTAATGTAGTGGGGCGGGCATATACATTTTATAAATCAGGAGACATTTGTATTATTGTATTTTATAGACTATGTGTGGAATGGTATTAGAGTTGGAATTTTATTGATCTGGAGTGGCCCCCTCTGGGGTTCCAGAAGACTCCTCCAGTTGCTGCAGAGTGTGCCTAGGATGGCAACACTTTAGCTGATTAATATGGACCCACTTATCTTCCCGCTCTGCCAAACTGCCTTTGGGGATGCAGATCTTGTAGGCGACTGGTGAGATCTTGTGTACAATTTCAAAAGGTCCCTTCAAGGTAGGCAGACATTTCCGCTGTTTGGCCTGGTTCCTTTGGAAATTGTATAGATAGACCCGGTCTCCTACATTGTATTCTTTCCTGGTAGTCTTCAAGTCATAGTGGGTCTTCATGCTATCGGCTGATCTTTCTAGATTTCGCTGAGCATAGGCAAAAGCATGTTGAAGGTGTTTTCTTAAATTTTCAACATACTCATGAGTTGTGGAGGCATTGATCAATGTCTGCTCTTGGGTCCTGTAAAGCAGATGCTGGGAAAGCACCATCCTGTGTCCAGTCATCAACTCAAACGGTGACATTTTAGTTGCAGATGAAGGGGTAGATCTGATGGCCATTAGGACAAAAGGTAAACGAATATCCCAACTTGGCCCAGAATCTGCAACACATGTTTTCAATATGCTCACAATGGTTTTGTTGTAACATTCTACTGCACCACTAGAGCCTAGCCGGTAAGCAATGTGTAGCTTCCTTTTAACCCCAAGTATCTCCCACATCTTTGTCATTACTTCGCTGGTGAAATGGCTACCTCTGTCTGACTCAATCCTTTGGGGTAGTCCAAAACGTGAAAAGATGTGGTTGATCATCAGGGCAGCTGCTGTTTCTGCCTTGCAGTTTGGGGCCGGGAGACATTCCACCCATTTAGTAAATAAGCATGTCACAGTCAACATGTACTTATTCCCCCTAGAGGTGTCAGGACTGGCGGGTGGAGACTATGGAACTACTGGAGGCATTCACCTGCGCTGGGTAATGCTCTAGTCCTCAAAAAAAAAAATCCTGCCTATAAATTCTGACTCCGCCCTCCCAGCCAGTGCGTTGTATCTGCGTTTCTTCCTTTTACTACGCTCCGTACACTCGTATACCTACTTGTGAAATTGTTGTGCTTTTGCATTCTTCCATTTCCCTCTATCGTTTTTCCTTACTTCGCTGTCATTATTCTGCTGCTTTTTGCCTTTTCTCTTGATTTCTTATTTCATGGCTTTCTATCCGTGTATCCCTGCTGCTCTCGCCCATTTAGGTAATAAGCAGCGTTTGTTTATTTTCACCTGCTTTGTATGCCTGCGAGCCTTCGCATCCTTTTCTTTATTGAATTACTTACTTTCACGGTGCCTCGTCGTTTACTTTGCTGCTTTCCCCTGCTGTGCACGTCAGCAGCGTTCGCAATCCTTTTCTTTATTTATTAAATACTTACTTTCACAGGTCCTGGCCATTCAACACCGCTGCTTCCCCCTGCCTTGCACGTTAGCAGCGTTAGCTATTCTTTTCTTGTTTTTCATATTTTTATTTTCATGACGACTGTCCGTTCGGCTCTGCTGCCCTCGCCTGCCTCGAATTGAGCAGCTTAGCCTTTCTTTTCTTTCCTTACCGTACTGTACACAGCACCTACCCGTTCCTGCTTGGCCAACTGATTTCCTTGCTGTGTCTGTTAATTCTGACCAAGGTTTGTTTCTATTAGCTTTCTGTTGACGTTTCTGGTACTCGTCCTCCTGATATTATTCTTTCTTCCTTTCTTCTGAGTTTCTTCCTTTCCCGGATTCCTCTTCTGTTGATTGGCTCTTCCAAACCTGTCAGACAGTTGTTCGTGCTGGACTTTGGTCTTTGCATACATACATCACCTCTGAGAAACTCCATCATAGCCAGGGTTTTTTCTGCCTCCCGGCTTTTTCCCTGGGGTGAGGCTGGCCCCCTGGGGTTCCCCGAGTACAGGTTCCCATTTCTGTCAAGGTGGCCTCTGGAGGGGCCAGACCTTATTTACACGAGCAAAGGGGACCGAAACTCAAGGATAAAAAACCCAAGAAGAAGAAGAAGGATCAAAAGAAGACTGAAGCGGCTCTTAAGGATTACACCTCAGAGGATTCAGGTGAGGAGAAGGGGGAATTAGATTCTGAGTCTGACAGCATACAACCCCCGACTCACACCATGGCTACATTAGAGCAGTACCAAGAATTTGTGGCTGCTATGCAGAATTTAACCGCAGAGGTGCAAGCCTTGAGAAATGAGAATATTGCACTCCGGCAACAGGTGGTTTTACACCGGGATGATCATGGCGACTTACCCACCATGCCGCTCTCCTTTGGAAAGGATGCATGCAAGGTGTATTTTGCCTTCCAGCCCCATACTTATGATACGGCCAGATCAAGGATCGGTTTCATCATTGCTAACCTCAATGGAAACGCTTTAGCCTGGACCACTCCGTTAGTCACAAATAATGATCCATCCCTGAATGACTATGACCGATTTTTGGAGATGTTCAAGGAAAGGTTTGACAGACCTGAGGTCTTCTACTCCACTCTGGAAGCCATTATGGATGTTTGCCAGGGAGACACCGATCTCCAAACCTACATTTCCCGCTTCCAGAGACTAGCAGCCAAGGCAGACTGGCCAGATTCGGCCCAACAGACTATATTTAGACGAGGTGTTCATGACGTGATTAAGGATGAGCTTCCTTGAGTAGCCAGGCCAGCTTCATTCCAGGATCTGGTAACTCTGTCTTTCCAGATAGAATTTCGTCTACAGGAATGACGGCAAGAAAGAAGACGACCCCGGGGAACTCCTCAGGCTATCAGTCTCCCTTCTCCTTCAAACGAGATCCATGACCATGACGGAAGAACCCATGCAAATTGGAGCCACCCGAGGACCTTTGACTCCAGAAGAGCGAAGACGGCGACGTGATGCTGGATTGTGTATGTACTGTGGTTCCTCTAAGCATTTATTAAGAGACTGCCCAGAGGTACCTCCTCGAAGAAAGTAAAACTTCAGCCCCCTCTCGGCTGCAAGGGAAGTGTTGGGGGACCTGACAAGTACCCTTGCAACAAGTCAAGAACCCTAGGAAATACTGAAGAAAACAGTCTGATGGTGTTTAAGGTTAAACTGTGGTTATCCGAGTCTGCTCCCACTGAGGTTTTGGCCATGCTAGACTGCAGAGCAACAGGAAATTTCATGGACTTGAAATGGGCAACGGAAAACAAGGTGTCCACAAGGCCAAAGTCTACTCCGATTCCTGTAGAGGGTGTAGATGGTAGACCTCTATCCTCAGGAACCATAACCACAGAGACAATCCCTCTGAAGATGAGAATGGGCCATCATGAAGAGTATTTGGTCTTCGATCAGATCAGAGCAGCTCATTTTCCTTTGGTGATTGGGATCCTGTGGTTAAGAAGACATAACCCGCACATCGACTGGACTGATAACAAGGTGCATTTTGATTTGCTGTTTTGTCAGACCAACTGCATGAACCTGCCAACTGACCCAACTACCAACACACGAACCGAAGAAGGAAGACTTGTCAAAAGTCCCGTAATAGTATCTTCAGTTCCTCTTCAATATGAGGAATTTTCAGAAGTATTCATGGATACCCTACCCAGAATACTGCCTCCACATAGGGCGGAGGACTGCTGCATCGACTTGATACCGAAGGCCGTAGTTCCCTTTGGACGCATATATCCTTTGTCACTCCACGAGCGGAGTGCCCTTCGAGACTACTTACATGAAAATCTACAAAACTGACTTATCCGGGAATGTAAATCTTCCTGTGGGGCCTCTCTATTTTTTATCCCCAAAAAGGATTCTGAGACCTGAATAAGGTAACCATCCGAGACAGGTATCCCATGCCGTTGATACGGGACATATTAGAGGCCGTACAAGGAGCTGTGTACTTCACTAAACTTGACTTGAGAGGGGCGTATCATCTGTTGCGTATAAGACAAGGGGACGAATGGAAGACAGCTTTCCGCACCCCCTTTGGCTTGTATGAATACAGAGTGATGCCGTTTGGCCTTGTAAACGCTCTAGCCGTATTCCAAAGATACATGGACAAGGTGTTTGCCGATATGTTATTCATATCGGTGGTGGTATACCTTGATGACATCTTGGCATTTTCTAAGACACTTAATGAGCACAGGCAACTTGTCAAGCAGGTGTTACAGCGCCTAAAGTCCCATCAACTTCTGATCAAACCGGAAAAGTGCCACTTTTAAACTACCTCTGTGTCCTACTTGGGATTCATCCTGTCCAAGGAGTGAATAGCGATGGATCCCATCAAGATAAGGGCGATTAGAGAGTGGAAGGAACCTACCAACATCAAGGAGTTACAGAGTTTTTTGGGTTTAGCTAACTTTTATCGAAGGTTCATTCCCAATTTCTCTAACACTGTACTTCCTCTTACTTGTCTGTTGAAGAAGGGTGGCAAGTTCGTCTTTGGGGATGAACTGAGGGAAGCATTCTTAACCCTCAAGGATTGCTTTTCCACAGCACCCATACTGGTCCAGCCGGATCAGACTAAACCCTACATTCTGGAAACTGATGGTTCCATAGGGGCAGTCGGGGCCATCCTACTGCAGAAATCAGAGGATGGGTATGAGCATCCTGTGGCCTATTACTCTAAGACCCTGACTACCTGTGAGCGCAATTATTCTGTACTCGAAAGAGAGCTTTTGGTGATCAAGTTGGCTTGTCAAGAGTGGCGTCATCTATTACAAGGGGCCGCCCACAGATTTGTCATCCGAACTGACCATCGTAACCTCCGGGTCTTACAACAGATGGAATGTACCAACGCACGTCATGCCAGGTGGGCTTACTTTTTCCTTTAGTTTGACTTTGTTATAACCTACATTCCTGGAACAGAGAACAAGAAGGCAGATGCTTTGTCTCGCAATCTCGGGGAAGGCTCCGGGGCTTACTTAGGTCATGACTTGCTCTTACCAGGACTAAGGATTGTAGCATCTACTCTCTCATTTCTTCAAGAATTGATCCCCCAGTATGAAACAGGCTCAGATCATCCCTCTCCTATCATCCAAGGTAAGGATGGGTTATATTATCATGAAAAGGCTCTGTTCATTCCCACCAAAAGGCTCCAGACTCTTGTCCTATCCTGGTGTCACGATACCCCCTTAATAGGACATCCAGGTGTTAGAAAGACTTACAACCTACTACGCAGGGGGTTTTGGCAGCCTACGCTTAGAAAGGACGTTGGTCAGTATGTATCCACCTGTTCTGTTTGTGCCTCCAACAAGCATCGGACTGGTAAACCTGTAGGTCTACTAGAGCAAAACTTATTGCCTGGACACCCTTGGGAACATATTTCCACTGATTTCATTGTGGATCTTCCCCCGTCAGATCGCATGACTGTGATCATGGCGACTATCGATTTGTTCAGTAAGTTAGCCCACTTCTCAGCTTTCAAAAAAATTCCTTCAGCCTCGGAGACAGCAGCTGTTTTTCTTCGAGATATAGTCTGCTTGCATGGTTTGCCCAGAACGGTGGTTTCTGATCAGGGGCCTCAGCTTACTTCCTGATTCTGAGCTTCTCTTTGCCAGACTCTGTGTATTCACAGGGCTCTCTCGTCTAGTTACCACCCTCAGAGTAATGGACAGAACGAAAGACTGAACGCCAGTCTAGAACAATATCTGAGGTGTTTCTGTAGCCCACAGCAAGGGGAGTGGTATCGTTTCCTTCCACAAGCAGAATTTGCCTATAACAATGCACTTCACACCTCGATTGATGAGTCCTTTTTTTATATTTATGGGTATAATCCCCAACATCTACCCTGGCCCAGTCCCCCTTCCACTAAGATCCCTTCGGTGGATGGAGTTCTGAGGGACCTACATTAAGTACATAAACTCGCTAAGAAGTCACACCTGGTCAGCCAACAAGCACAAAAGACATGGGCCGACAAGGGCAGGAGCTCCAACCCAGAGTGGAAGATAGGACAATTAGTCTGGTTATCCACCCGATTTTTACCCAAATGGGTTCATTTGGGCAAATTCCCCTCACGATTCCTTGGGCCCTTTCCTATTGTACAACAAATCAACCCAGTGGCCTTTAAGCTTAAACTCCCTGACTAGCTCAAGAGAATGCATCCGGTCTTCCATGTCTCCTTGCTCAAGGAATACAAGGAAGATCCTTTCCAAAGACCTGTCCGTAAAGGCCGTACTCTGGTGAATCAAATTCCTGATCAATATGAAGTAGCCTACTTGGTTGATTCAAGGTACTGCAGGGGTAGGCTACAATATCTGGTCCATTGGAAGGGCTACCCATTGGAGGAAAGGTCCTGGGAGCCAGTTAGCCACATACATGCACCCCGGCTGATAAGGAGGTTTCACCACTTTCACCCGAGTAAACCCGGGGGACCCCCAAGGAAAAAGGGTGTATACTGTCAGGACTGGTGGGTGGAGACTATGGAACTACTGGAGGCATTGACCTGCGCTGGGTAACGCTCTAGTCCTCAACAAACATGGCTCCCTGCCCTATAAATTCTGACTCCGCCCTCCCAGCCAGTGCGTTGTATCTGTGTTTCTTCCTGTTACCATGCTCCGTACACTCGTATACCTACTCGTGAAATTCTTGTGCGTTTGCATTCTTCCATTTCCCTCTATCGTTTTTCCTTACTTTGCTGTCATTATTCTGCTGCCTTTTGCCTTCTATCTTGGTTTCTTATTTCACAGCTTTCTATCCGTGTATCTCTGCTGCTCTCGCCCATTTAGGTAATAAGCAGCGTTTGTTTATTTTCACCTGCTTTGTACGTCTGCGAGCCTTCGCATCCTTTTCTTTATTGAATTACTTACTTTCACGGTGCCTTGCCATTTCCTTTGCTGCTTTCCCCTGCAGTGCATGTCAGCAGCGTTCGCAATCCTTTTCTTTATTTATTAATTACTTACTTTCGCAGGTCCTGGCCATTCAACACCGCTGCTTCTCCCTGCCTTGCACGTTAGCAGCGTTAGCTATTTTTTTCTTATTTTTCATACTTCTATTTTCACGGCGCCTGTCCGTTCGGCTCAGCTGCCTTTGCCTGCCTCTCTTTGAGCAGCTTAGCCTTTCTTTTCTTTCCTTACCGTACTGTACACAGCACCTGCCCATTCCTGCTTGGCCAACTGATTTCCTTGCTGTGTTTGTTAATTCTGACAACGGTTTGTTTCTATTAGCTTTCTCTTGATGTTTGTAGTACTCGTCCTCCTGATATTATTCTTTCTTCCTTTCTTCTGAGTTTCTTCCTTTCCCGGATTCTCTTCTGTTGATTGGCTCTTCCAAACCTGTCAGACAGTTGTTCGGGCTGAACTTTGCTCTTTGGATACATACATCACCACTAAGAAACTCCATCATAGCCAGGGTTTTTTCTGCCTCCCGGCTTTTTCCCTGGGGTGAGGCTGGCCCCCTGGGATTCCCCGAGTACAGGTTCTCATTTCTGTCAAGGTGGCCTCCGGAGGGGCCAGACCTTATTTACACGAGCAAAGGGGACCAAAACTCAAGGATCAAAAACCCAAGAAGAAGAAGAAGGATCAAAAGAAGACTGAAGCGGCTCTTAAGGATTACACCTGCAAGGATTAAGGTGATGAGAAGGGGGAATTAGATCCTGAGCCTGACAAGAGGAGCGAATCACAGGCCCAATGTAATCTACTTGCAAATCTGACCATGGCAGTGTCATCCCCTCTTTGGGAAAGGCGCACGGTGTGTGAGGGATGTTGGCTGAAACTGTGCACACACAAGACACCCCTTCAAGTATTGGTCGAGGTCCTGCCCCATGTGTGGCCAGAATGCAACCTCTCTTAAGATTTCAAGTGTTGTATGAAACCCCCTATGACTGGCTGTGGCCGCATCATGTGCGTGACTTAACATCAGGCTTCGGAATGAAGTAGGAACCAACCACTGATCATGGCCTGCTTGGGATTTCCTTACCAACAAACCGTCTTGGATTCGGAACATTTTTGGACATTTCATCAACACTCTGAGGTCCTCTTCCCCAATGTAATCGGTATCCTTGAGGGGAAAGTTCTCAGGGTCCTCAATGTGTTGATAAAACTTACTAATTATTGGATCCCCTTTCTGAGCCGTAATCCAATCGGCATCTGGGGTCTCCTTACTCCATTGTGCAGTTGAAAGATCATTGTGAGCATTTGTCTGGGACCTAGTGATAGCAGTGACCTGGACTTCCCCCAACAGGGACTCGATCTCTGTTAGATCCCCTTGGATGGCCCCGGTTTTGGCCAGCTGATCAGCTAAGTCATTTCCAGTTTTGTGTGGTCCCTCTACTTTGGAATAACCCTTGATCTTTTTCCAGTAGATGGTCATCCCATTTGAGGTGACAAGGTCATCAATATTTTGAATTAACTTCCCATGTTTCAAGGGTTTGTTATTAGCACATAACATGCCTCTGGTTTTCCAATTAACCAGGTGCTCCACGAACCCGTACATAATCTGAATCTGTGATTATGACCAGTTTGTGGAGTTGATGTTGGCAGCAGTGAGGATGGCTTGATGCACAGCCATCAACTCTGCCACTTGACTACTTCGGGGGCCAATCTTGTACCCAGCGGAGGGTTCTGGGGACTCATTCACACATGCATTCCCTACACTGGCCACAAGTTCTTTTTCTCCGTTGTTGTCAACATGGAAAGAGCATCCATCCACATAGACAGTGGGCATCCCCTCACACTTGTCTTCTTCAAAGACTGGGGAATTGAGGTATGCCTCCATGTTGTCCTTGATTTTTAAACTTTCATCCTCAAGTCAGTTTTCTCTGGCACAATCATGCAAGTCAGCCAGACCTTGCGCAACGGGACTCTTCTTGCTTTGGCCATATCTGACCTCCACAGGAAAAGCCTTGCATTGACAGAATCCAGGAAGTAATTCGGTAATTACTCACATTTCCGGCCCAGATTCTGTCACTTTGGAGTTATTGCAGAGGCTGGTGTGGAGTCTCCACTATGATGTGTTCCCCCTGGATAAACAGGCGGTAATTCTTCAATGCCCACACCGTTGCCAGGAGTGCCTTCTCACAGTCGTTGAATTTTTCCTCCACAGAGGATAAAGTTTTATTCACATAGGAGATTACTTTATTGACCTTGTCATGCTTTTGGTATACTACTTCAGTCACGCATGTATTAGAGAACCCTGACTCCAAGAAGAACTCCTTGTTTCTGACAGGGTAAGCTAGGCAAGGCGCTTGTGAAAGGCTTCTTTTGAGCTGTCTTACTGCCTCGTATTGTTCTGGACCCCATTCCCACTTGACTACCCCCTTCAAGAAACAGACAGTCGCCTGTCTGTTTCCATTTCCTTTCCACTCTCCCCCTCCCTTCCTTATCTATGTCATAGCTCTTGCACTATCTGAAATGTCGTCAGGCCGAGTACGATAGTTATTTCACATCCTTACTGTTCATGGCCTGTAAGAATGTCATTGTATTTTCCCTTGTTCCCTCCCATGCCTTGAAGCACTTTGAAACACATTGTGTATAGGCGCTATATAAATAAACTATCATATCATATCATATCAAGAGATGAATCAGGAGTCTGGTGATCTCTGCGTAGCCCTCAATTAACTTTCTGCTGTACTTAGTCAGTCCAAGGAGGCTCCTTGGTTCCCTCAGAGTTGTGGGGTCCTTCAGTTTCTGAAGTGCTTCCACTTTCTTTTCCTGGGGACAGAGACCTTGAGGAGTAATCTCATGCCCCAAGAAATTAACACGGGTTCTACACCACTGTGCATTCTGAAAGGAAAGTTTTTCTCAACTGTGTCAGAACATAACGGATCTCCGCTATGTGTTCCTCAACAGTTGAGCTCTTGATGAGGATATCATCTACATCAGCCAGGTTACCCCTTGCACCCAGGTCGGGCATGGCCTTATGCAGGAAAATGTTGAACTCATTGCCGGAGTTGATGTATCCGAAAGGAGCCTGGGTCCATGTGTACTGCTGGCCCCCAAAGGTAAAAGCCAGCTTGTATTGGTCCTCCCTACTGACATGCACAGTCCAGTATCCATTGGTCAGGTCTATTGCCGTGAATACCTGTGCCCCCTGGATCTGGGCCAGCCCTTGGTCAATGTAGGGAAGAGGCCATCGGGAAGTATGGACCTGTTTGTTGAGCTCCCTAAGGTCGGCGCAGAGTCTCCACTGCCCGTTTGGCTTCAATATCCCCAGCACCGGATTATTGAAGGTGCTGTGGACTGTACGGATTATCCCATGGGACTCAAGGTTCTTAATTATTTCAGTCAGGGACTCCATTGATGTGAGAGGCAAGCGATATTGCTTCACAAACACTGGAGTCATACCAGGGTCCATGAGAATTGTTGTTGTGTGGATGTCGGTGCGACCACAGTCATATGAGTCCACCGCAAAGAGATCTTGAAAATCCAAGAAAACTTGTTTCAACTTTTGCTTCTGCTCCGGAGTCACACAGGCATCACCTAGGTTGACACTCTCTTCAACCATCTGCCTGAAGCCTGGAAAGTCTTCTGGTTTCCCTATCTCAGCGGCCTCCTCCAGCTGGGTGGAGAAGTCCCTGGTCAGAGTGCTGATTTGGACCGGTGGCTTCAGGTGGGAAAGGGAGCCCTCATGGACCTGGAAAATCACCTCATCCCTCCTAAAGTCCCAAGTCACATCTTCCTTACCATAAGGGCAGGAAGTGTACACCAGGAAGTTCCCCCCATGCCGGGTAAGGATCCTGTCTGGTGTTGTGTTGTCATCACTGTCACTGTCAAAACAGTCCTTGGGCATTGGTCCTAACAGTTCATTGCCTAAATCAATAGAAAAATGTTGGTCATCAAACACCATTCCAATAATGGTGCCTGCGGCAAGAGTGATACTCTTTAAGTCACTGTTATCCACCTCTATTGGAATGGTGTCATGTTCTATATTGACTAATGGTGTTGGGTTTACCCCCAACCCTTGCTGTTGGAGAGAAGCATTTAAATGAATATAGGCATCAGGGTTTTTCAATTTCTGTCCTCTTTTAATTTTCACTTCCAGGGAGAATTGTCGGGTCCTTTCTGGGATGGTGACTTCCTCTCTAATCAGAATTTCAACTGCATAAGGCAGCAG
This sequence comes from Ambystoma mexicanum, assembly GCF_040938575.1. NCBI lineage: Eukaryota > Metazoa > Chordata > Amphibia > Caudata > Ambystomatidae > Ambystoma > Ambystoma mexicanum. Next base: position 965,091,552 of record NC_090933.1, on the reverse strand, counting down.
TTGAGTTTGGTCATCAAAGCCCATGGGATTATCCACTAATCGGGACCAAGCTTTGAAGTTTATTAGGTCCAAACTAATGGCAAAGCGATTGAGAATGTCACTGCCTAAGTAAAAGGCGGCAGTGACGTCTCGCACAACCCAACAATTATGAACTATGCTCTTGTTGCCTATGGAGATTTTGAGCATACACCTGCTTGGCAGGAGATGTTTCGAATTGGGTGCTTCCAGGTCCATTTCCCATTTGTCTATCAGTTTGAATGTGGGAATGGCTGGATCTTTTGGGAGTTGGCGGAACATGGCTTCGCTGATGAAGCTCTTACCGTTGTTCACACACACTCGGGCGAGAACGGAGTCCTTCTCTTCATTTAACTGAACAGGGATGAACAACTGCTCTCCAATTTGCTGAATATCAGCCAGGCTCTGAGCTGATTTCACATATTTCTGGACTATAGGAGTAGGAATGTCTGATTGTGGATTAATAAAGAATTTCAGATTGTTTCCTTCCAGCGTGGAATACCACCTTAAACTGGAAGGTTGATTTTCAGAAATAGACAGGACCCCCCATCACCAGCCTGTTGTCCTACTGCTATTACTGTCACATCTGGATTTTGGTGGTTCTGGAAGTGATTTTTGTTCAACCATGTGGCATGTGCCGTTTAGACTAACATGGTTGACACTCAGTTTCAATTTTATGGGTTGGCTAGTCTGGGTCCAGAGGACCTTGTTTACGCAATCTAGTAGGGGTGACAGCCTTCTCAGGAGGTCATTCCCTAGTAAACAAGGGGTGCCCTCTGGAGTCACTACTATGACCGGGTGTTTCACCTTGTGTCGCCCAATTTTAATGTGCAGATCCGCAGTCCCCTCAATGGGAATTTCCTTCCCGTCAAAGTTCTGAAGTTGTCCAGGAAGAGAGGTGAGAGGAATTTGGTAATTCTCCCCCCTTCCTGAATTTAGTTCTTCAAAGGCTGTTCTGGACAGAAGGGTAGCTTGGGATCCAGTGTCCACCAGTGCCAAAATTGTACCTTGCCCCTGTACTTGAACCGGGGCATAGTATCTTCCCTCCTTCTCCACAAGGGGGCACAGATAATGCACATTTTTGGACAACTGGTGGGCTAATTTTCTGGTTTTGGACATGGAAAGAGAAGAGATTTGGGCAGAATTCTGTGGAGAGTCTTGGGAATCTTAAAGAAAAAGTTGGCAACTGGATATAGGAGAACTTTGGGTTCCCATGGTTCCGGTTCTGGGCCGCCCCCCCTTTTTGGAGGCAGTCACCAGGATGGGTTTGAACCAGGGGATTTAGATGTTGTTGGTTCTGGGATGGGATGATGGGTGGCGCTAGCTCAGTCCCCACATCTACCCAGTCTGGATGTGAATCCCTTGGGACCCATTTTTCTTTGGGAGGAGTTCCCCCATCTCTGAAGGAGAAGATTATTTTCCCAGGATCCTCTGAGGACCCCTCTCCTCCAAATTGGAAGATCTGTACCTCCTCCTAAAAATGGGTATGTTTGGGTCCTTTGTTTCTCCTACCCCCCTCTGCTTCTTGGGTGGCAGACTTTCAGGTGTAGGAGATTTTGTTTCCGGTTCCTGGGTTTCCAAGGGCTCTTTACAAGTGGGGAAGGAAGCTTTCTCCAAGGCTTTACAACCCCCTTCCCTTTGTGCCTCCCCCTGGGAACCAGTGGGTTGTCAGGATGCTGCCCCCAGCATTGTTCTGGAGCACCAGGTCCAGAGTTTGGGGCATTCTGTGTCAGCATGTTCATCTGAGGGTTCTGCTGAGCCCTCAGCATGCGACCCAGATCCTGTGCCATATTTTGGACCTGGTGCTCTAACTGTGAAACCCGCTCAGGCGGATACAGGGTTCTGTTTTCTCCCCTGGGCTGATCCCGGGAAGGGTAGCTATCCCTTATCTGGTAGTACCCTGGTGTCATGATCTCTGCTTCCAAAAGGTCAGGGTTTTCCCAACTCCCTTGGAAGCAGATCCATAACCCAGGTTCCGAGTGCCAACCAGTCCCAATTGGAACCTTTTGGACCCAGTCCTGGCGCCAGTGGCACCAGGCTCATAAATATGCCCAGTCCCAGCGCTGGAAGCGCCGGGCACATAATGCTTGGGTGGACTTACCTGCAGCAGACCATGCTGCTTACTTGCCTGCCAGTTGAGCCTCTGATCCTCTTCTGTTTGGAACTACTTTTCCTGTTGGGTGGGGCAGGAGCCACTCCCTAGATTCAGAACACTGGAACTCTTCTGGAAAGCAGGAACTCTTTTCTTACCTAGGCGTGGCTGTGGAAGGAGATACCTAAGCACTACAGGAGGCTATTTAAACCACACCCGATGGATGAATCTTGCTTTGCGTTATTCTGCATCCTCTGCAGCAGAACGCTCATCGTGTCTTCTGCATCTGATCCTGGGCCTAAGGAAAAAGGCTTACCATCCTGAATCCAGTCTTCAGCAACACCTATAAAGACAAGAAAGAACAGGTTAGCATTACGGTCTTCAGTGCCAGCTCTTCACTTACCTGGTCCATCGGCTGTCACCAACGCCTCGCGCTGCATTCCGGCATCTGAAAGACAAAGGCTTACCTACTCTTCGTGCACTCCGGAGGTCTTCACACTGCATTCCGGCATCTGAAAGACAAAAGCTTACCAACTCTTCGCACGCTCCGGAGGCCTTCGGCGCTGCATCCCGCATCTGAAAGACAAAACAAGGTGCGTTTAAAGACATTGGGGAACTTTAATACTCACGTGCCATTACTCCTTTCCACATCTAACCCAGTGGGTATTCCGGCACCCTGCAGCCGCTCCGAACTTGTACCTGCAAAATAAAAAGACAGTTAGAGCGCATCGTGAAGCAGGCAACAAGCGCTTACTTACGTGCTTCCAGGCGCTTCTATTCATCACACGGGCTCCATCTTCAACTCACTTCAGCCCGTCATCCGCCATCGCCGGAACCCTGCAAAACAAGAAACATCATTACTAAAGACTTTAAAGACATTAGAATTACTCGAAACTTACCGTTCGTGCAGTAAACGACGGACAGCAGTCCTCTGAAGTCAAGAGGCCTGCTCCCCTTATCCAGTGAAGAAACTGGTTACAGCACCCTGCCCCGAGGCAGATGGAGAGCACGGCGTTCACTTACCTAAGGTGAGAGCGTTAACCTTTGGGGTTCTACATGAGAAGAGAAAGGGAAGAAGAGAGAGACATTCAATAACCCAGTTCCTTAATCCCATATTTTCTATCTGCAGACATCTTACCCTTCTAGTCAGACATACAGTGCACAGAGGTCCAGCCCAAAGAGCCAGCCGTGTGTTACACATCACCTTTGAAGATACGGTATACGCCCAGTCAAGACCGGCGCCTCTACGGGAATCAGGTGAGCGTTACAGAACGCAAAGCCTACCACAAAACTCCCGTCCAGGCGCTATGGAAACCTCGGATACCGACCAGCTAGCCCAGTTACTTGGGGAACTAAGGGCAGAAGTGCATGCAGCCCGTCAGGAAACGAACGCTCTAAGAAGGGAACTGATTATTTCCAAGGAGCGAACAGATGATCTCGCTAGACAATTGCTACAGTCACAAGCCGGACAGACCCCGTTACCCGCATCTGGGGGAAATCTTCCTTCTACATCCTCTATGAATCCAGTGCAGATCAACCTACCTGGGAATGTACCTCTGGCTCTGCCCGAACGATTTTCTGGTGACCCAAAGAGGTTTGCAGTATTTATCAATCAGTGCCGGTTGCATTTCTTATGCCGGCCAGCAGCCTTTCCAACTGATCAAGCTAAAGTAGCTTTCGTGCTTTCGTACCTTAGTGGCAATGCGGCAGACTGGTCGATCCCTCTAGTAAATCAAGATGATCCGGTCCTCCATGATTTTCAAGCTTTTCAGCTCAGTATGGAAAAACTGTTCGCAAGACATTCACAGGGGCAGGCCTTGGACAATGAGCTTCTTTCGTTGCGACAAGGTAATCAAGACCTTTTGGCTTATATTGCGTCTTTCAACAGACTGATAGTGGAAACTCAATGGCCTGAGGACAAAAGGATTACGCTGTTTTATAGAGGTCTACGTGGAGAGCTCAAAGATGTGTTAGCCCAAGTAGTGAATCCCCGACAAGATTGTTCGGACTATATAGACTTAGTCGTTCAAATAGATCACAGACTGCAGAACAGGAAGGCCGATTGTTCCAAGTTTGATGCTCGAGTATTTTCCAAACCGCCAACTCCTTCCAAAGGAGTAGACTCCGGGGAACCCATGCAAATAGGGGGTCTGAAAGGTCCTCTAACACAAAAGGAGCGGGAAAGGAGAAAACAGTTGCAATTATGCCTCTATTGCGGAAACTCAGGGCACTTTCTTCGAGACTGTCCGGTGAAACCTGCCAAGAAGGCAGTAGGAGCTGCAGTTACCAAAGTTACAAACTCTGAGCAGGGAAACGACCTCGCCCCGACAAGAATAGAGGTCCTCTTGCCGAGCGTGAAAACCAGTTCCGTGACCTCGCATTTCGTGATACCTATGGTCCTCATTAGCCCTGATAATCCGGATCGATTACATGCAATTGAAGCTTACGTCGACAGCGGTGCCATCGGCAATTATGTGGATCATGAAATGGTTTTGAGGATGAATCTAACTCTTTGTCCCAAGGCTGTAAAGGACGTCATTACTACGGTGGATGGTACGGAGATAGCCTCCGGGCCAGTAACGCATACCACTCAAGAGGTGACGCTAGTAAGTCAAGATGGACACCATGAGAAGATCGTGTTCGATGTGATCAAGGCCCCTCAGTTTCAGATTATTCTAGGAATACCTTGGTTAGAGAAACACAATCCTCTGATCGATTGGCGAGCAAGAACGGTCCAGTTTCCAGAATGTGTCTCTACTTGTCACCCTCCACCTGGTGTTGCACTGGCAGCAATTTCTTCAGAGACTCCCCAGTTACCTCCCGAATACCTAGAATACCAAGATGTTTTCCGGAAGGATCAGGCTAACTCTCTACCTCCTCATAGGTCTTATGACTGCCAGATAGACCTGATACCTGGATCTACTCCTCCTTGTAGTAGAATTTATGCCCTCACTGAGCCTGAGAACCTTCACCTTCGACAATACCTGGATCAATACCTGGCAAATGGGTTTATTCGTCCTTCCAAGTCCCCTGCTTCTTCAGCTTTGTTCTTCGTTCCAAAAAAGGAAGGAGACCTTAGAACTTGTATAGATTATCGCTCCCTGAACCAGATCACCGTTAAGAATAGATATCCGTTACCTTTGATCCCTGAACTCCTGGACCAAGTCAGAAAAGCATGCATATGGATCTTAGAGGAGCTTACCACTTGGTACGAGTAAAAGAGGGCGATGAATGGAAGACGGCCTTCCGCACCAAGTATGGGCTATTTGAATATCAGGTCATGCCCTTCGGACTTTGCAATGCCCCGGCCGCCTTTCAATATTTTATGAACGATGTCCTCAGAGAGCTCATAGATGTGTGTGTTGTTGTTTACATTGACGACATCCTCGTTTATTCTTCATCAGAATCTGAACATCGGAAACACGTGAAAATGGTCCTCGAAAGATTGCGTCAACACAAACTTTTCGCTAAGTTGGAAAAATGTGTTTTCAACGTGACTGAAGTTGAATTCTTGGGATTCATATTATCACCTGGCGGAGTGCGTATGGATTCAAAGAAGGTCGATGCAGTTCTCAAATGGCCATCACCATCCTCCGTAAAAGGTGTGCAAAGCATGTTAGGCTTCGCTAACTTTTACCGCAGGTTTATCCCCGAATTCTCTCGAATAGTCCAGCCCATCACTGCCTTGTTAAAGAAAAACAAACGTTTTGAATGGTCTACCGAGGCGGAACAAGCTTTCCAGGATTTGAAGACTAAATTTATCTCTGCACCAATCTTAAAACACCCTCGCCCCGAACTCCCCTACATTGTGGAAACTGATGCTTCAAGCCTTGCCATGGGGGCAGTTCTATCACAAAAGGACCCGGTAACCAATCAGTTGCATCCCGTGGCATTTTGGTCCCGCAAATTCTCGCCTCCTGAAATCAATTACACGATTACTGACAAGGAACTTCTGGCTATCAAGTCTGCCTTTAAGGCTTGGAGGCATTATCTGCTGGGGGCCCGACACACCGTTACTGTGATTACGGATCACCGAAACCTGCAATATTTGAAAACCGCAAAAGCCCAATTGTCACAACTTTTACGCAATTTTGGAAAAGGATACGGATCGTTAAAGGATACAAGGTCAGCATCCGCTTTTGGAACCCCTTCACTCTGGGACGTCCTGGACTATCACCAAGATGGTTCTGGGATATCTTGAATGCGAGGTTTGCACAAGACTTTCCCCCCAAGAGCGCAGCCTGTAGAAAGTATACCAACTAACAGGCCAGGGGCTTAAGTGGAAAGGCAGGAGCAGCGACAACAGAGCTAAGGGAACAAAGAAAAGGATAGTTCAAGATAGCAGCCAAGTACGAAAATACAGCACTTGTTCCTTCCCCCGTACTTGCCCCCTCTTACCTGCTTAGTAAGATAGGAAGTCCCGTAACCTGAGAGAGTGTAGTAGGAAGTTGACGTGATGATAGAAAATGGAAGTTCCAGTTGAAGGAAGTCTGTGCAAAGGTCCACCTAACCGAAACGGCAAGTGTCCAAAATAATCCCCAAGTGTATTCAGCAGAGCGTCCCCAAGTGTAACCAATCCAGGGAGTGACCACCAGAAACAGCAGAGCGTCCGTTTGGTCACTTCAGTATGTAGAGCGTTGTCTTCTTGTGCGGCGGGCAGCGCCGTGGATCTGTCTTTGTATATTTTCTGTGTAATAGTTGAAAGGGAAGGGAAGCAGGAAACTCGTGCAATAGTGATGGCACAACAGAGGGAAGGAAAACGTGCGTGGAAGTCTTTAACAGAGAATAGCACTGAGGGTCTTTTATTCTTGTATAAATCCGAATACCATAACATACGGGAGCAGGCGGAGAACAAATCCGTAATGGAAGCCAAGTGTTCGTTAACCAGGGGAAACAACCGAGGGAGCCAGGAGCCAGAAATTGAAGGAAAAGACGTTCAGAATAGTCCTTGATACAAAGCCGGGTCAGGAATCAAACAGGAATCAGAGTAACAGTTAGATCGAGTACTCAAACTGAATAGTCAGTTTTAGGAGCACCCGTTACAGGGACACGCCCCACTAAGTACTGGAATCAGTTTCAGAACGCGAGGCACGTTGCGGGCGTTTCACGTGACCGCGAGCAGATGGAATTCTGGACCTTGTAGTGCAGCGGATTCCGTGAGCTGTTAACAGTCTCCAGGGCAGTTTCCACCGGGAAGTATATACCCGCGAGTGTCCAGAAACAGGAATGCGGGGCATGACAGTACCCCCCCGCAAAGGACGACCACCCCTGCGGGCACGCAGTCTTTCCAACCAAAAGGCCCGCAAGAGTCGGGGTGCATGCAGATTTGAAGCCGGTTCCCAAGTCCTATCTTCAGGACCGTAACCCTTCCAATCAATCAGATAGAAACGCACTCCGCGACGCAGACGGGAGTCCAATATAGCACGTACTTCGTATTCATCTTCACCCTGTACAATAATCGGAGCAGGGGTAACAGGAAGCCGAGTGCCAGGTATAAAAGGACGGAGCAGGGATACGTGGAAGACTGGGTGAATCCGCCAATGGGATGGTATGTTCAAACGGACAGCAACAGGATTGAGACAAGAAAGGATCTTGTAGGGACCTACATAACGAGGCATGAGTTTTCGTTTACCCCGAATGTTGAGATGTTTAGTCGCCAGCCAGGCAAGATCACCCGGTGCATAGGAGGGGGCAGGCGATCGATGTTTGTCCGCTTGCGTCTTTGCCCGGGACTGCGCAACTTGTAGATGTAACATAACAGAATCCCGTATAGCAACCAGAGTGTCCCTCGTGGTTTTTGCAGCAGGGATTTGGTCCAAGGAAGGCAAGACAGGCGGAAGGATCCTTGGATGTAATCCATACAAGGCATAAAACGGGGAACATCCTGTTGAAGTATGTCGAGAGTTGTTATAAGCGAACTCCGCTGTTCCCAGAACGGATAACCAACTTGTCTGATGTTGCAAGCACAGGCAACGAAGGTATTGTTCCATGGTGCCATTTGTGCGTTCGGTTTGTCCGTCCGTTTGAGGATGATAGGATGACGAAAGCCGTGCATCAATACCCAAAGAAAGGGTAAGGGCTTTCCAGAACCGCGAAGTAAATTGCGTACCCCGGTCAGAAATCATGATTGTGGGTAGTCCGAAGAAGCGTACCACATGATCAAAAAAAAGAGTAGCCAATGATGAGGCGGTAGGTATACCTGAGCATGGTATAAATCGTGCCAATTTTGTGAATACATCCACCACCACAAGCACCGTCGACATTCCCTTAACCAAGGGCAGTTCTACCACAAAGTCGAGTGTAACCGTATGCCAGGGATGTGGAGGAAGCGGCATGTTCATCAATAGACCGAAGGGTTTCCCTGGTTGCCTTTTACATTGTACACATATCGCACACGTGGATACGTATGACGCGGTGTCCTTCTTCATTCCTGGCCACCAGCACCATCGATGTAACAGGTCATATGTTTTAAGCTGACCTGGATGTGCAGCTAACGGGATATCATGGGCCCATTCCAAGGCCTTCCGTCTGGTGTGGCTGTCGGGTAAGTATAAAAGACCATGAACATAAGGAAGACCCGTGACAATCTGGGCACCCAAGGCATCAAGATAAGAGGCATGTTCTTTGGCCCACTGTCGAACTTGATCCAGAAGTGAGGGGGAGACCGAACAGACACAAATGACAGAACCCGAAGGCAGCATAGAGGTAACCGATTCCCGGGTGTCGAAATCGGCACCAACACGGGATAAGGCATCTGCCTTTCCGTGTAGAGGTCCAGGACGATAAGTGACCGTGAAGTCAAATAACGTAAAAAACAAATGCCAACGTATTTGTCGGGCATCGGTGCATTTTGCGTGTGAAAGAGCCTGTAAATTCCGATGGTCAGTGTACACAGTTACTGGATGTCGAGCACCCAGAAGGTGGTGTCTCCACTCCTTAAAAGCTGCTCGAATGGCTAGGAGTTCCCTCTCCATAACAGTGTAATTGCGTTCAGCTTGAGATAGTTTACGGGAAAAATAAGCCACTGGATGCAGTTGCTGTGTAGTGGGGCAGTTCTGTGACAATATGGCCCCCACCGCGATAGCGGATGCGTCAGCCTCCACTATAAATGGAAGGGAAGGGTTTGGGTGCTGCAGAACGGGAGCAGTAGTAAAGGCCTCTTTTAATGCCTCAAAGGCCGACTGGGCTTCGTAATCCCAAAGGAATGGAATCTTCGGGCTGGTGAGACGGGTCAAGGGCGCTACTATCTCAGAAAATGAGGCAATAAAGCGCCTATAAAAGTTCGAGAAACCCAGAAAAGATTGAAGTGCCTTTACAGAATCTGGGACTGGCCAGTCCCTTACTGCTTTGACCTTGGAAGTACACATGAGCACCCCTTTTGCAGATATCTGAAACCCCAAGAACTCAACTGATGATGCATGAAATACACATTTTTCCAATTTGGCATAGAGAGAATGTGTACATAAACGCAGCAAAACAGAGCGAACGTGTTGGATATGTTGCGTGAGTGAATCCGAGAAAATCAAGATATCATCCAAGTAGATCACCACATAGCAATCTAGCATGTCTCCAAAAATATCATTAACAAAGTGTTGGAACGTGGCTGGAGCGTTACAAAGTCCGAATGGCATGACGCAATACTCATATAGCCCAAACTTTGTTTTGAAAGCGGTTTTCCACTCGTCCCCGTTTCGTATCCTCACCAAATTATATGCCCCTCTGAGATCTAATTTGGTAAAAACAGTGGAGGAAGTCATCTTATCAAGTAGTTCCGTTATGAGGGGTAACGGGTACTGGTTCTTGACTGTTATTTTGTTCAAGGCTCTGTAATCCACGCAAGGGCGCAGATCCCCCTCCTTTTTCGGTACGAAAAAGATGGGAGAGGCAGCAGGGGACCGGGAAGGTCGAATATGTCCCAGACGCAATGCCTTCTCCACATACTCTTTCAGGTGTTCTTCTTCGTTCCGGATCAGGGAGTAAACACGACCATGAGGTACCACTGCCCCAGGTACAAAATCAATTGGGCAATCATAACAACGATGTGGAGGGAGTTTTTCTGATAGCCCTTTATCGAACACATCGGAAAAGATTTTGTATACTGCTGGTAGTTCGGGATTTGAGTCTCCCAGCGTGGCATTAACAGAGGAGACATTAGACACCAAAGCCAAACAAGGAGACGAAGGCATCACACCGGGGCTTCGAGAGCAATGTTGGGTACAGAACGCAGAAGAGAAATGCACCGTTTGTTTGACCCAATCAATCATAGGGTTATGAGTCCGGAGCCAAGAAAGACCAAGAATGATCCCAAACTGAGGGGCTGAAATAAGGTCGAAAACTATTTGCTCAATGTGGTCTTCGGAGGTAGACATGCGAAGTGGGACAGTCTGTTCCGTTATCCATCCGGACACCAGATGAGAACCATCCACTGCATGTACTTCCTCAGGTCTTTCTTTTGGAACCACCGGTATGCCATGGTGTTGAGCTAATTGTATGTCTATATAGTTTCCGCTAGCCCCTGAATCGATCATAACTGGACTGGTGAAGGGCTCAACACCAGGGAGGACAAAACACATGGCAAGATAGATGTGCGAGGAGGAAGGGCATTGGCCCGAGCCATCCATATGGCGACTCATCCTTAGGGCTCGGTTTAAGGACGAGTCTTGGCGTTTCCCGCTACCTTAACAGGTCTCTTAGGACATGCACGAATGAAATGGCCAGATTGACCGCAATAGAAGCATAGGTTGTTAACCATACGCCGTTCTCGTTCGGCTTTGGTTAAAGGACCTCTGATGGCCCCTATTTGCATCGGCTCGGCTTCACCTGAGGAAGTAGTCGGAGTCGTTTCTGGCTTGACTGAGAGGCGAAGGTCAGGACTACGCCGTTCGCCACGTCTTTGCCGCAGCCGAGCGTCGACTTGTAGGACCAAGTCCAACAATTCCGGGAAGCCGGTTGGTAACGCCGGTACCACTGATAAAGTGTATTTTAACTCATCCGAAAGACCCTTATAGAAGACAGCTGCCTTCTTCTGTTCGGGCCAGGTGGTTTCTGCTGCTAATTGATTAAAGCGAGCGAGGTAAGACAGAAGGTCTGATTTGCCTTGACTGATAGCAAGGAATTCGAGGTCCGAGGTTTGTGCCTTGTAACGCATATCGAATACGCTATTCATAGACTGAATAAGGGCATCAAAATTATATAGGGCTGGATCATTGGCTTCGAGTAAAGGGTTAGCCCAAGCCGCTGCTGTTCCTCCCAGATGCGAAAGGAGAAACGCTGCTTTGGTAACAGCGTCAGGAAATGCCAGTGGTCGACAAAGAAAATGCAGACGGCATTGGTTTACAAAGGTCCGATAAGTCTTAGGATCTCCATAGAAGCGTTCTGGAGGGGCCAAAGGGAACGGTCCAGGAAGCACAACGGGTGCGGAAGATTGTGCCTGGGGTACAGGAGGGGCTGCTGCAGCAGCAGCATCACCGAACTCCTCATCGGGGGGTAAGGGCTGCACAAAACTCTGTAGTACATCCATACGTTGATGGAGAGTCGCATTAGCAGATGCCATATCGGTGCGTAAGGTCGCAAAAGCTTGCATTAAAGCAGCCATTGGATCCGCTCCAGTTTCCATAACCGATAGGCAAAATTAATAGGCTCCTAAATCTGTCACAACTTTTACGCAATTTTGGAAAAGGATACGGATCGTTAAAGGATACAAGGTCAGCATCCGCTTTTGGAACCCCTTCACTCTGGGACGTCCTGGACTATCACCAAGATGGTTCTGGGATATCTTGAATGCGAGGTTTGCACAAGACTTTCCCCCCAAGAGCGCAGCCTGTAGAAAGTATACCAACTAACAGGCCAGGGGCTTAAGTGGAAAGGCAGGAGCAGCGACAACAGAGCTAAGGGAACAAAGAAAAGGATAGTTCAAGATAGCAGCCAAGTACGAAAATACAGCACTTGTTCCTTCCCCCGTACTTGCCCCCTCTTACCTGCTTAGTAAGATAGGAAGTCCCGTAACCTGAGAGAGTGTAGTAGGAAGTTGACGTGATGATAGAAAATGGAAGTTCCAGTTGAAGGAAGTCTGTGCAAAGGTCCACCTAACCGAAACGGCAAGTGTCCAAAATAATCCCCAAGTGTATTCAGCAGAGCGTCCCCAAGTGTAACCAATCCAGGGAGTGACCACCAGAAACAGCAGAGCGTCCGTTTGGTCACTTCAGTATGTAGAGCGTTGTCTTCTTGTGCGGCGGGCAGCGCCGTGGATCTGTCTTTGTATATTTTCTGTGTAATAGTTGAAAGGGAAGGGAAGCAGGAAACTCGTGCAATAGTGATGGCACAACAGAGGGAAGGAAAACGTGCGTGGAAGTCTTTAACAGAGAATAGCACTGAGGGTCTTTTATTCTTGTATAAATCCGAATACCATAACATACGGGAGCAGGCGGAGAACAAATCCGAAATGGAAGCCAAGTGTTCGTTAACCAGGGGAAACAACCGAGGGAGCCAGGAGCCAGAAATTGAAGGAAAAGACGTTCAGAATAGTCCTTGATACAAAGCCGGGTCAGGAATCAAACAGGAATCAGAGTAACAGTTAGATCGAGTACTCAAACTGAATAGTCAGTTTTAGGAGCACCCGTTACAGGGACACGCCCCACTAAGTACTGGAATCAGTTTCAGAACGCGAGGCACGTTGCGGGCGTTTCACGTGACCGCGAGCAGATGGAATTCTGGACCTTGTAGTGCAGCGGATTCCGTGAGCTGTTAACAGTCTCCAGGGCAGTTTCCACCGGGAAGTATATACCCGCGAGTGTCCAGAAACAGGAATGCAGGGCATGACACCAATCCTCTAGACAACTCCGTTGGGCATTATTCTTTGCCGAGTTTGACTTCATAATTACCTATCGACCTGGTACAAAGAACGGTAAAGCTGATGCCCTTTCTCGGATGGGAGTGGAAGAACACTTGATCAACCCTAAACCTGTACCAATCATTCCCGAACAAAGAATTCTGGGTGTAATCACCACAGAATCCATAGAGGAAGTTAAGGATAAAGCCAGGCAACTTGTAACTCCAGCAGACATACAGAATTGGCATCTGCAGGGAAAGGACTTTGCAGTAAAGGACAACTTATTGTATTTCCAAGAACGATTATACCTACCCAGCACAGATTTACAGAAAAAAGTAATCTCTTGTTATCACGATTCTTTAATGGAAGGACATCCCGGTATGGCCAAGACCTCAGAAAAGATCAAGCGCTACTTCTGGTGGCCGTCTTGGAAAAAAGATATCAGAGACTTTATAATGTCCTGTGGAGTATGCGCCCAAAACAAGAGTCAAAAGGAAAGACCAGCAGGCCTCTTACGCCCTATTGACATCCCACCTCGCCCTTGGCATACGCTTTCTATGGACTTCATCACCGATCTACCTCCATGCTCCGGATACAATACGATTCTAGTAATCGTGGACTTATTCTCCAAGATGGCGCATTTCATTCCGCTCAAAGGCTTGCCAACAGCAGCAACTCTGGCCCGAGAATTTCTCGAAAACATCGTCCGACTGCACGGTTTTCCTTCGGTTCTAATTTCGGATCGAGGTAGTCAATTTATTTCTCATTTTTGGCGAAGTTGCTGTCGGTCGGCTCAAATTGATGTGAGACTATCGACCAGTCACCACCCTCAGACCGACGGACAAACCGAGAGGACCAATCAAACTCTGGAACAGTATTTACGCTGCATGCTGCAACAAACTGAAAAAACTTGGAAAGACATCCTTTGGATAGCCGAATATGCCTACAATAACTCTGTCCATTCGGGAACTGGGAAAACCCCATTTTTTCTTTTGTACGGCAGTCACCCTCGAACCTCGGAGTTGGATCCCCTCCAAGATCTTGAAACACCAGCAGTAGACTACCTGCATTCTACAATCACCCAAGCCTTTAAGGAAGCTGTTTCTCACCTTCAAAGGGCTAAAGAACAATACAAGAAAGGAGCAGATCAACATCGGAAGGAAGCCCCTCAATATCAAGTAGGGGATCAAGTCTGGTTATCCACCAAATATCTACCTCTAAAAGGGCCACGCACATTCAACCCAAGATTCCTTGGTCCCTATTCCATCACTACCATAGTAAACCCAGTAGCGGTCAAGTTGGACTTGCCCCCGCACATGAAGATACATCCGGTCTTCCACGTCTCTCTATTAAAACCCGTGCAACCTCAAACCCGACTAACTAAATCTCCAAAACCTATCCTAGTTGATGGAGAACTCGAGTTTGAAGTCAAAAGCATTCTGGACTCCAAGATCTCCAAATCTAAACTATTTTACCTAATTGACTGGAAAGGCTACGGCCCCCAAGTGAGATCCTGGGAACCTGCTGAATATGTCCACACTCCTCGCCTAATCAAAAGATTTCACCGAACATTTCCTGACAAGCCAAAACCCCCGGAGAAGCCCGGTTTGGGAGGGGCCTTGAGGGGGGGTACTGTCATGATCTCTGCTTCCAAAAGGTCAGTGTTTTCCCAACTCCCTTGGAAGCAGATCCATAACCCAGGTTCCGAGTGCCAACCAGTCCCAATTGGGACCTTTTGGACCCAGTCCTGGCGCCAGTGGCACCAGGCTCATAAATATGCCCAGTCCCAGCGCTGGAAGCGCCGGGCACATAATGCTTGGGTGGACTTACCTGCAGCAGACCATGCTGCTTACTTGCCTGCCAGTTGAGCCTCTGATCCTCTTCTGTTTGGAACTACTTTTCCTGTTGGGTGGGGCAGGAGCCACTCCCTAGATTCAGAACACTGGAACTCTTCTTGAAAGCAGGAACTCTTTTCTTAGCTAAGCGTGGCTGTGGAAGGAGACACCTAAGCACTACAGGAGGCTATTTAAACCACACCCGATGGATGAATCTTGCTTTGCGTTATTCTGCATCCTCTGCAGCAGAACGCTCATCGTGTCTTCTGCATCTGATCCTGGGCCTAAGGAAAAAGGCTTACCATCCTAAATCCAGTCTTCAGCAACACCTATAAAGACAAGAAAGAACAGGTTAGCATTACGGTCTTCAGTGCCAGCTCTTCACTTACCTGGTCCATCGGCTGTCACCAACGCCTCGCGCTGCATTCCGGCATCTGAAAGACAAAGGCTTACCTACTCTTCGTGCACTCCGGAGGTCTTCACACTGCATTCCGGCATCTGAAAGACAAAAGCTTACCAACTCTTCGCACGCTCCGGAGGCCTTCGGCGCTGCATCCCGCATCTGAAAGACAAAACAAGGTGCGTTTAAAGACATTGGGGAACTTTAATACTCACGTGCCATTACTCCTTTCCACATCTAACCCAGTGGGTATTCCGGCACCCTGCAGCCGCTCCGAACTTGTACCTGCAAAATAAAAAGACAGTTAGAGCGCATCGTGAAGCAGGCAACAAGCGCTTACTTACGTGCTTCCAGGCGCTTCTATTCATCACACGGGCTCCATCTTCAACTCACTTCAGCCCGTCATCCGCCATCGCCGGAACCCTGCAAAACAAGAAACATCATTACTAAAGACTTTAAAGACATTAGAATTACTCGAAACTTACCGTTCGTGCAGTAAACGACGGACAGCAGTCCTCTGAAGTCAAGAGGCCTGCTCCCCTTATCCAGTGAAGAAACTGGTTACAGCACCCTGCCCCGAGGCAGATGGAGAGCACGGCGTTCACTTACCTAAGGTGAGAGCGTTAACCTTTGGGGTTCTACATGAGAAGAGAAAGGGAAGAAGAGAGAGACATTCAATAACCCAGTTCCTTAATCCCATATTTTCTATCTGCAGACATCTTACCCTTCTAGTCAGACATACAGTGCACAGAGGTCCAGCCCAAAGAGCCAGCCGTGTGTTACACATCACCTTTGAAGATACGGTATACGCCCAGTCAAGACCGGCGCCTCTACGGGAATCAGGTGAGCGTTACACCTGGGTTGGGAAGATTTTGGTACCCCTCCACCCTTGGCCTCCCTTCTCCCGGATTAGGTGGTCTGGGCTCAGGGAAGTGGGGAAAGAAGGATGGATGATTTTGGGGTTGGAAATTTTGTGGATACCTGGGGAAAAAGGTCTGCCCAGGATTTGGTGAATTTCTGCCCTCCTGGGGGAAGTTAGGAGGGAAGTCCCCTGGGTTAGGTGCTTGGTTGCCCCCCCCCCCTTCGGCTGGAGGAGTCCACACATAACCCAGGATGGGACGTTTTCCCTTGTAGCGGGGAGTTACATAGAGGGGAGTGAGGGACCCTATTTGTGGGACTACCTCCTTGCCTCCCTGTTTGTGACTGGCCCGAGGGCCTTCTGGGCTTGGAGTTATTCTGTGCAGGCAAGTTCTTAGGCCCCCCATCTCCAAATCCAAAATGGGGCAACCTTTACTTCTGCCACCTTGGTAGCAGCAGGGGTGCTGGTCGGTTTGGGGTTTTTCTGAGCATTATTTTTATTTTCTATGGGCTTCTGCACCTCATGGCCAGTTCAATGACCCAGTCTAGTGACCTTTTCTCATGAAAATCTCTCACTAGCTGGGTCATGATGTATTTGGGTAAGGCATGGAAAAACGTATTGACAAATTCTTTACTGTCCGTGCGCACCCTTTTGGTAGTCTGCGCAAAGGCACGCTTCAACTCCTGCACAAATTCTTGTGGGGCCTGATCCTCCCCACATTGCAAATTGTAGACTGCCTTGCAAGCCTCTTGAGGATTTCTATGAACAGAAAAGTGCTTTCTATATGTGGACCATCTTGAATGGTTTTGGTCCTCCAGCCCCGCAAAGAAACTGGAGTATTCGGGGGAGAATGTCCATTTTACGTACTGAATGCAGCTACTGCTGTCTTTCAAATGGAAAGTCTCCATCATTTGCTCAAAGAGCTCCAAGTTTTCCCAAACAGAATACTTGGAGTTCTTATGATAAGGAGTGATGACACTCCTTATTACTTTGATCTGATTTAAGGGGTCCTTAAGCAAGGCCCTTTTTTGCCTTATTGGCCTTCTTGGTTCGGGTAACCCTGGTCCATTTATCCTCTGACTCAGAGGCACTGCTCCCAGAGGTGCCCGTCTGATCTTCCAGGTTTTCTTGGATTCTGCGAGCCTGGGAATGGCTGGCAGAATGTGGGGACCTAGTCTCCTGTGTCCTGGGACGCTGAGAGGAGTCTTCTGATTCCTCCTTGCTCCCAGGGTTTGATGGGTACCCCCCCACTGACTTAACTGGGCAGGGGTTTTCAGGATGCCCTTAGTGGGCCTACTCTCCCGGGGTTCCCCACTAAATTGCACTGTACTTGGGTGCCCATACCCAGATGCCCGCCCATCCATTCCTGGGAGAGACTGGCCTATGAGCCCCTTACTTCTGACTGGATAGTAATCTGCCATCCCCGTGGCCCTGGGCTCATGTGCGCCAGGGGACATGGGGGTGGCAGAGTCCAGGGACTGGGAGAGATGAACGCCTCTGGTACTAGGGCTCCTAAGGTTATGCTCAGGTGTTTCCCTTTCCCAGCGAACCTCATCTCTATCAGCCCCTGCTCCCTGTTGCCATGCAAGAGCCTGTGCTGTCAATTCCTCAGTCAAGGCTTTACTAGACTCTATCAGTCTCTCTTGCATGGCTACCTGTCCCTGGAGCCTATCGGTGTGCTGGCAGAGAGCCTCATTCTCTCTCTGTGCTTCCTGGTCTGTCCTGGAGTATTGGGCCAGTTTTTGCTGCAGGAGGGTTACCTCCTGAGTCCAGTCCCCACTGGCCTGCTCCTTTCTTGCCAGAGCATCTTCCACCCTCCTGGTGTGCTCTAACAAGTTTTGATGCTCTTTTTGGAGATCACCCAGTCCCTGAAGGGCCAGGTGATTGTCCTCCAGCTTCCCTTTTAAGTGACAGACTTCCTGGTGTAAGGTATCCCTTTCCCGAGTAAGAGCCTGCCTCTGTGCCACCAGGTCGTCCCTCTGCCTTTGAAGGGCACCAGCTTTCTGGAACTTGTCAACAAACTCTGCCTGGGTGTCCAGGTCTTTTAAAATCAGCTTATTTCTCTCTGCCTTCACTCTATCTAGATGGCTTTGCAGGGTGGCTACCTGCTCTGTGCATGCCCTATTGAAATCCAGTTGTTGCTCCAGCTTTTTCTGGCTCTGCAGTAGGGAGTCCAAACCTTCTTGGTACTCCTTCTACAAGGCCAGAATTCTGGTATCCTGGTCTGCCCTTTCCTGTTGCAGGATACCCATGTCCTCTTTGAGTTTAATGATATACTGCCTACTTTCGTTTTCTGACTTCTGGCTCCTCTGCAGCCTCTGCTCAGAAGAGTCCAGGTCAGATTGGGCCTTCTCTAATGCCATCAGTTGCCTACTTGTTAGATCTTGGCCTTCAGCACATTTGTCCTGTATGGCTCCCATATATAAATATAAACATGCCACTATCCTGACAATCTTGTCGTGCTCATCCTTGGCCTTAGGGGCCATATATAGTTCACTCAGGGCCACATGTAAGGGACCCTGATCTCTCCAGATGTCTAACCATGTTGTGTGATCGCCTGCAACCACACATTGTGGTCCTGCTCAGTCCATTCACCTCTCACAAATAGCTTATGTAAGAGGTGCTCTCTAGCTATCTTGATGTCTACCAATGACGCCATTCTGGAAATTGATTTCCTTCCTGACTTACAGAAGTTTATTATTTTATTTTGCAAAACAGACCGTTTCCTGAGAGCGTTCCTTTTGAGGGGTGCTTTTACAGTGTAACACAGCGTAGTAACCCAACAGGATTTATGTATCCTGTCAGTTAGCACACTGTATTAATCTGCACAAGTGGTAGTTCTAATCCAGAAGTCCTGCGACAAGTCCCCAATCTGTAAGTGACTTCAATTGAGCACTCCAACTAAGTTAATGCCTACTCTGGGATGCCCAATGGAAGCCCTTATTTATATACTTTTATGTCAAAGTTCTCTAAATCTGGATGATGAACCCTTATATAACGCCCCTCTCTTTGAATCCCCCTGACCTCACTGAGCCAAGAAGTAGGTTTGTTTTTGCAAATTAAAAGGTTTATTTGAAAAATTAAACAATATATATATCACACTTTTATGAACAAAATAATATCTGAATAGCACACTTATGAATATGGACAGTAATCAACAAGGGGTAATATTACAAAATCAACAATCTCTTTAATCACTTAGGATTATGAATATGGAGGATACTGTAGCAGAGAATACTTTATGTGATTCCAGGAAATGCAATAATGGAAAGAATGCAACACAGAAATAGACTTGATATGATTTCAATCAAAAGATAATATGGTCACTTTTTCCCCTGTGACTACTCACTCCCCCTATGCAATATGAATAGATGGAAATGAGGGCACACAGGTTTTCAGGGATACAATCAAGAATGCAGTTCAATTCCTGTTCCCCCAACAAGCTTAGAAAAACAGGTATGATTTTAAAACAGGCAAAAATACTTTTGAATGTGATTGCAGTAAAAGTGAAAATATGCTAAATTGATTTTAATTCACTAAAGGATATTCAGAACTAGTGAGAATTACTCTCGATTGGTACAGGTCAACACTAGCAATGATTCATGAATGAATATCAGATTGGAAATGAAATTCAGCAGTTGCAAACAAGAAATAGCTATTCTGACATGTGTTGAAATTGAGCTAAATTGCAATTCGCAGCCCTTTTTCTGCGTGCGTAAACCGTGATTACAGAAAAAGTATGATGAATTTTGGGTTGAAAGCTTAGAATCTCAGCTTTATAATGACAATTAAATTTTGGTTATAGGACGTGCGGTTCAAGAGTTACAGAGTGTTTTTGTGAAGGTAGATTTTGCAGAAATAGAATCAAGATTTCAGTAATGACAGATCACGCTTTACAGATTTGGAATCAACAGGAGGGACACAAGATTCTATAATGCAGTTCTGGACAGATTAAAATGGTTGCAAGAGGATTACTTTAAACTAAGAGATTGGTTATGGACAGTTCTAGACTTGATATTCACTCCTAGGCTTTGGAATGGAATGGGCCTCGTCACAGATCTGGTCAAAGGTTTGTACTTCACTCGCCACCAGACAGTCTCAGGCATTGGGCTCTTCTCACAGCACGGCCTCTGGTCTGGGTGTGACAGGTTCTGGATACAGCGCTGCTTTCTCTGGGTCTGGATCTTGGTTCTAGCACAGGGTTCTTAGCTAGAAGCAAACAGCACAGCCCGGCTGTTGAAGGTGAGAATCAGGTTGCTAGATTCTGAGGCCTGCTGAAAAGAGTTCAGCTTTTGAGATTGGGCCTTTGTTTCAGGGTTCTAGAGCTTGGTTCTAGAGTCTGGTCTCTGGATCTATCTGGATTCTGGAGTCTTCCGGCAGGGTGCTTCGCAGGAATCTGTGAATAGTGGAAAAGAGTGTCCCTATCTGTCCTAAGCAGTCTCTATTTATGTGTTCTCAAAGTGGGTGGGAAGGCTGATTCTACATGCCCAACCCTCTAAGGATTTGATAGGTTAGAGGATTCCCTGTCCCCTGACTGGAGAAAGGATCGGCGTGGCAGAATGAGTCAGAGTGGTGCTGTGTTCATGGCTTAACTGAAATTCCTCCCCTTTGCTTTTTCATAAAAAATCAATTTTTCCCAAAAAACATATTTCCCAGATACACAAGTTGTTCATAATACACATACACATCACAGATTAATTAAGGCATGTCTCTGTTCAAGTCCCATGTTCCTACGAGCTTGGGTTCAGAAATGACCACTTATTCACGCTTTTGGTGAGTTTCCCAATATTGGTTCTGCACCAAATTTGATACATGCATGCAGATCCTCTCTGGGCATATTACTGTAAGTTTGTATGTTCATAGCAACAACACTGCAGCTACAATATAAATCAATTCCGGGGTTTGGTCTCAGAGCATCACACGCCGTCCAGCTTAGTCTTAAATTGTGAGTGAATTTTTCATTTTAAGAATCCCAAAACTTCATATTTTTGTCAGCTTGGTAAAATTTGTTATAAGCATTTTTATAAGACATACATTTGCTTTCAATTCAATTCACACAATGCTTTGTCTCCGCCCCCAGAGCAGGCTGACTCAGAGGGTCACATGTCTTGTTTCCTGCCAGGAGTTGTTGACCAGCCACACTCAAATCAGCATATTCCTATTCATCCCAAAGAATCCATTGTCTTGACTGAGAGCAACATGCCAGGGTGCCTTGGCTAGTTCCTGTTCACACCAGTCTGTCAATCTCTTGGCCAAGGGCAGAAGGAAGCTGCTTTTGTCCAAGGAAAAGGTGTGGAATCTGTTTGATCCCAGTGTGGAAAACTTTTTAACTCTGCAACCAATGTCTGCAAATTGTCTTTCTTACAATTTAGCCCACATTTTTAATACATATATTAAACAATTGCTTCCTTCAAGTCATTTCAGAATATAGTTTTAAATTGTCTCCACCCCTTAGGCTTCTGATAGCAAGTATTTCTTCGGCCTAGTTTGGGGTTCCATGTTCAACTTTACAAGGAAAATGGTTTAAAACGCCGGCTTTCTGGTAGAGGTGAGTAATGGTATTGCACCCATTTTTGACAGCTGTCTTTCCATCTGTATCTTTAAAAGGGGATTTTGCTTGATAGCATATGATTCTTGCTGACATTGTATTGATGTGGATTCTTGCAGTAAATGATGTGGAACACCCAACAAAGAGGTTGGATCTTTTAAGTGCTTTGTGAGCCATGATTTTAGCACATTTTTGACAATGAAGAATAACATCCCACAACCTGTACCGGGTCGAAACCAGTGGCATTTTTGCAGCGATTTTATTACCTGATACCGGGTACACACAGGGGACGGAGTCCACCCACTTTATTCAGAGGGCGGACTCAGTCCACCCCAGCTTAAAGAGAAACATTGGATGTCCTCTTTGAATTTATGAATTAAAGCCGACCTCAGGGATCAAACTGCAGTCATTAGGTGTGTAGGCAGGACATTTCACCACTGCACTATATAACCTGATGAAAACTAACAACTAAAGGTGAAATATCCCATTTCGGTACTGCAAGTCCCAGGGAAAACATTTGTATTGGTTTTTGGAGTTTAAAACACAAACACTATTAGAAGAAAATATCCTCTCTTGGTTTTGTGTGTGTGTTGATTTTATGAAAGGCAAATGCCATACGTCCTTTTCAATTTGGGTGGTTATGCAAAGTCAATTTAATGAAATGTGCATATTTCACCTTGATATGCTAATTTCTGGTGAAGTCACCTCCCATTGCATTTGTTGATGAGTCCCCCCACTTTAATTTTTAGGACTTTACCACTGCTCGTACTAGGCCCCATGGCTAGTAGAGACGGCTTGGAATCTGTTTGACATTTAGGGCCTAAGTCAAAGTAGCGTTTTATAATGGCAAAATCCCATTGGAAAACTCTCTGTGAATCAGGGCCTTCATTGGCAAACAATGAAGTGAAAGCAGCGAAAGAGGAGGGAGGGTGTAATTCTAAACCTTTTGTATATGATGGGTCAGGAACTTGATCCAATGGAGCAATGAAAACAACTCAACGTTTTATGGAGCAGCTAAATGACATGTATGTTATGTATGTAATTGGTCTAACACATATAACTTCTGATCCCTGCCTCAACCTAGGATTGTTCTGTAGAATCTGCATACAGCAAACACACATTTGGAATCGCACAATGCAGAGACAGTAATTGGATAAGATCTGTTCTTCATTTATAATGTGTTTTATTTCAAATGATGGCAATAGACAGGGTGTAGGAGTGCCCACAATAATCCACGCATCCTGGCAATAGACAGGTTGCAGGAGTGCCCATAACAATCCCCGCAGACCTGCGCTCTTCTTTTTGTCGCAGTGCATCGCAGCCATTTTGCGAAATCGTTATTAAAAAGGCTTGGTGACCTTTCACACTTTTCATTTGTAAACGCGCAAACCAACATGAAATCTTCCCACTGGTACAGAAATGAATAGATTTTTCTAACCTTTCCCGTGACTCCATGAAAGCCATAGCTGCCGGCTTTGAAGTATTAGATAAAACGCTGCTAATTGAAAGACATGTTTCTCCAGCATATGACACTGTCACAGTGTAAATGTCAATTTCGGGATGCAATTAAGAAATAACATCTCCGTAACATGCGCAGCGTATGAAGATGAATAGACTCAACCGATCACGCGGTGATATTTTTCAGAATCTCATGGTATCATTCCACGTTATGAAGCAGTTGATTCTCTACTCTATAATATTCATGACGATTCTGTCCTGGAACTAAACCACCTGTCTTGGTTGCGTCCCTCAGCCCAGTTTGGTGTCACAAAATTGCAAAAAGCCAGAAGGTATAGCTTTGCATCTAGCGAACACTTTTCCTAATTATTTGTACTTATTGGGAAAGGGGTATGTTGTGTATAGTGCAGATAATGATTGAGAAATGTGCGGTAGTGACAATTAATTCGGCAATAATATGTTGTCTGTTAGTCATTAGGAGCTATTTGAATGGGTGGGATTGGAGTTCTGCTAAAATAAATAGAAAATAACATGAAATATCTTTTTTGCTTTTTAATTAACCTAATAAATGTATTATTTTCAAATTCTACTTCATGCAAATCGTTTGAAAGCATTGCTGTAATGAGTGCCATTGCTCTCCACTCTACAGTGGGGGAAATGCGTCCTATCACAAAGCCAGCACACAGGCAGCATGGGCAATTTAGTATCACATTCCGAGAGAATATCACACCGCTGCTCAAGATCTGCCTTGTAGGACGTCCACTAAACTATTTCGTTGGTTATGGTATTTATTTCCATATTGGTTTCGTGGCAGCAGAAGTGGGCAGTGCAATAAGTCATGGGTTGTTGAAATAAATGAGGAAAAGCACTGATCTCCAGGTGTTGCAATGCAATAAAGTGGCTATAATGTGAGAATATGCGTGGTACTTTGACGAGTCCGGAGGATTTGGAGTAATAATACCCACGCACAAATTGGCCATTACCATCCATCCTCTTTCCATCGTCCTATTAGTTACTGATAGACTGAGAATACAGCACTGCTCAGTGTATAGGGCGAGGCATGATAAACTGAATGAACCATTCAGGGACGTCATTTCACCAAAATGCCAGGGGTAGCGGAAGTGACATCACAGTGCCGCGCCCCCAAGAGTGACATCACAGGAAGTGATGTCATTTGACCCCACCCCACAGGAAGTGATGTCATTAGACCACACCCCACGGGAAGTGATGTCATTTGACCACGCCCCCACCATGACATCACAGAAGTGGCCTCATAAAGTATTATCCCTCAGTGCACTAAGAAAACAATTGTTACAATATCAGTGTATTGTGACATTTCATACAAGAATGAATCATCATATGTAGCAGTGTCAAGGTCCATGTTGCCACGTGAAGTGTATGAACCCCAATCCCCTCTTTATGTGGATCTGCCCTGTTATTTCAACAGGACTACAGAGCGAAATCACATTCTGGGGGTACAGGGATGGATAGGCGGGCATGGGGATAGGAGAAAGCCAGATCTATAAAAGACTAAATGTAACATTAGTAAAACGAATTTGGTGCTGCCGGCATCAGCGGCTTGCTTACTTTCCCTAATGTTAAGCTGCTGCCGTGCAGCACTGAATTCATTATACTAACATACTTGCCAACCCTACAGATTTAGGCAGTAGGCTACTGCTTTTTAAGCAATCCTACCGCCTACAGATGTTAGTCGGGGAGGGGGCCGGCGCGTTCAGGGCTGTCTTCCTGACCCAGAGATGATGCATCAGGCCCCTAAAGTGAGCCATTCGGGGGTGGTGCACTGAGTGGGGCCCGATGTCTTGAACCTGGGAGAACGAGGGCGTTCATGAAACACATGCCTGCCATGCTGACATGTGCATGACCCCAGCATAACAGAAGACTGCAATGACCCAACCCTTCCTTTTAGCTGGGGCCCCTGCAGCTGTATCAGTGAAACCCAGGGGCATCTTAAGCACTTTTGGAGCCCTCGGCACAGACATCTTTGTGGCCCCCCTCCACCAAACCAAAGGAATTAAGTGATCAAGAATATCTGGCTGCGCCCCATTCCTCCACCTAATTTTGAAAGGTTTAGGGACTGGCAATTTCGAGAGGTTAGGCAATACAAGATAAAATGAGATGCCCATGATCGCACATGTGTTACGGGGTGAAGCTGGGATGTGTGCCAACTCTGAAACCTCTGCATTTGAACACTTTCTTTTCCAGTTCTTACCATGAACTAAAATAATCTAATTTTATAAAACTGACTTGGAAAGTACACAAAACACATTACCAAACATGACCATTTTTAAAAGCAATAGATTATAGAAGGGTGTTATCAATATGCATTTTAACTTTGGCTATTGCACATGATCAACATAATTCCCACAGGAAGGAAAGCATGTTACAAGAGTTGTGCCGTAAGGAATACACAAACTATGGATACCACAGTGAACACAGAAAGCATTACACAATGACAGTGAACACAGAAAGCATTACACAATGAATTGACCAAACAGAATGTACAGACAGGCAATAGGTTTAGAGCCTCAGCAGCACCTCATAAAATATCCTGACGTGTGATATTTAAGTTAGGTGAAGAATGGAATCTTACTTCTTTAGATCATGCAGCCTCCTGGGGCCCCCTCCAAGTGGGGCCCCGGCGCAAGTGCACTTTTTGCCCTCCCATAAAAACTGCCAGCCACAACATGTTAGGGGGACTGGAGCGGCAGGGGCAGAGCCAGCCACAACATTTTAGAGGGACGGGAGCAGCAGGGGCGGCGTCAGCCACAACATTTTAGGGGGACCGGAGAGCAGTTTTGAAAGCTGTTTGTGAGTGGGGTCATTAAACCTATTGTGCCCAGGAGGATGAATAGCTCTTATGCCTTGCTTTGTCCCATTAGGTGCATCTTTCACTTTAACCCCAACTCAGCATGGGCCCATCCAAAATTGTGTAACAAGTGGGGCCTGTGGCTAATGTAGTAGGGCTCACCCTAAGGGCAGCCCGAAGAGGGAACTGGGCTTGTTCTGCCCGCGGCCGAATCCGTAGGGGCTACTGAGCGTAGCGAGAAAGAGCAAACCCACCGAGCTGGGATTGCCCCACTCAGCCCCTGAGAAAAATGTGTAAATGAGGGGTTAAAATAGTGAATTTTGCAGTACACTTTGTGATAAATTGACTTGACTTGTGTGGCCTCGGTAGCACCCAAAGATGGTGAACAGGTTTTACTCTGGTTCCGATGGAGAGCTATCATTTAGACGGGCAATGTTAAACGTAATCCAGGCTTCAAGAAGTACCCACTAAAGTTCTGTTAGGTGTGCAGTGCACTGATCATATATTCTGGATCCAGTGGTTAGGCTGGCAACCACACCAGAGCATTGCCCATATGTTACAAATTAGTTTTTAGTGTACTTTCTCTCTGACATACCCAACAAAACCCAACAATGAAAGGTTTGGCGTCCATGTTAATATATTGTTGACTTTCTAAACACGCTATTTTAATGTATACTTTCTTGTGGATAGCTTTTATTGTGCCTAGAGGCTGCCTTATATACATATTACGTAGCATAAATTAGCAAGGTTTTGCTACCTAAGCAATGTGCTCATGTAATCCTTAACGGATGGGACCCCTATGTATATACACACACATAATAAACTAGCACTGCCGAAAGAGCTCAAATAATCTAATAGCAATAACTTCTTTAGGCCATACGATTATCTTGCATGCTAGTATTTGTGTTCCCATTTCCTCTGAAAGCTGTGGATAACCTACATCAGATGGTCCCATAGCACAGCGAGTAGAGCGCTCGCTTTGACATCTGTGCAGACCCTGCTGACGCAATCCGAGGTCGATAAATGAGTACCACACCATTTGGGTAATAACAAGCAATGCTCAGATGCCTGAGGGTTCATAACGCTATATAAATTATACATTATTATTATTACATCATGAAACCCTGCTCTCCCTCCTCATAGAAACCTCCATGAAGGCCCTTCACTAGCTTTTCTGCCAAGTGTCCCTCTACTCACAGGGCAGATGAAATAGAAATGGGCTCTTTTGGACCTGGACCTGTCCCAGGATTGGCTTACTAAGGCTGCCCTTAAAGGGAGTTCCTGTTCGTGCCCCTGTGGTCGGTGAGTGGCCAACTCCTTCTGCCCACCCATGTGTGATGCACCGCATGCCAGCAGCTGTGCGTGCACTTTCAGAGGGAACGTCAGCACCTCCGATCTCCCATTTTCAAGAAACAAAGGGATACACCTACCAGCCTCTTTAGAGTGCACATGATTTTGCCTTTTTCCACATCATCATTGTGTGTGTTGTGCATCAATGTAAAAGGTAAAGAGTAGCCACACAATAGAGGGTCACTGTGCAGAGGCCCACGGGGACAGTTGCAGACATTTATGTAGGCCACTCTACCAACCAGTGCACCCAGCTTTGTACTCCAGGTAGCCGAATGGTGTGGCAGTGATTATACCATGTTATATACATTGGGTTTGCTCCATCCCACTTCACTGCTTGAGTGGAATTACTCAATAAAACGACGTTAGTAAAATGAATTTGGTGCTGCGCAGCTGCCATCAGCTGCGGCACCAAATTCATTTTACTAACATTGCAAAAATGTGCCGCCAGCGCCAGCTTAACAAGCCACCGCCGGCCCGGCACATATTTGCAACGTTAGTAAAATGAATTTGGTGCTGTAGCTGCCGTCGGCTGTGGCACCAAATTCATTTTTACTAACATTGCAAATATGTGCCGCCGGCGCCAGCTTAACAAGCCGCCGCCGGCCCGGCACATATTTGCAACGTTAGTAAAATGAATTTGGTGCTGCCGTCGGGCGTCGGCTGCGGCACCAAATTCATTTTACTAACGACGTTGCAAATATGTGCTGCCGCTGGCGGCACAAGCCGCCGCCAGCACATATTTGCGACATTAGTAAAATGAATTTGGTGCTGCCGTCGGAGTGGACGGCTGTGGCACCAAATTCATTTAACTAATGTTGCAAATATGTGCTGCCGGCAGCTTGCAAATGGTTAAGCTGCCGCCGACGGCACACATTTGTAACTTCTTTAGTAAAAATGAATTTGGCGCTGCAGCGGCCGTGACCGGCCTCTACCACGGCGCGGCGGTCAACTCACTCACCTGCCTAAGCTGAGCCTCGACTCGACTCGACCTCGACGGTCGAAGTAGTCACTGGCCTCATGGCCTGCCGCCTGCCGTGGTGGATGCCTGCAGAGCCTGGACACAAACTGTGAGGAGCAGGCAGCACGACTCGAGGAGAAACACGCAGCCAAAATGGAGGTCCTGGACAAGGGTCGCAGCGCCAGCACGCTGTGGCCACGCCCCCCTCCTCTGATTGGTCAGTAGCCAGAGGTCGCAAGAGATTGACAGGGGTCGCTGGCCAATCGCCAGCGGTCGCTCTTGCGACCTCTGGCGACCCCCAAATGACGTCCCTGGCAGAGCCTGGACACAAACTGTGAGGAGCAGGCAGCACGACTCGAGGAGAAACACGCAGCCAAAATGGAGGTCCTGGACAAGCGTCGCAGCGCCAGCACGCTGTGGCCACGCCCCCCTCCTCTGATTGGTCAGTAGCCAGAGGTCGCAAGAGATTGACAGGGGTCGCTGGCCAATCGCCAGCGGTCGCTCTTGCGACCTCTGGCGACCCCCAAATAACGTCCCTGGAACCATTCAAGACAATGGAAGATGCTTAAGTGAGTTTATTTAAATATATATATTTTTTATAAGTGAGCAGTTTAAATAATTTTTGACCCAAAATCTGGTACAATCTTGAGTCACAGACAGGCGGTAGTGTCTGATAAAGGAGAGGTTCATGTTGCTTCATTGAACATGTCTTGTAGTGGAACTCCTTCAGCCTTGGCCCATGATGCAACAATGCCTCTAGTAGAGTTGTGCTGTACATTAGCTTTGCTGTTTCCAGATCAGTGCTGTTGAACCATTCCATTAGCAACATTCTACATAGAGTTCCCAGCATTGGCTAAGGAACTCTGTGAGCAACATTCTACATGGAATTCCCTGCATTGGATGTGGAACTCCATTATCAGCAATCTACATGGAGTTCTCAGCACTGGCTGTGGAACTCCGTGAGTAACATTCTACATGGAGTTCCCAGCATTGGCTGTGGAACTCCATGAACATTATTCTACATGGAGTTCCCAGCATTGGCTGTGGAACTCCATGAGAAACATTCTACATAGAGTTCCGAGCATTGGCTGTGGAACTTTGTGAACAGCATTGTACATGGAGTTCCCAGCATTGGCTGTGGAACTTTATTAACATCATTCTACATGGAGTTCCTAGCATTGGCTGTGGAACTCTGTGAGCAACATTCTACATCATGGAGTTCTCAGCATTGGCTGTGGAGCTCCGTGAGCAACATTCTAGAAGCAATTCCCAGCATGAACAATAAATGCAGTTGACAACAGTATGTAATGCTAAACTGTGTTTGATAGTCAATTAGGTATGGATGCACATACATTTCTTCATTTACATGTTCGTTCTTGTGGAACACAACAGATGACCTTTTTTTCTAGGTCTACGCTGAATTCCATGCATAAACAGATTTACATTGAAACATCTTAGTAAATAGAGATTGATACTAGGTCTTATCTGGATCCTATGCAAATTACGGATTTACATCCAAACATCTTGTAAAATACATATTGTAGTCAGTAGTGTATTCACTAGTACATTACTGACTCATTAGATTGTGTGGGTCTATCAAGAACACAGCACTTATGCTGGGCGAATGGTGGCAATATCGAAAAGAAAGAAAAAAACGTTGTTTACATGTGTGACATCATCAACGTCACAACGCGATGACGTCATTGTGATACTGCACGCCATTAAATAAAGTGGCCAATTTGTAAGAATGTGGTTTATCGCCCTGAAAACAAACCACCAGAGGGCCTTGGACTTCAAGTCAGAAGTAAGTTGTATCTAATTAGGTTTCCCTTTAGACTATATTCACGAGAATGCCATTAGCTATTGAGGACTTATACCGTTGGTCCCTAATTTACATATACATATATTTTCTTCTGCAGAATCCTAAACATCATAATACTTGAAAAGTAACCTTAGAGCTTTGGGTATTGTCATTTACAGATAAGAAGATTTGCACAGCTTAAGGATCCTTGGAGGATTCCCACACATCTTCCTATATACTAAATGGACCTTTTTTTAGCAAGGTGAGCTAATCACTATACTGCGAGATGTATTTATCTAAATACATGGGATTTGATATAGATAGAAACAGCATCACACATTCAGTAAGGTATGCTATTCTTGCAGGGCTTCAGGTGACACTGTTGAATACAGTTCCTAAGAAGACCTGTGCCCATTATGAGGCAGGTGAGATAGTACACACTATGGCTTACATACATATAGATTCAACTTTAATTAGAATCTATCCAGTAATTTGTTTTTTTATCACCAGAATAGCGCACTGAATAAGTGAGCATGTGAAAAATGAAGTTCATTGGTTGTTTCGGACAACTTCTGAACACTAGAAGTATTAAACATAATAAGCTGTACATAGTGTTGAACATTATTATGGATGTATCTGGAATTATCGTCATGATACTTTCTTACAATTTTTTTTTAAATCTTTTGTAGAGATTTTGTAAGAAAAAATCCCCTGATGAAGAGAGATCCTTTCGAAACTTACCTTTCTACGCTTTGTGATTATCATTTTCTTTGTCAATAAAACACTTGATACAAATTGAACTTAGAGATTTTTAAAAGTATTCATTTTGCTTTGATTGAAAATATTTTCCATAAATTGTTCACCATACCTATCTAAAATCTGTAAGTGATTTCAATCCGCCACACACCCATGTCAATGCCTAGCATGTAGTGCACAACCAAAATCCTTACTTTTGTCTAAAAGTTCATTATTCTGAACGATATACCACTCATATCACGCCCCTCTCCTGGAACCCTCCCCCCGGTCACACTGAACCAGGAATCTGGCTGGTTTGCAAAGGTAAATATTTATGTATATAAAATGTAATCACAATATGTTTTAATAGATACACAACAATCACAGATGGGGTATCTAATTCTGTGGCAGTGACTTGTTTGATTTCCTGCAACCAGACTTTCTCATCCTGCTCTACCCATTCACCCCTGACAAACAATTTTCACTGGCTACGTTTTTACCTGGGCCGTCGATTCTGAATCTATCATGGACTGACAGCTGGGCGCATCGGACTAACAACTCTGTTATTTTTATATTTTTCGCAATTTTAAATAGTAAGTTGTCAGTCTTTTTAAAATGTGTTCTTTAGCCATGTTAAGCAACAAATGGTCCCTTGGCTCCACCCCTTGGTCGCTCCCTGGAAGCCCAGGAGCCATCCCCTATGTTTGTTCCTTGCAAATGCCATTTACGACTGTCTTCACACTTGGATTTCCTGAGCTGCAGCTTGTCATTGTTCCTTTTCCCATTGTAGACCAGGTTCTTTCAAACCCTGTAATTAACGCCTCTCTGTGATTTCCTGCTGGGGGAAAGACCTTCCTTCTGTGAGAAACCTGTTAATCAAGTTCTGCAGCTTTAGCCAGGTTTAAATTAATTGTTGAATTCGTTTGGCTTGTCCTTAGCACAAACAAACTTGTAGTATCAAATAACAAATAGAATTCTCTTTCAAGATTTTAAATCCATGGGATCAAAACAATTACAATATGGGTTACTATTAGTAACAGGCCTCTCATATTGCAAACATTTGACTTTTAGTTTATAACATGTTAAAGTTTAATCAGGGAAGTCATTGACAGCTGTCATCACAGCAGCCCTCTGCTGCACAAATATTTTTTTACAGATCCACAGACAGGCCGCTTATGCTGTGGATGATCTTAGCCCTTCAGGACATTGTAAATTCACAGTGATTCCTTAAACTAAGTGAATTGTAGCACCCAGAGAGAATTTTTAATATTTGAAGGTGTTCTGTACCGCCATTCTGAAGTTTCAGCAGCAAAGAAAAGGTGATTTAAAGCAATATTGGAGTTTCATTTAGCAAAGCACTGCTTTTTCCTTCTGCACTCCACTCCACTTTCCATTGTTGTGGGGTCCAGTGACACATTTCAGTAGTGAGAGCTCTGTTACACCACTGACAGCATGCATGCAAGATTGGGCAGCCATCTTTTTGTGTTTTGAAAAGCATGATTTTCAGGGGTTTTGGCGCGCACAAGGGTCTTGCGACCATTTTGCTGTTTCTGTCCCCGTCATAACAGAGTGATGCAACATAGCAGAGCAGAAGTGGGTCAATACATCCCACAGAGCCCCCCTCACGACTTGAGGTTGACCGGCCGTCAAGGGTAAGTCGGGAGATTGGGATGTTCTTTTTTCTTTGGTCCAGGTGGAGAAAGTCATCTGCTTCTCCCATCAGTGCTGGAGGTGACATGCTCTCCTCGCCGGTTCTGGTTGGAAGTATGGAACAGCACTCCGGGCTCCTTGGATCCCCGAGTGGTCTTCCTTGGTAATTAGAATTTCTTAGTTCCAATGCTAGGAGACAGAACATAGCATGGTTATGGAAATGTCCCCACTACTACTCCCCGAGGGTGTAGTGGGGCAAATGTATACATTGAATGCAATTTACAATATTCCATGCCTGTATTTTCTAATGGTTTTAACAGGTGGATTCTTCTAGGTTTCCAGAATTTCCCCCTCTGGGTTTCTGGTTGGTCCTCTATTTGCCGCAAAGTATTCCTGGGATGGCAACTCTTCAGCTGATTTATGTGGACGCACTTGTCTTTCCCTTCTGCCAAAATGCCCTTGGGGATGCGGATTCTGTAGGCGACTGGTGAGATTCTGTCTACAATTTCAAAAGGACCCCGCCAACTTGGGAGGAATTTGCACTCTTTGGCTTGGTTCCTTTGGAAATTGTACAAGTAGACCCAGTCTCCTACTTGATATTCTTTTCTAGTTGTCTTAAGATCATAGTGGGTCTTCATACTGTCTGCAGATCTTTCTAGATTCCGCTGAGCATAGGCAAAAGCATGTTGAAGGTGTTTCCTCAGATTCTCAACATACTGATGAGTCGTGGAGGCATTTATCAAGGTCTGCTCTTGGGTTCGGTAGAGCAGATGCTTGGGTAGAACCATCCTTCGTCCAGTTATCAGCTCAAATGGAGTTGCAGAAGAAGGGGTAGATCTGATGGGCATCAGGACAAGGGGTATCCGAATGTCCCAACTTTGCCCAGAATCTGCCACAAACTGTTTTAATATGCTCACAATAGTTTTGTTGTATCTCTCAACTCCACCCACTAGAGGATGCCAGTAGGCAATGTGTAGTTTCCTTTTGACCCCAAGTATCTCCCACATATTTGTCATCACTTCGCTAGTGAAGTGACTTCCTCAGTCTGACTCAATCCTTTGGGGTAGTCCAAAATGCGAGAAGATGTGATTGATCATCAGGGCAGCTGCTGTTTCTGCCTTGCAATTTGGGGCTGGGAGACATTCCACCCACTTAGTGAACAAGCATGTTATGGTCAACATGTACTTGTTCCCTCCAGAGGAGTGAATCATGGGTCCGATAAAATTGACTTGCAAATCTGACCAAGGAAATGTCAACCCCCTCTTTTGGAGGGGAGCACGGTGTGTGAGCGATGTTGCCTGAAATTGTGCACACACAAGACACCCCTTCAAGTATTGGTCAAGGTCCTGCCCCATGTTTGGCCAGTATGCAACCTCTCGCAAGATTTCTAATGTCGTATGAATCCCCCGATGACCGGCTGTGGCCGCATCATGGGAGTGACTTAGCATCAGGCTTCGGAATGAGGTAGGGACCACCCACTGGTCATGGCCAGCTATGGATCTTGTCACCAACAAACCGTCTTGGATTCAGAACATTTTTGGGCATTTCATCAACACTCTGTGGTCCTCTTTCTCAATGTAATCAGTATCCGTCAGGGGAAAGTTCTCAGGGTCCTCAATGTGTTGATAAAACTTACCAATTATTGCATCCCCTTTTTGAGCTGTAATCAAATGAGCATCTGGGGTCTCCTTAGTCCATTGTGCAGTTGAGAGTTCATTGTGAGCATTTGTCTGGGACCTAGTGATAGCAGTGACCTGGATTTCCCCCAACAGGGACTCAATCTCAAGTAGATCCCTTTGGATGGCTCCGGTTTTGGCCAGCTGATCAGCGGGGTCGTTTCCAGTTTTGTCTGGTCCCTCTACTTTAGAATGACCCTTGATCTTTTTCCAATAGATGGTCATCCCATTCGAGGTGACCAGATCATCAATATTTTGTATTAATTTCCCATGTTTTAAAGGTTTATTATTAGCACATAGCATGCCTCTGGTTTTCCAGTTAACGAGGTTCTCCATGAACCCGTTCTGTACATGATCTGAATCATTGATTATGACCAGTTCGTGGAGTTGGTGTTGGACAGCAGTGAGGATGGGTTGATGCACAGCCATCAGCTCTGCCACTTGAGTATTTCGGGGACCGATTTTGTACCCAGCAGAGGGTTCTGGGCCATCATTCACCCATGCATTCCCTACGCCGGCCACAAGTCCCTTTTCTCCATTGTTGTCAACATGGTAGGAGCACCCATCCACATAGACAGTGGGCATTCCCTCACACTGGTCTTCTTGTGTGGGGAATTAAGATAGACCTCCATGTTGTCCTTGATTTTAAGACTTTCGTCCTCAAGAGTTTT
Source organism: Ambystoma mexicanum (assembly GCF_040938575.1). Lineage (NCBI taxonomy): Eukaryota > Metazoa > Chordata > Amphibia > Caudata > Ambystomatidae > Ambystoma > Ambystoma mexicanum. Next base: position 965,056,849 of record NC_090933.1, on the reverse strand, counting down.
CTCTGGCACAATCATGCAAGTCAGCCAGACCTTGCGCGAGGGGACTCTTCTTGTTTTTGCCATATCTGACCTTGACAGGAAAGCCTTCCATTGACAGAATCCAGGAAGTAATTTGGGAATTACTCACATTTCGGGCCCGGATTCTGTCACTTTGAAAATATTGCAAAGGTTGGTGTGGAGTCTCCACTATGTTGTGTTCCCCCTGGATAAACGGGCGGTAGTTCTTCAGTGCCCACACCATTGCCAGGAGTGCCTTCTCACAATCATTGTATTTTTACTCCACAGAGGATAAAGTCTTCCTCGCATAGGAGATTACTTTATTGACCTTGTCATGCTTTTGGTACAATACTGCAGTCAAGTCTGTATTTGAGAACCCTGTCTCCAAGAAGAACGACTTGTTTTTGACAGGGTAAGCTAGGCAAGGCACTTGTGAGAGGCTTCTTTTGAGTTGTCTTACTGCCTTGGCTTGTTCTGGACCCCACTCCCACTTGACCCCACCCTTCAAAAGACAGATCAGGGGTCTTGTGATCTCTGCGTAATCCTCAATGAACTTTCTGCTGTAATTAGTTAGTCCAAGGAGGCTCCTTAGTTCCCGCAGAGTTGGTGGGTCTTTTATTGTCTGGAGGGCTTCGACTTTCTTTTCTTGGGGACATATACCGTAAGGAGTTATCTCATGCCCCAAGAAATTGACATGGGTTCTGCACCACTGTGCCTTTTGGAAAGAGAGTTTTGCTCCAGCAGCCCTCATCTGTGTCAGGACATAACGGATCTCCGCTATGTGTTTCTCCACAGTTGAGCTTTTGACTAGAACATCATCTACATAGGCCAGGTTACCCCTTTCACCCAGGTCGGGCATGGACTTATGTAGAAAGATGTTAAATTCATTGCCTGAGTTGATGTAACCGAAGGGAGTCCGGGTCCAAGTGTACTGCTGCCCCTGAAGGTAAAGTCCAGCTTGCATTGGTCCTCCCTACTGACAGGCACAGTCCAGTACCCATTGGTCAGGTCAATGGTAGTGAATACCTTTGACCCCTGGATCTGGGCCAGCCCTTGGTTAATGTAGGGAAAGGCCATCAGGAAGTATGGACCCATTTGTTGAGCTCCCTTAGGTCAGCACAGAGTTCCCACTGGCCGTTTGGTTTCAAAATCCCCAGCACCGGATTATTGAAGGTGCTGTGGACTGGACGAATTATCCCACGGGACTCAAGGTTCTTAATTATTTCAGTAAGGGACTCCATTGATGCGAGAGGCAAGCGATATTGCTTCACAAACACTGGAGTCATGCCATGGTCCGTAGGAATTGTTGTTGTGTGGATGTCGGTGCGACCACAGTCTTATGAGTCCACCACAAAGAGATCTTGAAAATCTAAGAAAACATGTTTCAATTTTTGCTTTTGCTCCAGAGTCTTGCAGGCATCAGCTAGGTTGACTCTCTCTTCATGTGTTTAATTCATTACACATACTTGCCTGGTTAATCCCCATTCCCGTTCCCCTGTTACCTAGGGGATGCGGGACGCGAGGCGTCACAACGTCAGCACGTATGCCGATGCTCGATGACGCTGCGCAAGGATTTCCATGGCACCTTTTTTTAAACAAGGAAGTAGACGCCATCCTAGTTTGGTGTACTGCGAGATTCTGCAGATTTGCACACGATTGTGTGATACGGTAAGGGGCACACTAGCATATAACATACAGGTTCGTAAGGATACACGTTCAGGACCATCATTACTCCTCATTTTTCAATCCTAATTTTTTCACTTAGATCACACGAGGAGTCTTCACTCCAACGGAACATCTACATATGAGGTATCTGGTACCTTTATAATGCTAAGCACACGCAGTTTGCAATGTATTTAAACACACATACTCACTATTGTTGTGTACTTTATCTGTATTTCATACATTACATTGTTGACTGGCAGGTACAGTTATATAGCTTTATTTCCATTGATTATACAATGTTGTAGACGAAATAGGACAAATGTTATAGTGTCATTAGGCGTTGACCTCACATTACGTCTCTTCTTACTTTTTCTTCTTTCCTTGCAATGTAACTGCATGCGACACACGGTACGTAGTCATTTGATTATTGTTACTATTCAATATTTGTAAACTAATCACATACTTGTGCATGTTCATTACAATTTTTGTTTAATACCTTAATGTTCCACACAGAATGTGGTTTAAGCCCTGAAGAAGGAGCTTGTCTCCGAAATGCATAGGCATACACAACCACATCTTATCTCAGTCGACTAAGATGGTTTTTCTATGCACATTGTTAAGTGTTTATCTATTATACAGATGAATATGCAAATGAAACTAACTCTGTATATGTACACTTGAAATGAAATAAATTGTGAATTAACCATTTTCTACAAGGATTCAGATGAATTATCATTGTAAACTTATTAGTAACTGCAAACATTAACACTCAGTTTCCCGAGCCCAAGTGAGAGCATCTGTCTTCTTTGGATTGTTTATCCAACTTTTTTTCTCGTGACTAGACATTTTGAGGTCCGGGTGTCAAAAGGACCCTCACAGACTGGTTGCTCCACACAAGAGAAGTGTAACTTCAATTGAAAAGAAAAATATTGTTCACTAAATATAGTAGTGCCCACCTTCTCCTGACTTTTGATTCTCTCTTCAACCATCTGCCTGAAGCCTGGAAAGACTTTCGGTTTGGCTATCTCAGCGGCCTCCTCCAGCTGGGTGGAGAAGTCTCTGGTCAAAGTGCTGATTTGGACTAATGGCTTCAGGTGGGGGAGGCAGTCCTGGTGGACTTGAAAGATCACCTCATCCCTCCTGAAGTCACAGGTCACATCTTCCTTACCATAAGGGCAGGAAGAGTACACCAGGAAATTCCCCCCATGCCGGGTGAAGATCCTGTCTGGTGTTGTGTCATCGTCGCTATCACTGTCAAAACAGTCCTTGGGGATTGGTCCTAACAGTTTGTCACCTAAATCTATGGAAAAATTTCGGTCATCAACTGCCATTCCAATAATGGTGCCTGCACCCAGACTGATACTCTTTAGGTCGCTGTTATCCACCTCTGTTGGAATGGTGTCATGTTCTATGTTGACCAGTGCTGTTGGGTTTATCCCCAACCCTTGCTGTTGGAAATGTGCATTGAGATGAAAATAGGCGTCAGGATTTTTCAGTTTCTGTCCTCTTTTAATTTTTACTTCCAGTGAGAATTGTCGGGTCCATTCTGGGATGGTGACTTTCTCTCCAATCTGAATTTCAACTGCATATGGCAGCAGTTGAGCGGACCGAAATGTTTTCTCTGGGTCATCAAAGTCCTTGGGATTACCCGCTAATTGGGACCAAGCTTTGAAGTTTATTAGGTCCAAACTAATGGCAAAGCGATTTGAGAATATCACTGCCTAAATAAAATGCAACAAGGACATCTCGCATGACCCAACAATTATGGACTATGCTCTTGTTGCCTATGGAAATTTTGAGCATACACCTGCTAGGCAGTAGATGTTTGGAATTGGGTGTTTCCAGGTCCATTTCCCATTTGTCTAACAGTTTAAATGTGGGAATGGCTGGATCTTTTTTGGAGTTTGCGGAACATGGCCTCACTGATGAAGCTCTTACCGTTGTTCACACATACTCGGGTGAGAACAGAGTCCTTCCCCTCATTTAACTGAATAGGGATGAACAACTGTTCTCCAATCTTCTGAATATCAGCCAAGCTTTGAGCTGATTTCTCATCATTTTGGACTACAGAGGTAGGATTTGCTGATTGTAAATTTGTATAGCATTTCAGAGTGTTTCGGTCCAGTGTGGAATGCCACCTTAGACTGGAAGGAAGATTGATTTTCAGAAATAGAGAGGACTCCCCATCACCAGTTTGTTGTCCTACTGCAACTACTGTTACGTCTGGGATTTGGTTATTCTGGAAGTGGAATTCAACTTGGTCAGGTTTTTGTTCAACCATGTGGCATGTGCCATTTAAACTAACATGGTTCCAATTTTATTGGTCAGTTAGTCTGGGTCCAGAGGACCAGAGGACCTTGTTTACACAATCTATAAGCGGAGACAATCTACGCAGGATGTCATTCCCTAGTAACCATGGTGTGCCCTCTGGAGTCACAACTATGACCGGGTGCGTCACCTTGTGTCGCCCAATTTTAATGTCTAAATCTGCAGTCCCCTCGACCGGAATTTCCTTCCCATAGAAGTTCTGAAGTTGTCCAGGAAGAGGGGTGAGAGGGATTTGGTATTTCTCCCCCCTCCCCGAATTCAGCTGATCAAAGGCCCTTTTTGACAGAAGGGTGGGTTGGGATCCAGTGTCCACCAGTGCCAAAATTGTACATTGCCCCTGTATTTGGACCGGGGCATAAAATCTTCCAAATATAATGCACGATTTTGGCCAACTGGTGGGTTAATTTCTTTGCTTTGGATACTGAGAGAGAGGTGATTTGGGCAGGATTCTGTTTGGGATTTTGGGAACCTGTAAGAAAAAGGTGACAGCTAGATATGGGGGTAGTTTTGGAATCCCCTGGTTCTGGTTCCGGGCTGCTCCCCCCTTTTTGGAGGCAGTCACCAGAAGGGGTTTGAACAAGGGGATTTTCATGCTGGTCATTCTGGGGTTTGATGATGGGCGGTTTTAACTCAGTCCCCACATGTACCCAGTCTGGATTGGGATCCTTTGGGACCCATTTTTTCTTTGGGAGGAGTTCCCCCATCCCTGAAGGAGCAGATCTTTTCCCCAAAATCCTCTGAGCACCCCTCTCCTTCACACTGGAAGATTTGCACCTCCTCCACAAAATGGGCCTTTTTAGCCCCTTTATTTCACCTACCCATCCTCTGTTCCTTGGGTTGCAGACTTTTGGGGGCAGGAGATTCTGGTTCCAGCTCCTGGTTTTCCAGGGGCTTCCACAAGTGGGGAAGGAAGCTTTCTCTAAGGCTTTACACCCCTCATTCCCCTGTGCCTCCTCCCTGGGAACCGGTAGGTTGTCAGGGTTCTTCCCCCGTCATTGTTCTGGAGCACAAGACCCTGGGTTTAAGGATTTCTGAGCCACTATGCTCATCTGAGGGTTCTGTTGAGCCCTCAGCATGCAACCTAGATCCTGTGCCATGTTCTGGACCTGGCGCTCCAGTTGGGACACCCGCTCTGGCTGGTACAGGGTCCTCTGGTCTACCTTTGGTTGATCATGGGAAGGGTAACTCTCCATTCTCCACAACAGCCGGAGTGCCCAGGAGGGCAGGAGCCCCCTCTTCCATCTCGCATCCAGACCTCCACACGACCCGCGACCTGGCTGCAATAAGAAGCCATCACCACGGCCTGATCTGTTTGCATCATCCGCACGCAATCACAGCAGACCCCCTTCCTGCCTCCAGGAAGACCTGAATCGTCTTCCGACATCTCGATATGTCCATCGGCACACTTGCTGCCCGGCCCGCCACGGCTGGCTCCTCTAAAATGGCGGCCTAGTGCTTTGTTTACCGTTGCCTAGCAACGCGGCACCGATCAGCGCAAAGCACGCCGAACATCCGCCTGCCGGCCCACGTGAGCGAAGGCCCACGGGAGATAAGGCCCTGTTTGCCCCTGTTCGCCACGGGGCGACACAACACAACCCTACTGCCGGACGCTTCATAAGGTAACTACTTTGTGCAACTTTAAAGTCTTTGCAACCGTCATTCCTACCTCGTGACTATCTGCTCGCCCTCGCTCAGAAAACGCCTCTCACCTCACCATTATACAAACTACATCCTGGAACCAGTTTCATATCATTTACACTGCCTCACAGTCAGTGCCAGCTGTGAATAGTGCATTCGTACCTGACAGTGTCTTTGCGCACCTTGTGGAAAGTACATTTAGCATATCCTATGTAAGTGATTGCTTAAGCATACTGTGATAAGTTCATTTAGCCTATCCTAGGTTGTTCTGCCTTGTTTATGACACACCATGCCTCAGCTGTTCACTGTGGTACATCCACCTTGACTGAACTCTACACTGCCTAGCCTTTTGCACTAACAACCTGACTTCAGCCTGGTGCATACTGCTTTTTGTTTTATTTAATGTGCCTGATATTTGAATCTAGATGCGCTATATTTTGCACTGCATTCCCTAATGTGCCTGATATCTGAATCTAGCTGCGCTGTATTTTGCACTGCATTTCCTGATGTGCCTGATATCTGAATCTAGCTGCGCTGTATTTTGCACTGCATTCCCTGATGTGCCTGATATCTGAATCTAGCTGCGCTGTATTTTGCACTGCATTCCCTGATGTGCCTGATATCTGAATCTAGCTGCGCTATATTTTGCACTGCAGTCCCTAATGTGCCTGATATTTGCATCTAGCTGTGCTATATTTTGCACTGCAGTCCCTGATGTGCCTGACATTTGCATCTATCTGCGCTGTATTTTGCCTGATATCTGAATCTAGCCGTGCTGTATTTTACACTGCATTCTCTGATGTGCCTGATATTTGAATCTAGTGGCACTCAGACTGCTGTATACTGTGAAACGACACCTAGCCTATCTATATCCTGCCACCTTAAAACCTTTCAATGCCTGCTAGCCACAGCTAGCCCGCCAATATCTAGCCTTCGAAAAATATACTGAAATATCTCAATATTGTACCTAGCCAATCAGGCGCCTCTAGCCTGCCTGCACTACGTAATCTTAAGGGCACCTGCTATCCAAGCTGCACCTGGCTTGTTTGTCGCATCCAGGCTGCTTGTCTTTAGCCAGTTAGCATGTACTCCCTAAATCTAGGTAAACAAACTATCGCTGCCCACTATAGGATAGCTAAGCTACCTCGCTTCATCGCCTCCTTCATCATATTAGTAGCATTATCACTTAGCCTAGCTACTAAAGCTAGCATATTGTCCCACAGCACCAGGTCACATCCTACTCACCTCTCCTACCTCACCATGCCTGTATCACAACAAATCATAGGACCTATGGTGAACCAATATCAGGAAGATACTATTTTACAAAGGCCTTGTAGTACCGCAGACAGAAACCTTAAACTTCGTGCACGCCTACCTAAATTGCACGAACTACCAGCTAAGAAAATTGAACAACTTAATCTCCTAAAAAAAAAACACCTACTGTCGAAGCCAACTGCAGAGTACACTAGGAAAGATAGTAATCCCAAAAAACTCACACAAAACTGTTCCAAACCCACCACCATAGCTAGTCTCAGTACCACGAATCCCAAATCTGAAAGTCACAAACATCATCTCAAAGGTGCGCTCATAAACGCTAGGTCTCTAGTCGCACACGCAACAGAGATCTCAGATATCATTCTCGCAGACAACCTCGATTTCCTGGCTATCTCAGAATCGTGGCTTCATGATGCGGCAGGCCCTGCCCTATCATTAGCAGTTCCCGACAATTATACCATCTTACGAGCAGACAGACACACCTCTCAAGGTGGAGGTCTAGCTATCATAGCCAAGCTCAGTCTTGACATGAGAATTACCACAACCACTATTAAGAAATCCTGCAAATGCCCCGCGGTCAAAATTGCCACCGCTAGCTCACAAACATTAAACCTCATCCTTATCTATAGACCTCCAGGTCCTATTGGAACCTTCACTGAGGATCTCTCTACAACCCTATCCAACAACCTAAAAAGCACCTCCCAAACAATAGTACTAGGGGACTTCAACCTAGGCTACAATGACGCTAAGGACATCCAGTCTACAGCTACTGCTCTGATCCTAGAAGAACTGGGTTTCTCCCAGAAAGTTAACCTTCCCACGCATGACAAAGGTCGTATCCTTGACTGGATAGCGGAACACAACTGTGGAGTAACCATCACAGATACTGTACCCCAGATCTGGACTGACCACCATCTACTACTATTTACAGTAGCTACGAACTCGGCCACGGCCCAGTTCGTAGCTTTCTCACTTGCCCCTCCCATGCCCACGAGGAACAAAAAACTTATGACAGCGGAAAAATTGTTGCCCATCATACTACCACAACTGAACTCGCTCCCAGCTAATACGGATCCTAATGTGCTAGTTGAACAATTCAATGAAACTATCAACACAGCCCTAGACCACATAGCTCCGCTCAATCTACGAAACAGTAAACCGAAAAAACATCTCAACTCATGGTTCACTCCTCATCTAAAAAAGCTCAGGCTAATTAAAAGAAATCTTGAAACCACTTGAAGACTCTCTCCTTCAGCCGAAAACAAACTCAACCTAGCCAAGGCATCTTCCCAATATAAGAAAGACATCCTACTAGCCAAACAGGAAACGTATAATACCAGAATATCTCAATCTAAATCTAGTGTCAGAGAATTGTTCAGCATCCTGAAAGAACTGGAAACTCCTATTGCTCCCCAAGAAAACTACACCAGGGATAAAAAATGGTGCTCCAGTATACAGTCTGCCCTAACCAACAAAGTAGCCAACCTACAAACTAAAATTCCCCTCAAAAAAGCATCTCTCACAGCTCATATCCCACAGACTATAGTACCACCACCAAAACCCAAACAAGAATCGCGTTTTGTAACGCTCACCTGATTCCCGTAGAGGCGCCGGTCTTGACTGGGCGTATACCGTATCTTCAAAGGTGATGTGTAACACACGGCTGGCTCTTTGGGCTGGACCTCTGTGCACTGTATGTCTGACTCGAAGGGTAAGATGTCTGCAGATAGAAAATATGGGATTAATGAACTGGGTTATGAATGTCTCTCTCTTCTTCCCTTTCTCTTCTCCTGTAGAACCCCAAAGGTTAACGCTCTCACCTTAGGTAAGTGAACGCCGTGCTCTCCATCTGCCTCGGGGCAGGGTGCTGTAACCAGTTTCTTCACTGGATAAGGGGAGCAGGCCTCTTGACTTCAGAGGACTGCTGTCCGTCGTTTACTGCACGAACGGTAAGTTTCGAGTAATTCTAATGTCTTTAAAAGTCTTTAGTAATGATGTAGTTTAAAAGTCTTTAGTAATGATGTCTCTTGTTTTGCAGGGTTCCGGCGATGGCGGATGACGGGCTGAAGTGAGTTGAAGACGGAGCCCGTGTGATGAATAGAAGCGCCTGGAAGCACATACGTAAGCGCTTGTTGCCTGCTTCACGATGCGCTCTAACTGTCTTTTTATTTTGCAGGTACAAGTTCGGAGCGGCTGCAGGGTGCCGGAATACCCACTGGGTTAGATGTGGAAAGGAGTAATGGCACGTGAGTATTAAAGTTCCCCAATGTCTTTAAACGCACCTTGTTTTGTCTTTCAGATGCGGGATGCAGCGCCGAAGACCTCCGAAGCGTGCAAAGAGTTGTTAAGCTTTTGTCTTTCAGATGCCGGAATGCAGTGCGAAGACCTCCGGAGCGCACGAAGAGTAGGTAAGCCTTTGTCTTTCAGGCCGGAATGCAGCGCGAGGCGTTGGTGACAGCCGATGGACCAGGTAAGTGAAGCGCTGTCACTGAAGACCGTAATGCTAACCTGTTCTTTCTTGTCTTTATAGGTGTTGCTGAAGACTGGATTCAGGATGGTAAGCCTTTTTCCTTAGGCCCAGGATCAGATGCAGAAGACACAATGAGCGTTCTACTGCAGAGGATGCAGAATAACGCAAAGCAAGATTCATCCATCGGGTGTGGTTTAAATAGCCTCCTGTAGTGCTTAGGTGTCTCCTTCCACAGCCACGCCTAGGTAAGAAAAGAGTTCCTGCTTTCCAGAAGAGTTCCAGTGTTCTGAACCTAGGGAGTGGCTCCTGCCCCACCCAACAGGAAAAGTAGTTCCAAACAGAAGAGGATCAGAGGCTCAAATGGCAGGCAAGTAAGCAGCATGGTCTGCTGCAGGTAAGTCCACCCAAGCATTATGAGCCCGGCGCTTCCAGCGCTGGGACTGGGCATATTTATGAGCCTGGTGCCACTGGCGCCAGGACTGGGTCCAAAAGGTCCCAATTGGGACTGGTTGGCACTCGGAACCTGGGTTATGGATCTGCTTCCAAGGGAGTTGGGAAAACCCTGACCTTTTGGAAGCAGAGATCATGACACGTTTCTGCTTCTCTAAGGTATCGACCATTGAGGTAGAAAAAGTTATCCTGGGACTTAAACCATCCAACTGTAAAGGTGATCAATGCCCTGCCCAATTGATTAAGGATGCTGCGAGAGAATTATCGCCATTCATAACCAAACTCATCAACTCATCCTTTACCACAGGCACCGTACCGAATAACCTAAAAGAGTCTTGAGTACTGCCACTTCTAAAGAAGCAAACCCTTGATCCGGCCATTCCTACCAACTTCAGGCCCATCACGACCGTGCCCTTTCTTCTAAAAATCTTAGACAAAGTGGCATACATGCAAATACAAAACTTCCTTGAATCCAACCTCTTACTCGGAACCCGCCAATCTGGATTCCGCCCACAGCATGGGACTGAGACAGCCCTAATCGATCTCAAGGCCCAAATAGATCAATGCAGAGACAATGGCCAAGCAGCTCTACTCCTACTGCTAGACCTCTCAGCGGCCTTTGATTTAGTCGACCATACAGTCTTATGTAGCCACCTAGACTCTGCAGCCCACTTCTCCAAAGAGGCCATAATATGGATCAAGTCTTTCCTGAGCAACCAAACTATGAGAGTCTTCTCTCCATCAACCTCAGCAGACCCGATCCCCATAACATGTGGTGTACCTCAGGGATCTTGTGTGTCACCCACCCTCTACAATGTATTCACAAAGCCACTCTTTGACGAAATGGATCATCTGGGTATCGCCTACACCAATTACGCAGACGATACCCAAATCCTCCTTCCGCTTTCAGGAGACTGCGTCAGGGATCTGGCCTTAGTGAATAAAATCTACAGCATCGTTCAGGCATGGATGGCCACACACGGCCTATGCCTGAATGATGACAAAACTGAACTCATTATCCTAGGCACCCCGACATACATAACCAAACTCAGCCCTGATTATGCCAATTTCATTATCGATGGGAACAACATAAAAGTAGCGAAGGAAGTGAAGACCCTAGGCATTTACCTAGATGCCACCTTGAACTTTGCTAAACAAGTTAACTCCCTAGCCTCAGCTACTGCATACACATGCAAACTCATCAGAGCTAGCAAACAATAAGACAGCTGCATCACGCTTGCCAGAGCCCTCATACTATCCAAACTGGATTATTGCAATAGACTATACATTGAGGCTAATAAACAGATGATCCACAAAATACAGGTCCTCCAGAACAATGCCCTGAGAGCAGCTCTCAAGATTAACAGAAAGGAGCATATATCCTTGGTAAGAAGAGAATATAAATGGCTATCCACTCAGGATAAAATTCAACTCAAAATCGCCTCCCTCACCCACAAGTGCCTCAACAACAAAGCACCACCATACCTCAACGATAGGCTATACCTTAGAACCTCGACTAGACCCACAAGAACAGCGAATGCTAATTGCCTACAAGTCCTGCGATTTAAACTCGCGACTATAGGAGGACACAGCTTCCCAGTCAAGGCAGCGCAGTTGTGGAACTCACTACCCCATGACATCAGAGAACCCCAGCCCTTTGTGAAATTCAGGCAGAACGTGACCATTTGGCTGAGAGCAAACGACACCTAACTACCCTGACCTAATTGTATCTATTGGCAAACTAACCTGAAGTTCTACTTGCACCCTTTACCAGACTATCTGAATCAGCCTCTTCTTGCATTGGAATGTTCCTGGTAACTGTATATTATTACTGTATATATTATTGTATACTCCCTCAAATATACCCACACCTGTATAACTTTGTTTCTGGACCTAGATCCAGCCGTGTATATATATGCCTACTGTATATTGTATATTGTATGATAACCTTGTACTGTTCCTACTTAATATGTACCTGTAACTAAGTTGAGCATATTCTTGTCCTGTGCGCCCTGATGCCCCAGGGTATGGCGCGCCCTATAAATAATAAACTAAACTAAACTAAACTAAACTAAACTAAACTAAACTAAACTAATACCCCTGGTTAGGATAGTTTGGGTACCCCTCCATCCTTGGCCTCCCCTCTCCCGGATTGGGCTGTCTGGGCTCAGGAAAGTGGGGAAAGAAAGAAGGGCTGTTTTGGGCTTTGAGGTTTGGTGGGTATCGGAAAAAGACATTTGGCCTGGCATTTGGGTAATGACTGCCCTCCTGGGGAAAGTGAGGAGGGAGGTTTCCTGGGTTTCCAGCTGTCTGGTTGCCCCCCCCCCCTTGGGCTGGGAGAATCCACACACAGCCCAGGATGGGCCTGTTGCCATTGTAGCGTGGGCTGATGTAGTCAGGGGAGTTAGGGGTCCCATTGGTGGTGTTACCTCCCTGACTCCCTGTCTGGGATTGGCCCAAGGGCCTTCTGGGTCTGGTGTTGGTGGGATTCTGCGTGGGAAGGTTTTTAGCCCCCCCCATCTCCAGATCTAAAATGGGGGCAACCTTCACCTCCGCCACCTTAGCAGCAACAGGGGTGTTTGTTGGTTTTGGGCTTTTGCTAATATTTTTCTTTCTAGTGGCTTCTGCACCTCATAGAGTGGCTTGTTCAATCACCAAGTCTAGTGATCTTTTCTCATGAAAGTCCCTCACTAGCTGGGTCATAATGTATTTAGGGAGAACATGAAAGAAAGTGTTCACAAATTCCCTACTGTCCGTGCACACCCTTATGGTGGTTTGCACAAAGGCATGTTCAAATTCCTGGACAAATTCTTGTTGGGCCTGGTCTTCCTCACATCGTAGGTTGTAGGCTGCCTTGCGGGCCTCTTGAGGGTTTCTATGAATAGAAAAATGTTTCAGGATGGCCGCCCAATAGGTGGACCATCTTGAATGGTTCTGATCCTCCAGCCCCGCAAAGAAGCTGGAGTACTCAGGTGAAAATGTCTACTTTACATACTCAATACAGCTTTGGCCGTCCTTCAGGTGGAAAGTCTCCATCATCTGCTCAGACAATTCAAGGTGCTCCCAAACTGAATATTTGGCATTTTTGTGGTAGGGCGTGATGACGCTCCTAATAGTTTTTATTTGCTTAAGGGGATCCTTGAGTAAAGCTCTCTTAACTTTGTTAGCCTTTTTAGTTCTGGTCACCCTGGTCCACTCATCCTCTGACTCAGGGGCACTGCTACCAGAGGTGGCTGTCTGATCTTCTAGACTCTCTCGGATTCTGCGAGCTTGGGAATGGCTGGCAGAATGTGGGGGCGTAGTCTCTTGGGACCTGTGGCACTCAAAATAGTCTTCTGACTCTTCCTTGCTCCCAGGATTGGTTGAGTACCACCCCACTGTCCTGGCTGGGAAGAGGTTTTTAGTATGCTCTTAGTGGGCCTATTCTCATGGAATTCCCCACCAAATTTGACCGACTGATCTCTAGGTAGATGGTATTTCTGAGGATACAGTTCTCTGATTCTCCCCTCACTGGAGTCTCCCTGATCAGAGAAGATGGCCCTAGTACTTGGGAACCTGTGCATAGATGCCTGCCCATCTATTTCTGGGAGGCGCTGACCTATTAGCCCCATATTTCCCATTGTGTTGAAGTCTACCATACCCGTGGCCCTTGGTTCATATGAGCCAGTTGACATGAGGGTGGCAGAGTCCATGGAATTGAAGAGATTAAAGTCCCTGATGCCAGTGTTCCTGAGGTTATGCTCAGGGGTTTCCCCTCTCCCATCTGACCTCATCTCTTTCAGCCCCTACTCCGTGATGACATACAAGAATCTGACCCTTTTGTTCCTCTATTAAGGCCTTACTGGTATGAGTTGTTCCTGCATGGCTATCTGTCTATGGAGCCTGTCAATCTTTTCACAGGGAGCCTCATTGTCTCTCTGTGCTTCCTGTCTGAATTGGGAGTATTGGGCCAATTTTTCCTGTATTACTCCAATGTGGAGGTACAGGTAAGCCGCTATTTTGGCAATTTTACATTGCTCTTCTTTTACTTTTGGGGCCATATACAGTTCACTAAGTGCCTGGTGTAATGGACCGTGGTCCTGCTATGTATCTAATTCTGTGGCAGTGACTTGTTGTTTGATTTCCTGCAGAGTTTCTCATCCTGCTCTACCCGTTCACCCCTGACAAACAATTTGTGCAGTAGGTTTTCCCTTGCAATATTGATTTCCACTTGGGTCGCCATTCTGGAAATATTAATTTCCTTCTGATTTATCTCAGGGTTACTTTACTTTTGCAAAACAGGCCCAACTCCTTTGAGTATTTCTATTGAAGGGTGTTTTTACAGTGTAGAACAGTATGGTAGCCCAACAAGGTGTATGTACCCCGTCAGTTAGCACACTGTCAGAAGTGGTATGTCTAATTCAGGATCTCGCGACGAGGCCCCAAGCTGTAAGTGATTTCAATCCGGAACACACCCAAGTCAACGCCTAGCATGTAGTGCACAACTGAAATCCTTAAATATTTGTGTCTAAAAGTTCATTATTCTGAACAATATATCACTCATATCACACCCTTCTCCTGGAACCCCCCCCAGTCACACTGAACCAGGAATCAGGCTGGTTTGCAAAGGTAAATATTTATTAATGTATTTAAAATTTAATCACAATATGTTTTAATAGGTACACAACAATCACCAATTGGGTGATTTAACACTGAATAATATATCTAATACATGAGGAGTAAGTAGTGAGCAAAACAATTCAGCACAGAAAATAATACTTTTTTGTTGGTTCAGATCAGATAGCATTGGTGTTAGAGGTTCCCCCTGCACACCCCTCAACCCCCCAATAGGTAATGCAAAGAGATAGGAGCAGAGGGCAGGTATTGAGGAATGGCAGAAATCAAATAGAGTATCAATCCCAGTTCCCCCTTTCAAACACAAGAGAAAACGGAATTGACTGTCAAGCTGTTAGAATGGCTTTTAAAGTTATCTTTAGAATGAACTGGGCAAAAAAACCAAATATGGTCAACATTGCTGAAATCGTTATACATTCTTATGGGAGCTGCTTTGGATAGTTGCACACAAACACAAGCAATGATTTAACCCAAAGAAAACATTTGAAATCTTAAAATTCAAGTCGGAAGCAATTGAAAGCTGTTTTACAAGTGTAAAACTTTCCCATAACGAAAATTTACAGCAAACTTTTCACTGCGCGCTATTTGCGATAAAGGGAGAATTGCACTGATTTGTTTCTATCAAAAAAACTTAGGGAGTTACAGACATTTTAGGAAAGGTAATTTTTCGAGATAGGCATAAGAATGCAAAACAGGAGTGCACTTTTAAAAATGACAAATGTGTTGCTTACACTAGAGGATGACTATGAACAAAAGGAATACCACACAGGAACACAGTCACTTGATCAGTGTGACTGCCTGCTAAGGAAACTCGCCTTCTTCAGATGAGAAAAGATCAGTGCAGAGATAGTTCTAACAATACTGGTTCTGGAGGAAAGATAGGATGGTTTAATAGAGGGATAAGACTATGCAAAGTACATCTGCTTGTGACACAATTCTTCCTATTTATACACACTGGCTACGTTTTTACCTGGGACCGTCAGGATTCTGGATCTATCATGGACTGACAGCTGGGCGCATCGGACTGGAGAGGGTCAGCAAGGCGCTCTGGTCACAGCACGGCACAGGACTGGACAGGGTCAGCAAGGCGCTCTGGTCACAGCACGGCACAGGACTGGACGGGATCTGTCCTTCTTGGTTCTGAGGATCTTTCAATTCAGCAGGCAAGCAGTAACAGCACAGCCCAGCTGTATTATGATGCTTCCCCTATGCTTTTGGGGTTCTGTTCTAGGATGTGAGGCCTAGCTGAGAATGGTTCAGCTCTGCAATTGGCCTTTTGCTTTGCCAAGTTTCTGGAGTCTGGAGCAAGGAAGATGTCGAGTTCAGCAGCAGGGTGCTCCGCCAGCATCAGGAGAGTGAGTGAATCTGTCTGTCATTCTGAGTGGTGAGCGTCTCTATTTATGCTATGAAATGACATCATAAAGGGGTGGGTGGGCTGGTTTAGCCAAAGCCTGCCCCTTTGAAAGGTGATTGGGTCAGAGTCTACTCTCTGTCTTGATAGGAGGAGAGAAACAGAGTGTCATCTTTATGGTGTAATTTTATGAGGCTGAGAATCCACCCCTAGCCCCTGGAACACAAAGTCTACTTTTGGCACAATACATATTTCCACATGTGCAACCTTTATAGAAATCACCTATACAGATTGCATATTTCACATAGCAGCTATTCCTTGAAACCCCATAGCTGTGGGATCTTGTCTCCGCTTTTCACAGAATTTTGCCCTTTTCACTATGAACACAATGTCCGATTTCTAAGCACATTTCTACAAGTGTGCATGTTTAACATGGGGATGAGTGTATAAAGTTTCACAATCCTAGCGGAAATACATTTTACGTAAAATCACATTTCTTGCCATTGCTGTCCAGAACATGTCACACAGTTCTGGCGCCTCTTCACCCGTGCAGCCAGAAATTAAATTGACAACTCTGTTATTTTTATATTTTTCACAATTTTAAATAGTAAGTTATCAGTCTTTTTAAAATGTGTTCTTTAGCCATGTTAAGCAACAAATGGTCCCTTGGCTCCACCCCTTGGTCGCTCCCTGGAAGCCAAGGAGCCATTCCCCATGTTTGTTCCTTGCAAATACCATTTACGACTGTCTTCACACTTCGAATTTCCTGAGCTGCAGCTTGTCATTGTTCCTTTTCCCATTGTAGACCAGGTTCTTTTCTACCCTGTATTTAACGCCTCTCTGTGATTTCCTGCTGGGGGAAAGTCCTTCCTTCTGTGAGAAACCTGTTATTCAAGTTCTGCAGCTTCAGCCAGGTTTAAATTAATTGTTGAATTCTTTTGGCTTGTCCTTAGCACAAACAAACTTGTTGTATCAAATAACAAATAGAATTCTCCTTCAAGATTTTAAATCCATGGGATCAAAACAATTACAATATGGGTTACTATTAGTAACAGGCCTCTGATATTGCAAACATTTGACTTTTAGTTTATAACATGTTAAAGTTTAATCAGCGAGGTCCCTGACAGCTGTCATCACAGCAGCCCTCTGCTGCACAAAGATTTTTTTTTACAGATCCACAGACAGGCCGCTTTTACTGTGGAGATTTCTTTATGCTCTAAGCCTTTCAGGACATTATACGTTTACAGTGATTTCTTAAACTAAGTGAATTGTAGCACCCAGAGAGAATTTTGAATATTTAAAGGTGTTCTGTACCGGCATTCTGAAGTTTCAGCAGCAAAGAAAAGGTGATTCAAAGCAATATTGGAGTTTCATTTAGCAAAGCACTGCTTTTTCCTTCTGCACTCCACTCCACTTTCAATTGTTGTGGGGTCCAGTGACACATTTCAGTAGAGCGAGCTCTGTTACACCACTGAAAGCATGCGTGGCAGATTAGGCTGCCATCTTTTTTGTGTATTGAATTGTGCGATTTTCAGGGGTTTTGGCGTGCACAAGGGTCCTGCGGCAATTTTGCTGTTTTCTGGCCCCATCATAACAGAGTGATGCAGCATAGCAGAGCAGAAGTGGGTCAATACATCTCACAAATCCTTGAATCAATAGTCAAATAGGAATGTTAAGAGCCTTTTGGCGATTAGCCTAAGATAGTGTGCAGGTGACGGGAGTTCCCCGTTTATGGAACAAACTAGTTTGCATACATACCCACTGCCCATGTGACAGGGCAGTTCATTCTCCCATGTACCTAGAATTGAAAATAGCCTAAATTTGAATAATCACTACTAAGTTACTGTAAATCTAGTTACTCTTGTCACGACCCTCACCCAAAACCCCCTCTGGCAAACCCATTGGCCAGGTGGAGTCAGGACTCGGACCTCTAGAGCCTGGCATCCTCTTCAAAAGCCCTCATGGGGCCAGTCCTGGCGCCTATGGCGCCAGGCTCATACACCATGAACAACAATGTGCTTGGGAACTACTTTATTGTATTGTCAGCCAACATGGAGGCAGCCACATAGCTTGGTTCCCTAAGAACTAAGCTAAGCGGTCTAGTGTTTTGGGTGTGGCAGGCCTGGAACTACTTTCCCTGGTACTACTTTGCCTGGGCTATATAAACCAAACCCTGACTGCAGAACATGCTTTGTGTTAATTTGCAGCTTGCATCGTGACGCTCACTGTGCCCAGCTATTCCCTCGAACCTCGGAGAAGCAGAAACTGCAAGGAGACAAAAGGAACATCATTAGCAGCAGCATCTTGCCTGCAGTCTTCATCTTTAAACACTCGCAGCTACTGAGAACAGCTTCCTCAAATCTGCATGCCTTCTGGACAGAACGACCTGAAAGAGGAAGATAGAGGCAACATTAAAGAAAGCTGTAGAGACATTTACAAATTACGAACTGGTCAAAAGGCTTACCTGGCTGGTCGCCTCTCGGCGGGCACCACTCCGGACATTCCACTTGTGCTGAAGAACACCACGACCTACAAGGAAGGAAAACACAGGTTAGCAAAGGCAAGACTTGCAGCGCTGCGCATAGCGCTTACTTACAGCATCATAGCGCTCTTAATGCGCCATCATTTACCAGTGGGGCTCAACCAAGCCAGTTCGCCGCGCTGAAGCTCCGCATACCTAAGGGAGAAAAAAGAGACATTTTAAACAAAGAAAGGCATGCAGGATAGCAACAAAACTAAAGAACAGCAATAAGACCTACCTGAACAATATCAAATGGGCCAGCGTCAGTGAAGTAACTGGACCGCACTCGCCCATGAAAAACAACGCGCCCCTGCAAAGAAGGCAGGATGGAGAGCACGCCTAATTCTACCACAAGGTGAGGAGAGGGCGCCAGAGGGACTGAAAGCATACCGGGGTAGAGGGAGGATACTTACCCCAGTCGACAGTCTTGAACACAGTCCTCCTGTATTTTCAGGCAAATCTTCCCCGAAGACCACATCAGGGCAAAGCTGAGAAGCATACCAGCGAGTAACCTGGCTGGGTGGCGTCCCTGTGGATACCAGGTGAGCGTAACAGCACACGAAGCCTACCATAACAAATCCACCTGGGCGCCATGGAGACATCAGAAATTGACCAATTGGCCCAATTACTAGGAGAGCTTCGTGCTGAGGTTCATTCTGCCTGACAAGAGACTAATGCCCTCCTAATAGAGACCTAATAGTGACCAAAGAACGCACTGATGAGATTAGCAGGCAATACTTGCAATCACAGGCAGGACATATGCCTCTACCTGGAAGCAATCCAACGATGCAAAACCCTGCCATACCACCCACTCTGGAACATATCACGTTACCTGGAACAGTGCCCCTGGCACCACCAGAAAGGTTCTCAGGCGACCCACGGAAGTATGCGGCATTCATCAATCAGTGCCGCCTTCATTTTCTTTGTAGGCCTGGAGCATTTCCAAATGACCAAGCTCGGGTAGCTTTATTTTTTATTTATTTATTTTACATTTTTAAAGCGCTCACACAGCCCGCGGGCATCGAGGCGCTGTTACAGGAATTATTTGTTTTCTTAGTTGCGTAATTGTTTTTTTTTTTCTTAGTTACGTATTTATAACGCGCTTAAACACCCAGAGGTTTCTAAGCGCAGACCCGGGGATCGAACCTGTGTTGCTTCGTGTCGTCTTGCTTCCAAGAAGCGCACGTTGCCGCTGAGCTATCCTTCCAGATTAGTCTTATCATACCTGAGTGGTAGTGCAGCAGATTGGTCGGTGCCGTTGGTAACCCATGATGATCCTCTATTACATGACTTTGGGGGGTTCCAGAGAGAAATGGAAAAACTTTTTGCTCGCCATACCCAGGAACAAGCAGTAGACAATGAACTCTTGTCCCTCCGACAGGGGAATTAGGACTTGTTAATGTATATTGCTACCTTCAACAGACTGGTTGCCGAAGGTAGGTGGCCAGAAAACAAAAGAACCACGTTATTCCATTGAGGCTTACGAGGCAAATTAAAGGACGTCTTAGCCCAGGTGGTTGATCCACCCAGAGACTGTGCAGAATTCATAAATCTGGTCGTGCAGCTAGACCACTGGTTGCAGGACCGAAAGGCAGACCGGTCTTAGACAGACCCTCGAGGCGTCTATGTTTGACCAAGGGAAAACACACCCTGTGTACCTGAAAATGCTGTAGAACCCATGCAGATTGGAGGGATACGGCCTCCATTAACAAAACAAGAGCAGGACAAAAGAAGACAACAACAGCTTTGTTTGTATTGTGGGAAACCAGGACAAATCCTGAATGACTGTCCAGTAAAACCCCCAAGAAGAACAGTCGGGGCCACAGAGAAGGATGAAGCTAAGGAATCAGGAAACTACCAAGCTCGACAAATGTAGAGGTCAGTTTGTCGAGTGAGAAGAAAGAGTTGCTGACTTCGCACTTTGCAATACCAGTGATCTTAATTAACCACCAACAGTTGTCAAGAATCCATGCCATTGAAGCATACATCGATAGCAGAGCAGTTGGAAATTATATTGATCAAGAACTGGCAGCAGAGATGGGGCTTCGTTTGTGTTCTAAGCCAACTATGGACAAGGTAACCACCGTGGATGGGACAGAAATCGCTTCCGGACCAGTAACACAGTGCACAGCGAGGGTAACCTTGCTGTGCCAGGACGGACATCGGGAGTCTATTTCATTCGATCTCATCAGGGCACCTCAGTTCAGGCTAATACTAGGGATGCCATGATTGGTTGCTCACAATCCTTTGATAGACTGGCGGGCACGAAAATTAACCTTCCCCGGTGACTGCTCCCCTGCCTGCTATTACCAAGAGGAGACACCCGACGTCTGTATCCCCATGACTCCCGGAGCGACAGTATCAACCCTGGGAGCAACTAATTTCTTGCCAACTGAATACCATGATTTCCAGGATGTTTTCCGAAAGGACAAAGCCAATACATTGCCACCGCACAGGCCCTATGACTGTCAGGTCGACCTTGTTCCTGGTGCACAAATCCCTTGCGGCAGGATCTACGCTCTCACAGAACCAGAAAACCTTAATTTGAAATCCTATTTAGACCAGTACCTTGCAAACAGAATTATCCGTCCTTCGAAGTCCCCCGCAGCCAGTCCTTTGTTCTTCGTACAGAAAAAGGAGACTTGAGAACCTGTATTGACTACCGCGCATTGAACCAGATCACTCTGCAGAACCGCTACCCCTTGCCACTTATTCCTGCGATGCTAGACCAAGTTAAAGATGCCCAGATTTATACCAAATTGGACCTTCGAGGAACGTACCACCTGGTCCGAGTCAGAAAAGGAGATGAATGGAAAACTGCCTTCCGTACTAAGTACGGCTTGTTTCAATATCAAGTCATGCGCTTTGGGTTTTGCAACGCTCCTGCGGCATTCCAATATTTCATGAATGACGTCTTAAGGGAGTTAAATGATGTGTGCGCCTTAGTGTACATAGACGACATCTTACTATACTCAGCCTCGGAACAAGATCATGTCAGACACGTTCGTTCAGTCCTCACCAAGCTCCGTCAACATCTCTTGTTTGCAAAGCTTGAAAAATGCTTTTTTCACGTCACCGAAGTAGAATTTCTTGGTTTTATCCTTACTCCAGGAGGCATCAGAATGGACGTGCACAAGGAAGATGCCATTCTGAAATGGCCTTCACTGACGTCTCTGAAAGGGGTACAAAGCATGCTGGGCTTTCCAAACTTCTACCGCCGGTTCATCCCAGACTTCACTCAGGTTGTGCACCCAATCACAGTACTATTACGAAAAAACAATAAAAAGTTTGCTTGGACCGAAGAAGCAGAAGAAGCCTTTCAGGAACTTAATCGAAGGTTTACCTCCGCTCCAATTCTGCAACATCCTTGTCCAGACCTCCCTTATGTCGTTGAATCTGATGCGTCCAGTCTCGCAATGGGGCTGTCCTTTCACAGAGAGACCAGGAAACCGGCCAGCTACATACTGTGGCCTTCTGGTCAAAAAAGTTCTCAACTCCATAGATGAATTATGCCATCACGGACAAGACACTCCTGGCTATCAAATCGCCTTTAAAGCCTGGAGGCACTACCTTCTGGGGGCCAGACACACTATTGCAGTCATCACAGACCACCGAAACCTGCAATATCTCAAAACAGCCAAGGTCCAGTCCTCGCGCCAATTACGGTGGCCCCTTTTCTTCACCGAATATGATTATGTAATCACATTTCGACAAGGAGTCACAAACGGAAAGGCGGATGCCTTATCTCGCATGGGCATAGATTAAATAGTATATACAACTCCAGGCCCAGTACCTATTACACCTGAAGACAAACTCTTGGGTATCACGACAGCCTTAACACAAGCAGAACTACGAAAAGAAATCCAACGGACAATGAATTCTGATGCCTACCTCGCATGGCAAACTCAAGGAGAACAATATACCATCAAGGACCACCTACCCTTTTTTAGGGATCGCCTATATGTACCCAAGAAGGAATTACAACAGCATATTATTTCAAACTATCATGATTCACTGATCGAAGGGCATCCTGGGATTGCCAAAACCCTAGCTAAGGTGAAAGAGAACTTTTGGTGGCCTACCTGGCTTAAGGACATCATTCAGTATATTCAGTCCGGCGGTGTCTGCGCACAAAATAAATCACAGCAACAAAAACCATCTGGTCTCCTACAACCATTGGACATTCCTCCAGTTCCATGGCACACTCTTTCCCTTGACTTCATCACTGATCTGCCTCCAAGCCAAGGGTTCAACACCATCCTTGTAGTTGTGGACTTATTCTCGAAGACGGCCCATTTTATTCCTCTCAAAGGCCTCCCAGACGCAGCCACTTTAGCAAAAGTGTTCTTGGAGGGCGTGGTTAAGCTACATGGCTTCCCTTCGGTTCTGGTCTCTGATTGAGGCAGCCAGTTTGTTTCAAACTTCTGGAAAAAATGCTGTGCAATGGCACAGATCGACGTTCGGCTATCTACCAGTCACCATCCCCAAACGGACGGCCAAACCGAGAGAACCAATCAGACACTCGAGCAATATTTATGGTACATGCTGCACCACGAACAAAGGAATTGGAAAGACCTACTATGGATAGCCGAATATGCATATAACAATTCTTTGCATTCAAGCACGGGACAAATGCCCTTCTATACCCTTCATGGCAGACATCCACATACCTCTGAACTACACTTTCCAGCCAGCCTGGAAATGCCAGCAGAAAAGACTCTACACACAATCATTACTCAGGCTTTCAAAAGGGCAAAGGAACACCTTATTCATGCCAAAGAAAAACAAAAGAGATTTGCCGACCACCACCGGAAAAAGGCCCCTGATTATCAAGTAGGAGACAAAGTTTGGTTAGCCGCTAAATTCGTACCCATCAAGGGAACCCAGACCTTTCATCCCAGATTCTTAGGACCCTATACCATTAAGGCAATTATCAACCCAGCAGCCCTAAAACTGGATTTACCACCTAATCTACACATCCACCCGGTATTCCATGTGTTCCTCCTGAAACCAATGCAACCTGGCACACGGATTGGGACACCACCTAAGCCCATACTTGTTGATGGAGAACCAGAATTCGAAGTTAAAGATATCTTGAACTCTAAATACTCTAGGACCAAGCTATATTATCTCGTCGATTGCAAAGGATTTGGACCACAGGATAGATCCTGGGAGCCCAGTGAGAATATCAATGCACCACGTCTAATCAGGAAAATCCATCGGAACTTCCCAACCAAACCTGGGCCAGACAGAAGGAACACCATGGGAGGGGCCTTAGGGGGGAGTGCTGTCACGACCCTCGCCAAAAACCCACTCTGGCAAACCCATTGGCCAGGTGGAGTCAGGACTCGGGCCTCTAGAGCCTGACATCCTCTTCAAAAGCCCTCATGGGGCCAGTCCTGGCGCCTATGGTGCCAGGCTCATACACCATGAACAACAATGTGCTTGGGAACTACTTTATTGTATTGTCAGCCAACGTGGAGGCATCCACATAGCTTGGTTCCCTAAGAACCAAGCTATGCAGTCTAGTGTTTTGGTTGTGGCAGGCCTGGAACTACTTTCCCTGGTACTACTTTACCTGGGCTATATAAACCACACCCTGACTGCAGAACATGCTTCGTGTTACTTTGCAGCTTGCAACGTGACGCTCACCGTGTCCAGTTATTCCTTCGAACCTCGGAGAAGCAGAACCTGCAAGGAGACAAAAGGAACATCATTAGCAGCAGCATCTTGCCTGCAGTCTTCATCTTTAAACACTCACAGCTACTGAGAACAGCTTCCTCGAATCTGCACGCCTCCCGGACAGAACGACCTGAAAGAGGAAGATAGAGGCAACATTAAAGAAAACTGTAGAGACATTTACAAATTACAAACTGCTCAAAAGGTTTACCTGACTGGTCGCCTCTCGGCTGGTACCACTCCGGACATTCCACTTGCACTGAAGAACACCGCGACCTACAAGGAAGGAAAACACCGGTTAGCAAAGGCAAGACTTTGCAGCGCTGTGCATAGCGCTTACTTACCGCATCATAGAGCTCTTAATGCGCCATCATTTACCAGCGCATACCTAAGGGAGAAAAAAGAGACATTTTAAACAAAGAAAGGCATGCAGGATAGCAACAAAACTAAAGAACAGCAATAAGACCTACCTGAACAATATCAATCGGGCCGGTGTCAGTGAAGTAACTGGACCGCACTCGCCCATGAAAAACAACACGCCCCTGCAAAGAAGGCAGGACGGAGAGCACACCTAATTCTACCACAAGGTGAGGAGAGGGCGCCAGAGGGACTGAAAGCAAACCGGGGTGGAGGGAGGATACTTTCCCCAGTCGGTCAGTCTTGAACACAGTCCTCCTGTATTTTCAGGCAGAACCTTCCCCGCAGACCACATCAGGGCAAAGCTGAGAAGCATACCAGCGAGTAACCTGGCTGGGTGGCGTGCCTGTGGATACCAGGTGAGCGTAACACTCTAGGGTGTGCTTAGTGCCATATTACGAGCAGTGCAGTCTATTTTAAAAAAACAGTTTACCTATGACAGGGCATATGTGGTCACTATAGTTACCTCTTCCCTTTTTTTTGACATTTTCTTCACGAAACATGCAACTTAATGCACAACCTTAACACCCCCTACTGCACCCCATACAATTAAGGAGTGACATTCTACTAGATAGGAAACAAAAAAGCTCAACTACTAAAGGTTACAGTTCAGAGCTTCACAGTGGCAAGGGATCAGATCAAAACATTCTGTTCCCGTTTCAAGACTAGCTTGTAAGGGGACTGCCTCTCGGGCCTGTACTCCCCAATTTCAGGATAAAGATTCCCCTCTCAACATGAAACGATTCCACACAGTCATTGGCCATTGCCGACAGTTTATCGTATGTGCATATATCCCAGAGCTTGTTCATCCTGTTGTTGTTTGAGGGTCTGGACTTATCGTTCCACTTCTGGGCTACGGCCACTTTCCCTGCTCTCAACATAGCTTCACTCAGTTTTGGTAATCGAGCTTCATTACTATCTTCGCCTGGAATCCACAACAACACTTGCAGGGGATCCAGCTCATGGGATATCCCAATTGTTTCTTTGATCCAACTAAGAACTTCAGTCCAGTAAACTTGTATTCTAGGGCCAGACCACCACATGTGGAACCACAAGCCTGGTTGACGCAATCCCTAGGGTAAAAAGAGGAGGTTCCCACAAAGATTTTGGACAGCCTCAGAGGAGGGGGTGCCAGGCATGCAAAACTTTAAAGTTGTTTTACATTGCAGAAATGCATAGGTTACCACAAAATATACATTTAAAAATCCTACTCAGGTGGCCTCTGAGATTTCCCATCCTGCCTGTTCTACCCAGGAATGCTTGAAGGTATGCCATCCTTCTAAATCTGCTGTAACCATTACCTTGTATAGTTTGGAGAATATTCCTTTTCTAGAGGTAGCTTTGTTGAGGACTTGTTCAAATAGGGTCAGAGGACGGGAGATCTTGGAGCGCCACTTTGGGTCCGACATAATTCCCTTCAATCTAAGGTACTCAAATACATTCAGCGATCACACACACAGTACCTCCATCATGGGTTCATATTCCTTGTGAAACTTTATACACTCATCCCCTTGAACTGATCTTCAGAGAATAATTGTCCTGCTTTCTCCAATCCCCGGTCTGACCATGTTTGTGAATGACGGAAGCCTCTACTCCCAATGTCTAGTGGAGCCTCCCACACTGACCTCAACGGGGAAGGCTAGGAAGAGAGTAGCTCACTGAATGTTCCCTTTTTCCAAAGACTCCATAGCACTGCAAGCATTGGGTGTCTTAATTTTTTCAAGAATGGCTTTTACAGGGGACCACAGTTAGTCCCAGACTTTGCTTGGATAGGTGTATAGGTCTTCGATTTCGGCCCAGTATGCACCTAGGTCATCCCTAAGGTGTTCCAACATGACCCATAGCTGGGGCGCTTTGTGGTATAACTGAAAATCAGGAACGCCAAAACCCCCAAACTCTCTGGGTAAGGTTAAGGTGCTTCTTTTAATTCTGGGATTCTTCTCTTTCCAAATGAATGTCTTTCAAGTTGGAGAAGAACGTTTCTGGGAGGGGGGTGATGAGAGCCATAAACAAGTAAAGTAACCTAGGCAAAACATTCATTTTCACTGACACCATTCGCCAAAACCAGGGAAGCTTTAAAGGGGCCCATCTGAAGAGGTCTGCTCTAATTGTATCCAACATGGGGTCAAAATTAGTCTCCACCGGCATCTGAAGATTTCTAGGCAGGGTAATCCCCAACTAAGGTGTGGCAGAATTCTCCACTGTCATCCCACATAGACTCCTCCTACCTCTGGATACCAGATAGCCCCCGAATTGGCATTATAATTGATTTCAGGATATTTACTTTTAGCCCTGAGAAGCGTCTGAATGCTTTGATTTGCTTAAGCAGCTCTGGTAGGGATTCATCCACCTCTATTAGGTAACATAAGATGTTATCAGTGAAAAATGAAAGCTTGAAGTTGATGTCTGCACATTGAAATCCCTTAATCCCTGGATTTTCCCTAATTGGAATTGCCAATGGTTCCTTCGTTATTGCGTATACAGGGGAGAGATAGGAAAGCCTTGTCTAGTTCCTCTAGAGAGACGGAGTGGAGTTGACAAAACCCCATTCACTGCAACCCTTGCTATCTGGTTATTATATAGGGCAGAGATCCATTGCCTAGAATTCTGTCCAAAGCCCAATTTTTGCAAGACCCTCCCGTCATACACCCATTCCACACGGTCGAAGTCTTTCTCAGAGTCTATGGAAACCAGATATGCACGTAAACTCTGGTGTTGCGCCTCATGCATTAAGTCAATCGTTTCCATAATATTATCAGCGCCTTGCCGGCCCGAGATGAAACCCACCTCGTCATCATGAATTAGAGAGGGCATAAGAGGATGGAGTCTGTTGGCTAACACCTTTGTCAAGATCTTTACATCAGTGCTCAGCAGGGAGATAGGGTGCTATGATTGGCATTGGGAGGGGTCTTTACCTTACTCTGGGATTACTCTTAAGAGGACCGACAGCATAGATCTCGGGAGCTCACCATACAGCTTTGCCATAAATGGGGCCATGGTGGATCTAAACATTCTATAAAATCAAATTGTAAATCTGTCCTCCCCTTGTGCCGTGCCGCCCTTCATAATACCAATGGTGTCAGCTATTTCTTTCTCAGTATAAGGGCTTCCAGAGCAGTCATTTTATCACCCGGGAAACTTGGGATGGGGAGAGAGTTCAGGTATTTGTCTATTAGAGAACTCTCTTCTTCATATTCAGTTTCATATAGGGTTTCGTGATATGTACAGAATTCCTCTGTTATCAATGCGTTATTGTCATGTGCTCTACGCATCTGCCACCATGGCAATTATGGAGTAAATGGAGGCTTCACCGCCATTAAAATGTTCCATCTGGTTTCTTTCTCTTCCTGTTTCACCGGTCTAGCCTTTCTGTGCCTTGTGTTTCCCTTCTGCATTTAGCCACGTCCACCTTTCCTTTCGGTGCGTTGCAACCCTTCACTTTTTCGCTATGGGTGCTGTGGCTTTTCCTGGTGCTCCTCTTTGGATTGTTCGTTGGCCGTGCTTTTGTCCCGGCCCCTCTGCCTTCCAGAGTTCATTTCCCTCTTCTGTTTCCCCAGCCTTGCATGTCTCTGCCGCCCTGCTTCTTCTAGATTTCGGGTTCAGCATCACTTTCATTCTTTCCCATCAGCTCTCGCTTTCTCCGAGTTCCTTTGCCTTTACTTCACTTTCATTTCATTCCCCGCTCTTTTTAGGGCTCTCATTACGGTTTAGTTATTTTGGATCTTTCCTTTCTTTCTCTCGCTCTCTCCTTCTTTTCACCTGCCACTTGGAATTTCTCTTTCCTTTCCTTATGCTTTCCGCTATCCTTTCCCGGTTACCCCTCTGTTTCAGCTATTCTGAATTTCCTTGGTGCCCTCCTGCACGATACCGATCTGGACTCCAGATTGCTACGAGTATCTTCTCTGAGTGCTCAGGGACACCACGTACAAAAAGTTGCTACCTGTAGACACTACCCCGCCTTCATTTCTGTGACAACTGGCTCTGTTCATCTTCACTCTCAGCAGACTTCGAGGTTGGAGTTCTCCTTCAAAGACATTAAACAACTATCCTGAGAGGTTTTTTTCAGCTTCCGCTTTTTTCCTCTCATTGGCGTTCTCGGAAGGGGGTCCCCTGTATATTCAGGGAGCCAGGGTGGCTTCCCCCAGGGGACGGCCGTACCTCTTCTCAAGAAAAAAGCCACCCAAGAAGAAGGGCCAGAAGAAGAAGTCTTCAACTGAATAAACAGGTGAGCAGGAGTGAGGTTCGGAAGAGTGTGAGGTATCCAGAATTGACAGATTGCAATGCTTAACAACCGCAAACATGGCCTCCGTAGAACAGGTCCCGGAATTACTTACTGCAGTGCAAGGGCTTTCCCAAGAGCTCCAGAGTATCAAGGCCGAAAACGCTACTCTCAGGCAGAGAGTAGACAACCATGAGAGAATGTAGACTGAATTACCCCCTCTAACTCTGACTTCAGGCAAATACAATGGTTCACCTCGCAAGTTCAAAGAATCTATCGAAGCTTGCATAATTCACTTTACATTTAGACCTCAGACCTTTGTTTCTGATCAGGCACGCATCGGGTTTCTAATTTCTAACCTAACGAGAAATGGTCTGGCCTGGGCCACGCCGCTAGTCACTAGCGCCAGTCCCCTGTTACAAGACTACAGTGGATCTCCAGCCCAATTCAAAGAAGCCTTCGAAAGAAAGGAGATGCTCAAGTGGCTAGTGGACAACTACTAGACATCCACCAGGGCAATAGTAATCTACTGTCCTATATTTCAGCCTTCAAGCGAATAGCAGCAGAGAAAGGGGAGCCAGGGTGGCATCCCCCCGGGGACGGCCATACCTCTTCTCAAGAAAGAAGCCAACCAAGAAGAAGGGCCAGAAGAAGTCTTCAAATGAAGAATCAGGTGAGGAGGAGCAGGGTTCGGAAGAGTGTGAGGTATCCAGAATTGACAGTTATCCACCCTTTTCACCCCATCTGGTAGTTGAATTGTTGCAACCCCTCTAGCGTTTTTTTATTCCCTTAAACTCCAGGCTACGATTCTGTTGGCTCGCTCCCCCCACTCCATGTATTTTTGCTTTGGAAATGCTAGCTGTCGCTCCATTTGGTGGATCATCAGGGCCTTTAGTTTCGCTTTTTATTTCTGGAGTCTTTCCAGGTCCCTAGGAAACATCTGGGATTTCAATTTCCCCCGTTGTTGTATGGCTTCTATGTTCCCCCTGATTTCCTCCTCTTGCTCCGCTTTCTCCCTTTTTCTCCTGGCTCCCATGCCCATTAGGACATCTCTAATTGTTGCCTTGAAGGCCTCCCATATAGGCAGGACCCCTGTTTTGCCATTATCATTCAGTTAAAAAAATCCCTAATCACCCCCAGCAGAGTTAGGCCAATTTCCTTATCTTTTAAGAACAGGTAATTACAGGACCATCTACCAGTATGTTTCCCCATGAAACAATGTCCTAGGGTGACTAACACCAGGTCATGGTCAGACCACGATACAACTTCTGTGGTTGTTCTCAGCACTTTGTTCCATAGGGGGCTTTCAATAAGGAAATAGACGATTCTAGAGAAAGCTTTATGAACTCTCGAGTAATAGGTGAATGGGGGCTTGTGGCCCCGAACCTTAGTGAAGGAGTCTACCAAACTCAATTCTGTATAGATTTGGTGAAATCGGAGAACTCTCCAGTATTTTCCTTGGGACACCTTATGGGGTTTCGTTCTTTTCCTATCCAGGTCTGGGTCTAGGACCATATTAAAGTCACCCCCTATAATGAAAGTGCCCTCTACAAAGCATCCCAAAATGGTTGCTGACTCTCATTGGGGCAGTATAGTGGGGCAGCACAATGACAACAGTGAACCCAATGCCATAGAATTAGCTGAACCAAACATTTTGACCTATTACAAACTCAAGGAGGCTCCACTGTTTAGCGTTTTCATTGCTCTGACTCAGACCCTTAAACATGTCACGATTGTACCCAGTGTTCCCAGCTTTCTGTAGAATGATATGACTGATATGAAATGACTCAAACAACTTTTGTATCCCTGCAAACCCCCCAACAACCACATCTACTCCCCAGCCCACCCCTATATCACTGGGCCAGACCACCAAGAGCAAACACCCCCCCACAGGATTTAATGTTCTGACTCCTCTGGGTCCCCTCCTACTCAGCCTTTTTCCTGGACAACTGGCACACTCCCCATGTTATGTGCACATGGGGGTATCATTCTAATGCCCCCCCCATGATCATCTGTGAGTGGCTTACGAGATACCTCTGCCCCACAATGACTTTTAGTCCCTGTTTGGCTCACAAATTAAAAAATGTGAGTCTACTCGGAGCTTGCCACAAAGGACCATTCCGGCAGGACTGAGCCCCCACCAACCAACGATGGAGGTATCAGAACTCAGACTCTTCATTTTTTGTGACGACCTCTGGCTCGGCAACTATATGCAGGGTGTTTGCTTTTCACGGTTGATAAGTCACTGCTGCTTGAGAGCTTGAGACCCTCCAGGCTCTCCTGACAGGTATGTGTTGGAGATGGTGGATTCGTTTTTTAAACTTGCGAAAACCCTTGACTCGCCTTCTTTCCCCAGGTCCTCTCCTCCCTGCACCTGTTTCCGACCTGTCCGCTGTAGGGCATTCTGTGGGCCCTGGAAGTTCCTCTCCAAGCAGTTCCCTGGTAATCTTGCTGATGTCATCCTCCAATGTCATTCTGTATTTAGCTCCATCATATTCGAACACCAGGGAGGAGGGGAAGCCCCATCTATACCTCACGCCCTTTGTATAAAGCCATTTGGTCTGGGGGCACAGAGGCGGCATCTAGTCAATGTGAATGCAGAGAGATCCTGGAAGATAGTTATTTGTGTCGCCCCAATTCCATCAGGCTTATTTTCCTGAATCTGTTCAGAATTTTAGCCTTTTCAGAGCAGTAGTGAAATCTGGCCAGAATAGAGCCTGTGTCTCTGGTTCCTCCTACTGCCCTGCGTGCTCTGTCGATAGTGGCTCCATGGTGTTACCCTCATTAAATATCTTTTTGACAACTTCATTTATTGCTCTGATGATGTCGCATGTAGGTTCGCCTTCTCTCTTTGGGAATTCGAAGAACCTGAGGTTATTATGCAGTTCCCTGTTTTTGCAATCATCCATCCTTAGCTTAACCTCCTCATCCATCCTCTCCAATTCCGAGATGCGCACATCCATTTGGGTTTCAAGAATCTCCCTGTAGTGTGGTTGACTTCTGACCCCTGAAGTCTGTCCTCCGTATTGTCAACATTCTTAATGAGACCATCCAGCCTGAGGCCAATGTCTGCTCGGAAGCCCCTCATTTCCTCTAACAGTGCTCCATTTCCTTTTTCATAAACTGGTCGTCGTCCACCATTGAGGTTGGGACTGAGCTGTGAAATAGTATTTCTGGAGCGATGGTTGCCAGTTCATGGGATATTGCAGGCGAGATTACCTAGGTCTGTGCTGTAAAAAAGAGTGGTGGCGGGTCGTGTGGGAGTACTCACTTCACAACAAACTTCACACTGTTGCACCAGCTCCAGCCCAGGGTGGTCCCTCACTGTTTCATAAAATGGGGTTCCACACTGCTCTGGCTGGCTGGGGTGCTGAGTCCCCTAATCCTCTGCCTGAAGGTCGGGAGGACCCTGCACTATATCTCCTGGGGGGCGGTGGTGGAATCACCTGGTAGGTCCTCCAAGGGTCCTCCTCTGCTGGGAGCACACTGCCTCCTTGCACCCCTGATGGTAGGCAGCCTGGGTCACCAACTGCCTCACCCACTTTGCTCACCCGGGTAGTCACAGGAGGGCGTCAGGCCCGCTGCTGGGGTCCCCTTACCCATGCTCCTCTGGTGCTCACAGGCACTTCTCCGTTGCTCTGTTGTCAGACTCTGGGCCCCACCCGACTGGGGCCTCTTCTCCATTGCTATGTAATGAGAGGTGAGCAGCTGGTGCTCTGCGATGGGCCACTGCGTCTCCCTCTTGCAGCCCACTTCAGTGCAGCGGTCCCCTCTATCAGGCTCCCTTGGCTGCATTGTCAGATCCAAATAATGGGGGGGGCCAGGAATGCAGCAAACACCATTAAAGAATTAAGCACCGGACTACTGGTGCTCTGTCCCTCAATCCCTGCCATGGGGCCTGGAGCCTGTC
This sequence comes from Ambystoma mexicanum, assembly GCF_040938575.1. Classification (NCBI taxonomy): domain Eukaryota; kingdom Metazoa; phylum Chordata; class Amphibia; order Caudata; family Ambystomatidae; genus Ambystoma; species Ambystoma mexicanum. Next base: position 965,024,315 of record NC_090933.1, on the reverse strand, counting down.
CAAACTCTGAGCTCGTTCTACCTGTGGGGCAGCTCTTCTTACTTGCTGTTACTGCAGATACCCAGCCTCACTTGCTCACCCTGTGGTGCTTCCTGGCGGTTCTCTGTGCCCGGTGTCTGTGCTGGGTTTTTCAGCACAACATAACTGGGTCGTCTTTGGCCCTAGAAGCCCAGGGTGTGGGTCAAATGTGCTTCGGGGCTGCACTTTTTGCGGGGGTTGCCGGGTCTGCGATTAGGACACCTTTTGGGTGGGGGGGGGGGTGAGGTCCCTTCAATGCCTTGTGGAGAGGGAGCTACACAAAAATGCTTCAGCATCTATGCGCCCGATAGTGGCCTCCATCTTCTCTTTTTTGATTGCCCTGATTTATTTTGAATCTGCCTTTGGGATCTGTTGCAATGTCACACACCTTAAAACCAAGCTGCTTGTGGATTAGGATTGCCTCTTTTTCAGAGGTGTTACCCATTCATGGGACAGTAAAGGCCTGTTCTAACCGATGTTTACACAGTCTGACCCCATCGGCTGGGGAGAGGTGGGTCACCTGGAGCATAATACATGTCTCCAGCTAGATAAAAGGTGTTTCTGAGTGTATTTGAGAGCTGAGCCTGTAATATTTCCGGGTGGTCAGCACCAGGGTCTCTGCCAGGGAATGTCTCTGTTATTCTTAGCCATGGACACCATATCTTGCTCAGTTCTACTACGGAGATTGAAGATTTTGCATATAATAAAGAGTTAACAAAATGTGCCTATGTTAATCTGAACTGAGTACCATGGATAGAATGGTTGCTATCTGGGATTAACACACTGTACTTTCCTTCCCATGGGAAGTGTCCTGAGGGAGATCCCTATTCTGAAAGGATACACCAGGCAATGACATGCTGCAAAGAGTCCGAATTTGAGGTCCCAGAGCTCAGTATATTCATTAGGGATCCACTAGGGGTTCATCAAGGTTGTATAGTGGCTCCCACCCTCTTCGTACTTGTATCTGGCTGACCTATGGAAGAAAGCTCTATTTTGGGGGGCTATGCTCCTAAATGGGGTGATTTTCAGGGGGGCTGTGTAGCCTACGCCGATGAGCTGGTCTTAGTGGATTATACTCGGGTGTGGTGCTGCAGCGATGTCTAACTGGGCCTGGAGAATATTTTCAGAACAACCACCTTAAGGTGAATAAAGCCAAATCCATGGCATGACATGCAGCTGCAGGAAGAAGCTGCCCAGCTATGCATGGAGAATAAAGGATGCACCGATTAGGAAGGTGGAGTGTCTTCAATACTTAGGTTTCTCTGTCTGCTTTAAGAGCAGAAGGAAAATTGAGGAAAGTAAGATGGAAGGAAGGGTTGGGGCATGTCTATCCATGGCTAAGAGAGTCAAGAGTACTCTATGTGAATTCTTGCTACTTCCTTTCATAGAGTTCTATCGGGAAAAGATCCCTGCAGTGGCACTGTATGGGTGTGAGCTATCCACCGGCAGGAATAGAAAACTCTATGAAACTATGGAAGGGAGTATCCTGAAGAGGTCTCTTGGGCTGCCAACCTCAGTCCCAGTTAGCTTGATGAGACTTGAGCTGGGGCTGGTGTTTTGGTCGGCACAATTACACTATACTTCAAGTTCAAAAAAGCAGAACATCCCCAGATAGAGTACTGTACAAATGCACAAAACCATACAGGGCAACAAACTGGAACCCTATGCGCTTGTCAGGGTGACGGCCACTTTGTAAAACAGGTCCAAACTAATAGATAAGCAGATGTGTAGCTGCTGCGGATGGTTACCTTTGCCCAAGGTATCCAAGAAATAATATAGTACAAGAATTGACACAACCACACTGCGCAATTACATTAGTAATTTATAATCAATTTCATATAATGAATACAGCCGACACGTGTTTTGACCATCAGGTCTTCTTCCAGGCTAGTATCCACAAGATGACATGGTCAACATTAAATACAAAGTCATTGCATGCGTGTTTCGCACATAAATTAACAAAACATTTCACATTAATAATATTGAGTAGATACAAGCATTTCATATATCATAAAATGGTCAAATACAACCCAGAAGCAATAAGGGAGGGGTAACAAGTTACAGATTTAAATATATAAATCCGATTTGAATATAAGAAGCAAAGAGTATGAACAGTGCATGCATGTAATCAAAAGCAATAATAATGAGTAATGCATAGGATACAAAGAGGTCATCCCGGTCACATGAAAAGGGCAACAAAGTAAAGAAGAGTATATTGCTCACAGTTCTCACATGACCAGTGAGATTGCATGGTACATGATTACTATTGTGTAACACCGAAGCCAATAGCGTGATTATACTATGATTATACTGCCATGAGTTTCCAAGTTACACCAATGTAGGAACTCATCTGGGTCTGACAGCCATTGTGCATGCCCCTGGGTTTTGACCTTGGGGCGTTGATACATTTATAAAAGGGGCAAGTGAGTGGATCCTCGGAATTACCGCCCAATCGTACTCCGCGATTCCATGGGGAAACTTTTCGCCTCAATTTTGTTGTGAGACTTGTCCAAGTGTGCTATGCTAGTGGGAATACTAGAATGGCGCCAGCCAAGCTTTTTGTGGGGTGTGGGCACCTCTCTGAACATCTTCACAATTGGAATTTTGAAACAACAAGCATTGAAGTCATGGACCTGTATCCACATGGCATTCATGGACCTGGAACAAGCCTTCGACTGTGTCAATAGTGCAAAGCTGTGGGCGAAACTAAGAACTTGGAATTGCCCCGCAGATCTTTTGGAGGAGATTTGTGCCTTCTATTCAGACACATCAGTGCAAATAAGGCTTGACGCCAACGGCATCCTCTCTAATAAGATCCTGACCCTCCGGGGTCTAAAGCAGGGATGCGCCTTGACTTTGCTGCTATTTAACCTGTATATTTCTGACCTGGGTGAATGACAGAAAGCAGTGAGAGCTTTCCCACCTAACATCGATGGAACTGCCATTCCCTGGGTCTTATATGCGGACGACTTAGTGTTCATGGACTACACCTAAATTGGCTAGCAGAGGAGAATAAAAAGCTTTACTGACATTTTAGAACACGATGAACTGAAAGTCAACTAAAAAAATCCAAAATTCAGAGCATGTCATCCACAAACAGGAGACCGAGAAAAGATCTTTCCTGGTGGGTGCAGAATGAGCGGATGGAAGTGGTATCAACCATGGTGTATTTGGGGTTTGTCATCAACCGAAATATAGATGACAGAGCTGTTATGACCGGCTCTTGGTCATAGGGTTCACTCCAAGGGACACTCAGGATACACAGGCCAGGTACGCATAGTGGTTACTTTATTAGCTTCTTAGGTTACAGGATCAGATGTCAACAAGTCATTAGGAGATAAAGAGGAAAGGGACAGGAGCCCACTGGCTCCCACCACCCAGGCTCACATAATCTAACTGCCTGGGTTAGAACCCATTCAACCCCAAACATTCTAATCTCACACTCCAGACTCACAGCCTACATTCTGATGGTGACATCAATCCTGGCTCAGCACACATGCAAGTATAAGAGCCAACCCTAACACCTCCTTTCCTACAACCAACAAACACACCTCAAACACACACCTCCTTTCCTACAACCAACAAACACACCTCAAACACACACTTAGAGAAAGCAACCCTAACGCCTCCTCCTCTTGCATAAAGAACAACACACACTTTCACAAGAGCAAGACACACCTCACTCTCAGCAGAGTTCCGCTAACCCCAGAGATTGAACAAACAGGCGTAACTAACATCCTATGACAGTCCCAGCCGCCACATCTAACATTCCTAACCAATCAAAACATCACAAATCGCCTTCCGTTCCCGCCTGCCACAAAGGAACCTCGAACTGCCACTTTCGAGCACTAACCGCCCACCTCGGCAAACAAACCACAACACTACCAAGACCAACCAAACACAAAGCTCCTTCCGTTCCTCTCTGCAACAAGGAACCTCGGACTGCCACTTCCGAGTACTAACTCCCAAAACCGGGAAAAACCAGGTACTGTCATAACTGCGCAAGATACTTACTAACAACCCAACAATCTACCTGGGTCACCAAGAAACCACAGTCACAACTCATGCCTCTGTCAAATCCATTCCAAAATTCAAGCAACACAGACACACCTAATCACCAGTCACTCACCTCATCACACCAATAAAGAAACGCAACCAGCTGTCACTAAACAACCACCACCAGCATAACGCTACAAATGTTGGCCAGACAAATGAGCCCTTCAAAACCAAATAAACACCCCAAAGTGAACACAGCTGCAGATGAAACGTTGCCAGGCTTCTGAAATTAATCAAGAGCGGACTCAAGAACAATTCCAAAAGTCACCTAAAGTTAAAAGAAAACACTAAATGCAATGTAACTTGCATCTCCAGAATTCCAAGCAATCCCTTGACCTTAACAACTCCAGGGTCACCAAAAACATCAAAGCTTCACACAGCTTCAAGTAAACTCCACAGAGCTAGACACCTTCAAAAACAACATAGAAGCTTCACACAGCTTCAGGCACTAGTCCCCTGCTAGATGCCTCTGGACTGCTCCGCAGAGCCACAATCCAAAACAACATAAAAGCTTCACTAGGTTTCATGTGAACTCCTCAGAGCCACCAATCATCACAAAAACACAGCTTTGCAAAGCTTATGGTACTAGTCTCCTACTAGGTACCTCTGGACCCCTCAGAGTCACTAACCAATTAATCAAAGTTCCAACTAGCTTCTATACTAGCCTACCACTAGTAACATCACTAACCCCACAGGGCCTCAAAACACCAAACACCTCCAACTCCGCAGAGTCCCCTGACCAACCCTGGTCATGTACATCAATTAAAACATATTCCAAAAAACAATAAAAAATATTTCAAAACCCAACACTGGTCATGCACCAACACTGAAACATTCACATACTGCTACAACACTCACACAAACACAGGATGTTCAAAATACAGACAACCCCGGCATAGAATGTTAACTGCTAAGGAGCGCTGCAGTCACTCTGGCAGTCATCATGGGTTGCACATCCATACACGCACAAACAGAACATCACGCCTACAATGCCTCAAAAATGGTTATAGTAAGCATTGCAATGACATATCAATAATAACATTATAAATTGCAGTTCTCATTTCCTAAAAGTCCATGTTGCCAAAGCATGGGCAACTCTAAATGCTGAAATGACTCAAAGATTGTGGTAACCATTAATGACCAACATCACTCTTATTGTGCTTTAAGATCACAAATCTCACACCACACACACACAAGCAAATCATAGTCTTAGGATGATCAGAACATTGAAACATAGTACATCCAAGTCACATTTTCTAAAAGTCCATGTCGCCATTAAACAGGTAACCTAATATGCTAAAATGCCTCAAACCGTTATACTAAGCATAATAGGATCAACACCCTTTGATTGTCCACCTCAATCAACCTCATATGTGCCACTCACACACAACCCCTGTCACAACACAAATGTGGAAACCAACTTTAAATGAGACCTAAACGTCCATGTTGCCAACTGGGGCCAACTCTAAAACCAACCTGCAATGCCTCAAAATGGTTACATCTAAAATAAAATGCATCTCCTATTCTAAGTGCAACATCATTCTCACTAATACTTCTCATGGTAATTCACTACTAATGCACAACAGTACTCTTCAGTCGCTGCTTGCCACATCGTTGCTCAATCCATTATGACATTTTACTTTTAAATGAAACTCCAAAATTTCTTCTGCAAGCATAAACTAATCATCCCCAAAAACTACTATCATACCCAAACCCAAACAGTAACCATTTTCTCATTGCATGGTCCCCACCTCAGACCAAATCAGCATAGCGTCTTTTCTCATTAAAACCTTTAGCCTCCAGGCGCATAAAAGGCACAATTACGCTTACTTGGCATGGAAATTACACTTCCCCTTTTTAAATAATGCTGGCATAGTCACTCAGGAAATGGTGGCACACTTGGGCAGCCTCATGCAACCCTGCCAATGTCTCCTCATGTACCAGGGGGCCTGCTCCTGGCAGACTCCAACAGGCCATCCTTGACCCAGGCAGGCTCCATGGGGCAGGATACTTCTGACACCCCTGGGTGGTCGCCTGCAACAGCCCTGGGGGCTGACTAAAGCAGTACTTGGTGGCTGACTCAAACAGCCCTGGGTGCTTTCCATTTCTCCAGACTCTTGGACAGCCTCTAATGACTCCTGGCCTCAAACAGGGCACTCTCCCTTCTTCCCAGGGGTCTCCTCTGACAGGCTGTCCCTTCCAGCCCTGGGTGATTTCCATTTCTCCAGACTCTTGGACAGCCTCTAATGACTCCTGGCCTCAAAGAGGGCACTCTACCTTCTTCCCAGGGGTCTCCTCTGACAGGCTGCCCCTTCCAGCCCTGGTGGACTGGCTCAAACAGCCCTGGGTGATGGGCGCAAACAGTCTATGGGGGGCAGTGGGCTCTCCCTCTCTCCTTTCATTCACTTGTCCTCTTGCCTGCACCCCCCGCAGCAGAGTCTCTTCTCCTCTCTCACATGACATCACACAGGTACCTGCATCTCCTTTTGCTTCACTTGGTGTCCACTCCAAGGTCCTCCTTCACCATACCTTGGCCCATCCTCGTCGCCAATTGTTATGACCGGCTCTTGGTCATAGGGTTCACTCCAAGGGACACTCAGGATACACAGGCCAGGTACGCATAGTGGTTACTTTATTAGCTTCTTAGGTTACAGGATCAGATGTCAACAAGTCATTAGGAGATAAAGAGGAAAGGGACAGGAGCCCACTGGCTCCCACCACCCAGGCTCACATAATCTAACTGCCTGGGTTAGAACCCATTCAACCCCAAACATTCTAATCTCACACTCCAGACTCACAGCCTACATTCTGATGGTGACATCAATCCTGGCTCAGCACACATGCAAGTATAAGAGCCAACCCTAACAAGAGCCCATTACCTTTCACTCCGCACCAAGACCAAATGCTTGATGGCCCAATGAATGAGAATTGCTAGTAAATACTGTAAATTCTCCTTGGCCCCGCTACGATCATTCTATCGACATGAGGTCGTACCCATTCTCACATATGGTTCAGAGGGAATGTTAAACATGTCATGGACTGCATGGACCTTATTAGAGGGTCTGTTCTGGAAAATCTTGATGCTACTCTCCTCATTAGCAATTGCAACCATCAGGCATGAACTGAGACTGCAGTCATTAGAATCAGTCACCGCCTGGAAGTCAATGGCGCTCTACAGGAAATGTAATATCGTGGAAAGATGAACTTCATTCGAAATGTTCATTCCATCAACACTTCATCAGATCATGCTCTCAATAGATGGTGGGTGAAAATCAAAGGAATTCTTGTTGACAGTGAGTTGGACAAAGAGGAGCTTATCCAGAACCCAATGAAGATATAAAAGAAACTCCAACATCAGGATTGGGTAGAGACTGTTCGGAAAAGAAATGTAGACATTCTGAGACCCTGCCTAGAAAGGGAAAAAAAGGCTTAAATCAGTCGACACATTATCTGCTGAAATTCCCTTTGCCCTACTATAGGAACCTGCTCCTTAGAGTGCGTTTAAACATCTTACCCACCAGAAAAGTTGAGTTAAGTAGGAAATTAATATCCAAGGAATCCTCACATTGTAGATTCTGTGAATTCCCAGGGGTGGTGGAAACTTTGTTTCACTTAGTGACTGCTTGTCCATCCCTCTCCAGCTTGCTGGGGATTTTCCTACAGGTCCATAAGAATTACTCTGCCACAACATTAGACCTTGCGTGGTTGGGAATGGATACTTATGGGAGAGAAAGAGTCAATCTATGCCTGGCAATGTTGCAATTCATTTAAGCAGTATTGAAATCTCCAAAAGAGGCTCTCAGACCGAAGGGTCGTGTAGATCCAAACAGGGTGTAGTCAAACATGAGAATAATTTTAAGGATGTCATGTTAAATAACCGATGGTGAAAATGCTAGAGGTCTTCTAGTGTTGTGTAAATTGTGTTTTAAGTTGATGTATGCCTTACACTTGTGTCGTGAAGATAAAGGATGTGTTTATAATGTAAATGATTAAATGCTTTACTATGTAAGTCTAACCAATAAAAAAACATGTTTTAAATGCATACTTGTAAGAAATCTTATTAGACCCACTCTACTGGGATATAGGCTGAATCGCCAATTTACACCATTTAAGTGACTGGTTAGGTAAGATGCTCCTTGTGCACACCCCAATGTTGTTGGGCTCTGAGTACTCGCACATGAGTTGTGCATACCTGGAATTATTCTTATTAGACCCACTCAATTGGGATATGGGCTAGAATACAAACAGAGACGAAATTGGAGGTGAGGTTATGTTACAGAAAACTTCGCCAAATTGCACTTCGAAGTCTAATCTTCCATAAGTTAACACAAATCAAATGAAAAAACTGAGTGGTATGGTCGCTTACCTATTTAAAATTCGTTATGTCTGCTAATGCGCAGAGGTAATCTGAAAAACGGATAACAGTGTCTGACATTAACATCCTCAATTTTAGTAACATATGGCTTAAATTTCTAACCACCCAGAGTCCTGCTTATATATAACCCAAAGCATTAGTCTTACCTTAGTGTAAACTATATATGACGCCACAAGTGCAAGATGATGTTGGTGTGTGTAGGAAAAGTCGGAGAAGAAGGGGAAACAGAAAGGAAAAAGATTAAGGGGACAAGGTGTTAGACTTTAATGTTAATCCCTGTGACACGATAGAAACAGATAACTGCCACAATGAATATGAGCACCTCTTGTCTGAATACGTTTCAGCTTCTACGTAAACAAACTAGCAGAGGCTGCTCCAAGCACTGTATCTTGTACTGAGAGCGCTAGAACGGAATTGTGCAGTGCTGCAGATGGCATCAATAGTCCGCCATCTTGGTTGTATAATCAGAGCAAATTTGCTAGTGGCGCACATGGCATAGTGCCCAAAACAAAAGGCGATAATTATTAATATAATGTCTGATAATGGAATGGAGTGTGATAGTGTGGGAGCAAGGGCAAGGGGAAACCTATAATTGGGAAGAAAACTAAAAGAGTTATCACCCTGATTCTCATGTCTCACTCAAGTTATATGTGTGTGTGAGTTACAGGGATAACCTTGTCTCTTTTATAGTAAGTACATGGGTGTCCTAGGCTCCTTCTGGCTTTGGGAGAACCGTGCACTTGCAAGTACATTTTAGCAAAAAGGTATGGGTCAGTCAAGGTAAGTTCAAAAGAACATCAGTGAGTGTTTGTAAGTTGGTCTCTATCTCTAATTAATGTCTATTGCACGCTCGTCCTCTCCATCCCATCAAAAGAGGGTTAGATAATTGATTCTCGCTTGTCATCTGTATACTCAGAGAGTTTTAGAAGAATTCCTGATGATTATTCCCTGGCGCATTGCTTATCATCTGGGTGACAGAGTTTAATGGATCCTCTGGTCCTGTGGTATGTAGGGTTTTGACGATGTTGGTGTCTTTCTCATTTGTCCATTATGCATAAAGGAGTGGCAACCCCTGGGGGAATTGAGGCAGGCTAGCACCCCAGAAACAGCTTCAAACCAAGCCTCATACCAGAAATTGCTAGTGATTTGACACCTCACCCATCAGGGTAGTCATATATCAATGGGGTCCAGCATCTCACTGTTTCTGCTTGTCTGTTCATCTTCACCCATGCTGCATTGATTGGGAGATGGCTTCTGCGTTATCTTATGAACATTGGGCCTCATTGCGGGTCCAGTGGTAACCATGCCAGTATTACCCGCGGGTTGCCGCTGGACCCGTAAATATTTACCAGCGCCTGACTTGCTGGTAACACCAGGTACTGTTACGCTCACCTGGCTCCCACAGGGGCGTCGATCGGACCCGGACAGCTGCGGTCTCCTCCAACGTGAAGAGTAGTGCAGAGATGACAGACTGGACTGGCCCGCCTAATCTTGTCTGCTTGACCCATAGAAGTATTCTCCTGCAAGTGGAGAAAGGGATTTAGCCACCATGGATTCTAGTAATGGCACCCCACTGTTCTCCCCACTAATCACCTCCGATATTCCCTTTCAGTAATCTCACCTTATGTTTTTGAAGGATGAGCTCTCCATCCTGCGTGCAACGCAGGGGCGCATAGATACCAGTTACTTCACTGGTTCGAAGGCATTGGAAGAGTTCCGGATGAATATTGACTCCGAGGTTCCTGGCGAGAACCCGTAGTATAAAGTCCACAGAGTTCAATATGTCCGATGTTCACTCTTGTCCCATTCCCTTCTTGTGTTGCAGCCGGGTCCAAGAGAAGATTGTCTTGTGGCAGCTGATGGCGTTCAGGTAAGAGTCTTTATTACCCAACACTGTCCGGTAAAAGATGCGTGTATTTAACTTGTTGTTTTCTCTCTCCTTACAGGTGTGGCGTAAGAAGTTGCGGGATGTTAAAGAATAATGCCTCTGGTGGTAAATCAGGTAAGTCTATGGTGGTAAAAAGAGTTTGTATTTGTTGGCTCTCTCGGCTCACCTTATATTTCTTTTGTCGCCTAGATGCTGGAGTTCGGCGAAGGAAAATGATGGAGGCAGCGCCGAATCGAAAAATGCTGTGAGGACTGGTGAGAATGGCGCGGCGCTGCAGCTGGCGATGCGACGCGTGCAGAAATAATGCCATTTCCAAGTTCGAAGACGTGATGGATCCGGAATCAGGTAAGGAATTAAAATAAAGTCTGTGTTCTATCCTTTCCTTCTTCTTTCCTCTTTTTCTAGGAGCTCTGGATTCGAGGCGGGCATGGCAGAAGACTGGATGCTGACTGCAGGCACGGTGAGCATTACGCTGCTGGATGCAGAATAATGCGAAGCATGTGCTGCTGTTCCGGCGTGGTTTAAATAGCCTTCAAAGTTGTCCCAGGTAAGAAGTTCCCCCAGAACCACACCCGAGTAAAAAATAGTCCCTGAAGTAAAGTAGTCCCATTCAGGCCTCACGTTGGCTTGACTTCATTGCAGCATGGTCTGCATGAGGTAAGTAATGTACATGAGCCTGGCGCCTATGGCGCCAGGACTGATTTCCTCTATGAGCCTGGTGCCAATGGTGCCAGGATTGGCTGCTGGGTTTTTAGTAAGCACCTGGATGCCTGCTCCCAGGGCTGATGGGCTTGGTCCGGATGCCTGGGGGTAGGCATCATGACAACTACACACTCCGGCGGGCTGGAAAGTCAGGCACCGCTAAATAGTAATTACCTGCCCAACCAGCTGCTAGCTGGTTGGGCAGGTTGATTGTAATGATTATGGTTTTGGAATTTGAGATGGTCCACCTCTCCATGTTGTCCCAGTGGATGGACCGATGCCAGGGTTTCTTGAGTGGCTAATTCAGATCTATGTGATGATTGCGACGGCCGAAAATGCCGACTTTTTTTTAAACCCCTTTACACAGCATATATATACGGAGAGGGAACCCCTGCTGCCCCCATATTAATATTATATTCTATACCTCCACCACATATATATGTGGTGTAAGGGGGGGTCCCAAAAAAGTCGCCATTTTCGGCCGTCGTAATTGTCAGGGCGACATTTCGGTACGATTCCGCTAATTCAAGGGTGTGGCAGCAAGCATTCCTTAACTGCAATTTGGAAAGTTAACACTGTTCTTAGTTGTAACACCCAACAGCCATCCTCCTTAAGAGGAAATCAAGTCAGATAGCTCAATGACAGCTCTGATGTAGCAAAGAGATCATACCTGACAATTTTGTGGAGAAAGTTATATCCAAACAATTGTTGATGCTCTATGTGTAGTAGGGATACCTCGGGTGTTTATATATATTTGGTCTGTATTAAAAAGTAGATAGTCCTTGCAGTTCCTAAAGGACCATATAAAGGGCATTCTATTAGTGGGCTATGAATGAAAGGGGATTTTCCAGATACTAGTCATGTTTTTAATTCTTTAGTAGAAAAGTTTATTTCGGAAATACAGAACAGTCCCATAAAAACATCAACAATAAAAACATAATTACAGATCAATGCATATAAATAAGTTCCATATATATAACAACAAGGACCATTTTGGGATTGCCTACTGTGGGTTGCCCAATTCAATAGTCACACTTAGGAAACGCACAGTTTCTTTGTTAAAAAAGATGATTTGCGTGAGCACGTGTCTCTAGCTTGGCTTTCAAGCATATGTGAGTGCACTGTGTCGTGCTAGAAAACACATGTTGGGCCACATAAAGAGTGGGCCATGTGTCTGCTGCTTTCTAGATGAAAAGAACTGGAATCTTTAATGGGTTTTCTCTGTCAGGCAGGTGCGGAAGTGTTAAGAAAGAAGAAAAAAGGATATTCTTCGGAGAATCTTTCTCTCTCGATTCTTTTTTAAAGGTGGGACCCTCGGGGTTAATTGGTTTGGGGATCCATAGTCCAAATGCACTGACTCTGGGTGATCTTATAGTCCTCTAGGTCAGGCCATTTCATAGCCGACCGGTTTCTGTGGTAAGGGGTAGTTAAACCACATTCATCAGGGCTTAGATTGTGGGCATGTGGGTGAGTGCCCCCTTCGTTACTATTGCAGCGTTGTCTGCATTAATACGGTTCCTCTACCTGTAAGGATGACAGGAGGGGAAGGGGGAAGAGAAAACAGGGGAAATTCCCAATTTACAACCTGAACTGTGGACATAGTATAACACACTGCACATGTAGTATAAGAAAGGAAGGGGATCTTATCCTATCCATGTAGGTAGTAGTTTTTGCACGGAGAGGTGAGGCGGCCTGAGACCTAGGGGCCAAATACAATATTTAATACAGTTGTACTTGTGCATGGTCACAATAGCTACAGCAAACACTAATGTTATGACATTCTAAATAACCAGAAGTTGAGGTTACATCACTGTAGGAGTGGCCGCGCCATGGCGTACCAACTCCTGTTTACAAATACACCTCGCAGACGGGATCCGATCTTGCGGTCCCATCCGCGTGCTCATCTAAGTCAAGCGAGGGCTGTCTCCCGCTAGTCGGGGACAGCGCTGGCTACATCTGCAGGGGCTGACCTGCTGCTCGTGTCTGGTGGGTCTGGTGGAACGCGCGTGCGGAGTTCTCAATGCTGCGGCTCGCCAGTCCCTAGTGTTTATGGTTGTCATGGCGCCGTTCGGCGTCATGAGTGCATTCCCCAAAATGGCCGACCCGAAAGGGACCAAGGTCCTCCATTTTGGGGTCAGGCCAAATTGCAAGTGTGCAAGGCCACCATGTACAGAACCAGTGTCTGTCTATTATACCAGATGTTAGAGTACTTGCAGGCCGTGTCTCATCATGGTATGTTAGTAACACCGTCTGGCATGAACTCGTGATGATCAGTTCTACATCATATACCACCGCGTAGGGTGGTCAGGATCGTGCGGGACTGTTCTGATTGCATCTCGTGCTGGGGAACATGTATAAGCCCTGTTCCCAGGTGCTCTCCTTCTTCATAGTGTGGCCAGGGTTTGCCAACTGGTGGGTTCGTTAAGGCCAGTCTTGTCAGTCTTGAGGCAGATCCCCAAACCAATTAACCCCAAGGGTCCCACCTTTACGAAAGAATCGAGAGACAAAGATTCACCGAAGAGTTTCCTTTTTTCTTCTTTTTGAACACTTTTTCACCTGCCTGACAGAGAAAACCCATTAAAGATTCCAGTTCTTTTCATCTAGAAAGCAGCAGACACATGGACCACTCTTTATGTAGCTCAACATGTGTTTTTTAGCATGACACAGTGCACTCACATATGCTTGAAAGCCAAGCTAGAGACACGTGCTCACTCGAATCATCTTTTTTAACAAAGAAACTGTGCGTTTCCTAAGTGTGACTATAAATAAGTTCCAACAGCATGCCAACCATAAAAACCTTAAAAAATACCAAAAAGCAACATTTAAAACAGTTTCAATAAATATTTTCTAGCAACTAACCCATTTTTTTAAAATGACAATAAAGCCCAACCCACTGAATCCGACCGTAACAAATAGCACAGGGCCGGTTCATACCGAAGAAATCCGTGGCCCAGCAGGAGTAGTTTTAGCATAAAATCCCTAATAGGTGAGAATGCTGGGCAAAACAATACAAAATGGGCCAGGTCCTCCTTTTCCAGATAGTCCCCTTGGTTGTCCCATAACCACAGTAAAAGCTGTATTTGTGTCAGCTAACCCTACATTATCAGCCATTTGAATATAGCCTGGTGGCAGTCTTCATGTACAGGAACGACAGGGTGAGTTTAAGCCGCATGTAACAAGGCCACCCATTCATAATCAGGGGAGAGAGTTGGGGGCGCTCTTGGTGCCTGGGAGCAAAACGTTTTCTGTGACGCAATCCGTGGCAGTGGTAAACATAGGATCCCCAGAACTTCTGCAACCCTTCTGTATGAGGGAATACCGGGTACGGGGAATGATTCCTGTGGGTCCAAAAGAGGCATCTATCGCATTAGGAGTCAGAATGTGGCATGCGTGATAACCCGAGAGCAAATACTTGGCTCCCCAAATCGAATGGCCAAGAGACCAGGCTTCAAAGCCAGGGTTTACAATTCACAGAACTGAGAAATGAATAAACAGACTGTACGCCAGAAACCGAAACAATAAAATAAAAGCGCAACTGCAATTTTACCTATAATTTCTCTTTAATTTTTCACTCTGATTTATAAAAGTGCAAATGCGCATGCAGAGGACCCAACAGCATGTACATGCTAACGAGAGTGATCCCTGCAGGAATTTAGCAATTTTAACAAAATGTCCCCCTATGAGTCCACCAATTGTATGTCCATCTGGCATTTGCAAGCATATCCAAGCAATTCATGAAAGAAATACTGGCAGGTTGAAAATGTATCTGTGCTGTTCAAAGCTTCTGAAATAAGCACTTTTATACATAATTCCTGACAGTTCTTAACAACAAACATCTGCCTAACTAGTCAGAGCCCATGGTCCTTATTAGGAACCACCAGAGACCTTCTCCCACGGCCTTGAGATATGTTTGTTCCCTTAAACACCTGCCACTCTGATCAGGTGGTCGCACATCCAGATTGACCCTCCTACAACATTTTTCCCGCCTAAGGAATTTTTCTCATCTCAAGACTGCTTGACCTAACCCTCCTATTTAGGGAATCCAAGTCCGTGGAACCTGAACTGATATAGCGGGCTAAAAGCCTCCACTTGAATGAATTCAGCACTACAGCTTTAAAGTGTGTGGTACGATGTTATCAACAGGCGGACCAAGACTCCCAAGACCAGGCCTTTGATTCTAAATCTGATATAAAGTGTAATGAAGATCCAGACATGTATTAGGATGCTCTGCTGTCACATAGTCATGATTGACCTTTTGTAGTTTTTGTAGTTTGTTTTTTTACTGTCATTTATTTTACAGGTGTACCCAGAAGCTTCCCCTCACCCACACACTTTACTTTTTAGATGTCCCGTGCCGTAAGTGTGAAATACGACTCCAACTTCAGATTAGGTGTTGAGTAAAAATGCTGAATATTGTTACCATTACCACAACACTCATAATGAGGCTCTTAGTGGCATTCATTTATGAATTCATGTGTTATATCATTCTCTATTTGGACAATAGAGAGAGCGAGAGAGATAGAATTTAATTCGCAAAAATGTATTTAATAGCAGCTCTATCTGTGTCCTGACCTGCTCTCCTCTTAAAGGGAGAAAATCAGAAGTACTCTTCGTAACTTCTTTGGGAATTAAATAGCCTCTGTCCAGGAGTAAGTCAAAGTTACTTATTTGTAAATCTGCTCCTAAGTATATATTTCCAGGCTGACTCTCTCTTTCTCTCTCTTTCTATCTCTTGCACCTTGCATTTTCCCAGGTGGCTTACAAAACAATACAATCATAGATCCTCACCTTTCTAATAATAATGTAGCGCTACGAACCCTCAGGCATCTGAGCACTGCTTATTATTACCCACAGTGTGTGGTGCTCATTTATCGACCTCAGAAGAATGAAATGCTGAGTTCGGCCTTGCCAGGATTCGAACCTGTGTCAGCAGGCTCTCTATAGATGTCATAGCGAGTGCTGTGCTATCGGACTAGCTCTATCCACATCAAACAAATGGGGGCCTCATGTCACTCAGTGGCTGTATTTATCCCACACACTACATCAATCACCTATCTCAATCATTGTGTTGCCCGCAAAATCCCTACCAGGTCAATAAGATCCAGCGCTTGTGCACAGTTACTAATCCCCCGATTTGAGTTAGAACTCAAGAGCGGGGGGAGTTAGCTTTCCTGTTGCAGCTTCAAGAATCTGGAATTCGCTCCCACAGAACATTAGCAATGAACCCTCCCACCCACGATTCAAGAAACTGATAAAAACCTGGCTTTTCAACAAGTTCTAATATCAGCTACACCATTATCAATTATACAGGCGCATCACTGTTATGTTTTCTCTGCAATTTTATGTATTTTATGTATTACTATGGCCCTCATTAGGACCCTGGCACTAAGTGTTTAACAGCGCTGTAAAAGGCTGCGGCACAGTTAAACACTTAGTGCCTTACTACGTGGTCCTTTTGCGGGACCCGACCTGAAAGGCTGGTCTATATCAGCCGTTAAAGTAGGGACCCGCAAAGGGACCTTGGTGCTAAGTACGGTACGGCAATTTGCGGTACCGTACTTAGCGCCTTCCCCAGTCCCATTGAGCCCTATGGGGCAAAAATGGGAATGGGGAAGGGCCAATGTTTAATGGGGAATTACCGCCCCGCCAACCTTGGAATGGGGTTGTAATTCCCCATTGAACATTGGCGGACTCGTTACGATACCGGCACCAACCATGGTGCTAATAGCGCCATGGTTTAGCGCCAGTATCATAATGAGGGCCATATGACCCTTACAACGTTCAATGTTTTTGAATAAGCTGAAGTTTTTCCTAAGTGTAAACGAACAAGTGCTCGTAACCAATGCTGTGATACCCTTGGGTTTGGGCATATAACAAAGGCAATAAGTAAATAAATAAATAAATAAATAAATGTTGCCTATGTATGTGACAACACACTGTTTTCCTCTTTCCAAATAATCTTCAATTTTTTAGAGAAAAAAAAAACATTTGTCAGCTATCGCATTTGCATGTGATGGAAGCATGAATAGGAATTCACAGCCCCCCTGAGAGGGGAGGGTCCATCAGTACCCACACTCTCCTTCATACGTGTCAGCCATTTTTACAAAGAATGAGACAGCTAAGTGCAGGGTTTTGCCCTATACATGGTTGAAGAGCACGATCTAGACAATCCCTTTCCCCCCAATAATTTAGGTTTTCAGTACATCCTTTTTTTCTTGTGAACCTGCATCAGCCGGCGAGGTGGAAGCCAGCCCTCCTGGGAGAAGGCCCGACAGGAAAAGGCCTGGTTCGGCGCCCCCAATCCACACTTGACCAGCAGCTGCAGTGTGGGCAGGAGCCCCATCAGCCCCACTTAGCAGCCCCTCCACGTGTGTCTGCACAGGAAGATCCAGCGTCCCTCCCTGAAGCTGACCGCCACCTGGATGCCCCCTTCACCTCTATGCTTTCAGCTTCAATCATAGCAAGCCAGCGGTAGCCATCCACCAAGCTCGATCCTCACTGAAGATCCTTGGATCAGCTGGTGGAGCTCCACGTACGACGGACTGCCCCAAAATGGCCGCTGTAACAAAAGCATCACTTCCTTGCTAGGAGACGCTTCATTTTTGTTGAAAATCAGCATCCGCCGGCGAGGCGGAAGCCAGCCCTCCTGGGAGAAAGCCCGATAGGTAAAGGCCTGTTTCTGCGCCTGTTTCGAGCCGATTGAGCCTGGGCCAGGAACGCTGCCCCTCTAAACTGAGATCCTATCAGCCCTCTAATACTACAACCAGTTCGAGTAAGGCTATCACCCCTGCCCCCGTGCTTCTATCCTCGCCTTTGACATTGCTTATATTGAGGTGCACTACCTCATCGCATAACCGCCGGCATACAAATAATGCCGCATCCTGACACTATTCATTATATCATACGTGTAACTATTCAAATGCCAACTATGCAGCACAACTGCAGTTAAACCTTTTGAGCATGCCTCTTGCCCCTCAATACTAACTGCCTAACGCATTGCTTCATCCTAGCCTACTGTACCTACCACATGAAACTGGCAGCAAGCCGGCCACGTAGCCTTTCTCGTAGACTACACACTTTGGTTAATGCACACAATTCTCTAGCCTTACACGCCAGGCCCAACATATGTGCTACCTATAGTTAGCCCACCTGCATATAGGCACGGCTGCATACTCCTAACCTGCCTATTACCACCACTTCCTCCACTTCATGCCCCTAGCTTGACAATCGAATCTAGGCATTGCTGTGTATGTTTACCTGTGTCTGACTATTACCACTACGTGCATTTCATGCCCCTAGCTTGATAATCGAATCTAGGCATTGCTGTGTATGTTTACCTGTGTCTGATTATTACCACTACGTGCATTTCATGCCCCTAGCCTGATAATCGAATCTAGGCATTGCTGTGTATGTTTACCTGTGTCTGACTATTACCACTACGTGCATTTCATGCCCCTAGCCTGATAATCGAATCTAGGCATTGCTGTGTATGTTTACCTGTATCTGATTATTACGACTACGTGCATCTCATGCCCCTAGTTTGATAATCGAATCTAGGGATTGCTGAGAATGCTTACCTGTGTCTTTATTACCGTTAATTCCTTGCATGCATTCTGAACCGCCAACTTTACTTCAAGGTAACATTAGCCTACGCACTGCACACTTGATCAAAGGATCTTGTGCTGCATTGATTTGACTTTTTATGTACAGACCTGTCACAATAATATATGTTGCCATAACCTCTGACCTATATTGCCACCCATGTATTGTCACACACCAGCCTATAAAGCTGGCGAGACTGTGACTGGCGCCCGATTCCCCTGGCGCCCCCATGATTGCGAAGAGATTTACAGTATCCTGTAAGCCACACTGTAACCAACCTAGCATTAACTGAGTTACCTTTACTTGTGGATGCTTGCCTCCTAATGTGTTACCTAGTACACTAGCCTCATCATGGCAGTTTGTTTATTCCATATGCGTATCCTTCCTATCGTACAGTCTTAGGCTCCTATGTACAGGCTCCATGCCAGAGTTGCTAAATCTACTATGCCATGCACACAAATAGTCAGCAGCCCTACACTGTATTATCTTATATATGTGCTATATGCTCTGCTGCCAAATTATAGACCTGTGGACCCACGTGTTTATATGCCCGAACATAATTCCAAGTCCTACCTATGAACTTAGCCTTGATAGTAGCCTACTCCTCATCTCTATCTACAGGCCATCCACAACTAGTTCCACGCACACGATATGTACTTCCCATCGCTCTACACGGTCCTACTCAGGACACTCCTCTACATAATCACCCTACAAGATTTTACTATGCTACAATACCCACCTCCTCTAGCGCTTGTGCATAATGTGCATAACCCCCCTAGGCAGGCTGACATGATCACCAGACCTTGTACTCTACCACAGAGGAACCTCAATTTACACGCAAGACTCCCAAGATTGTACGAGCCTTTAACTAAAAAGTGTCAAGCAATGTTACTACCGGTCCTCGCAAAACCATCCACCCACAGCACCCCCTTCAACTTAATAGCAGACTCTTCTGAGAGCCCATTTCTGCCCCGAAATATAATTCCAAGGCACAGCCTTCACTGCCCCAACCAGCACAGTCTGGGATACAGGGTGCACTTATAAACGCCCGCTCTATGGTTGCCCACCCAACTGATATTGCAGACCTATTACAAAATGAAAATCTAGACATCCTAGCTGTTACTAAATCCTGGCTCCACCCTGCAGCTGGTCCAGCAATTATGCTAGCCATTCCAGATGATTACACCCTTCTAAGACTAGATCGCACCACCTCTCGAGGTGGAGGTCTTGTCATAATAGCTAAATCTAACCTTACACTGAGACTTTCTTCACCTCATAACACAGACTCATGCAAATCCCTAACTGCCAAGTTAACCATATCCAACATGCAATCTGTATCTATCCACCTTATATACAGACCTCCAGGCCCCCTAGGATCCTTTGAAGAGGACCTAACTAACATCCTTTCTAAATTCCTCAGAGCCTCATACTAGGAGATTTCAACCTTGGCTTCAACGACCCTTTAGATTCCAATGCCACTCTAATCAACAACTCCTTAGAGGAACTAGGTTTCGACCAAAAGATCACAGGTCCTACCCACACTAAAGGTAGAACCCTTGACTGGATTGCCGAGCACAACTGCCCAATTATGGTCACATCCATAATGCCCCATCCTTGGTCTGACCACCATTTGATCACGTGCTCACTAGAGGCCTCACCTCCTCTGCATACCGACAGTATAGCCCCAGCTGTCCCCACCAGAAATAAAAGAAACATTACTCCTGAAAACCTTATCCCCTTGATACTAACCACTCTCAACTCTATTTCAGACCACACAGATCCCTTCACTATGGTAGATATGTACAACAAAGCGATGTTATAATCCCTTGACGTCATAGCACCATTGAAAATGGAAAGAGCATACCTCGCAAACATGTGAATACCTGGTTCTCTCCTCACCTAAAAGAAATTAGACAAGTGAAACGCTGATGTGAAAAAATATGGAGACTAGATCCATCAGAGACCAACAAGACCATCCTAAGTAAACAAGCTTCCCTCTACAAAAAAGAAATCATCCTTGCCAAAGAAACTTCCTACAACCTCTGAATTTCCCAAGATAAGTCCAATACTAAAGAGCTCTTTGCAATTCTGAAAGATGTAGAATCCCCCATCCAAACCCCAGACTCCTGCCTCAAGGACAAAAATTGGTGCACAGGCATACAAACTGCTCTAGCCAATAAAATTATAACCTTGCAAACCAAGATCAACAATAAAGAAGACACTCTCCTCACCACCTCCAAACCTAAAAACACTAATGCGACAATGCTGCAATCTATCTTGATTCCACCACATGCGGCCATTCCCCACTTCGCAAAGTATCCACCAAAGAGGTTGAAAAAGTCATCGCTACTCTCAAACCTTCGAACTGTCATGGTGATTTATGCCCAGCACAACTCATAAAAGATGCAGCTCGCGAACTCTCCCCTTTTATCACTAAACTAATAAACGCATCCTTCACCTCAGGCACCATACATAATAACCCGAAAGAATCCTGGGTCCTCCCACACCTCAAAAAACAAAATGTAGATCCTTCCATCCCTACTAACTACCACCCTATTACCACAGTGCCATTCTTACTTAAAATCCTTGATAAAATAGCGTACCTACAAATCCAACATTACCTTGAATACAACCACCTTCTAGGACCCCGACAGTCAGGTTTCAGACCCCAACATGGAACTGAGACCACTCTCGTAGACCTTAAGGCACAAATAGATGAGCTGAGAGATGAGGGTAAGACAGCATTATTGTTGCTCCTCGATCTCTCAACAGCATTCGATCTGGTTGACCATAAGATCCTCTGCATCCACTTAAAGTCGGCAGCCCATTTCTCCCAAGAGGCAATTGACTGGATTCAGTCCTTTCTCAATAACAGAACAATGCGAGTCTTCTCCCCGTTAGCAGCCACTGACCCAATTCCTATTAGCTGTGGCGTGCCACAGGGCTCCTGTGTCTCTCCCACTTTGTACAACATCTTCACAAAACCGCTTTTCGATGATCTTGATGGTCTGGGTATCACCTACACTAATTATGCCGATGATACTCAGATCCTCATCCCGCTGACGGGGGATTATGACAAGGATTTGGCCTTTGTTAAAGGCATGGTCTAGTAAAAATGTTTATTGTCCCTACGGGTCGGCCATGTTTTTTTAAGCCTAAGTGGCTCGATTTTAGAAAACTTTCCTATGGACCTTACCCGAGTTTTCGTCCATTAAACGCACGCGAAAACAAGCACCAGGGAGCCGCCATTTTCTGATAATCCTATCTTTTCCCCCATCGCCCTGGCTGACCTGCTTTTGCGGCACTAAATCAATTCCCCCGCCCCTGAGCCTGACATTATCAAAACATTCATATTCCCCGCCTCTCTCCGTGACGTTACTGTGCTGCGTAGGCAAACGCGCCCAGTCGTCTTCTGCGCGACTCCACACAGAACCCGGAAACCAACACAGATCAACTCACAACACAGCGCGCCACAATTCAGAATATGAAACTGTACTTTAAAATGAAAACGCAATGCGGTACATTTGGTAAAGTACATTTATTTGACATTCAATGTTTAGAGAATATTCAGCAATTGCCATATGAACTCCGAAAGCCATTTATTTTCTTTTATCTGTATCCGCAATAACTGTTCCGTTTCATCTTGAGTCACGCGCTGTTCCTTTATGGTACACAGGGTGTTCATTTTCGTAAAAAGAATCACTTTGGAAGCATGGTGAACCGCAAGGCTGTTCCATCAACTAGGCACTAGTCCAGCCTAAAGGTTGATATGTTGCTTCTAGCCACTAGTACAGCGTAAGGGCATGTGGGCCCTTGGCGATCGTCCCATAATATGGTGATCGTGCTCCAGTTGTTGACACAAAGCTGCAGGTGTCTGCTGAAGAATCCATCCGCCGGTGTCTCAAACAGATGGCAGTGGCAGAATGGGATCAAATACCTGTTATGAAAACAAAACAATTATAATTAGTCTCGCTAGCCGAACTTCATTAATATTACTCATTTTATTTATTACGGCCGATCAGAAACTATTTGCTTGCAAGGATAGTTCAATAGAGTATGTTCGTCTCTAAAATCAATGAGAAAAGTAACGAGATAAATCGAGGCAAACACACAATGATAAACGACAGTTAGTCTACATGCGTGAGGAATGATATGATATATGATAAGGCATTTGTAACGCGCCTATACTCAAGTGTTTCTAGGCGTGACGAGGCAGGTGGGGACAAGGGCAGACAGACAACGATCCTACTAGGCCAGGTGTCTTTCTGATCGCGCATGGGGAAGGGCTGTACATGGTTAGTTTAATACAAATTAAATAATGGGGCCAGCTGGTGGCAAGTGCAAGGTAAATGCCGGTAGAAGGGGCTGAAGGATACAGAGACAGTCCCGTAGTGCAGGTAGGCAGTGCAGGGAAAAGTGGCTGGCCAAGGACCGAGATCAGTGAGACCAGTGGACCTGCATGCCCATGTGCCCAATACGAACACGTTTTACTTGCTTTTCCTACCTCTTCATTCATTTATTCATGCATCCATTCATTAAATCTTCATTCCGGTATAAAAGCGTGTAAAGATTTACTTACATTATATTTGAAATTTCCATTGTGTCTCTTCGTAATGCAGTCTGTAAAACGGACCGTGCTCTTGACAACGATTTTTCGTATACTGAACTAAAATGAAACTCGGTCTAGTTTCTGAATTTTCTGCCTTATCGTCTCTTACGTTATTGGGCACTCCCTTCAAATGTAGTTCTTTCAGCATGGTCCCTGTCTCAAGGTCAAAAAACAATAGACCCTTGTACTTCCAGTGCGACTTGTGGGCCTCATCTGGGCACTGTCCCTCGCATTCTTTATTTGCAACATCACGTAGTATAGGCATCTGTGAGAACTTGAAGTTTAGAATCCGTCTATGTAGTGCGCCTCAATGTGCAAATGCGAGCTGGCTTCTCTTCCAAATGCCACGGCCTGCTTGGTTGGCGCGTTCTAAGTGCCCCAATTTTGTCCCCGTTGTCTGCTAGCTTTGCAGCCCAAATTGAGACATTTAATTTTTTGCGGAAGGCCAGGGAAAGTATAAAGTACCACAGGAGTTGAGTTAAAAGTGAGATTTATTGTTTGTTTGTTTGTTTTATCATTTGCAATATGCAAGCCTCCCCTCCGTTAACAGTGCGCAGCATTTACATTTACATGATATGAGACATGAGAAAAATATATACATACACATATGTGAGGTGAATAGAGAGAATTCAAAGATGACATCCAGCTTGTTCGCCACCCATGATGGTGAAGGTAGGGGTTAGGTTTACAGGTACACTGTACAATAACATTTATTTACAAAAAGACAATCGTATTGCAATTATTTTAACCGGGATTTGTACTTCACAATCAGCTGTGCTTCGGGTGGGCATGGCACAGTCGCAATGTTCGGTGGCAATGGATCACTGCTCTGCACAGAAACGTCCAAAATTCCATATCTGTGCTTCTCTAACACAGCAACAATAAGGCCTTTCACAAAGTCGAACTGTGACCGCCATTTTTCAAGTAGTATTTCCACTGACCCCTCACAAGTTTTTGAGCTCCACCAAAGATGGTTGGTGATAGAATGTGGCCACTGCAAAATACTTTCAAAACCTTTTTTTCCCTGCAGCCGAGATTTTCTTATTGATTGATTTAGCAAAATGCCATACGTCAAATTGATGTTTAATATGTGGGAACTGCTCTCTCATTGTCTTGGCAATTGAAACGTGTCTATCCGTGGCTATGAGGTCGATGTGCAGTCCCCTTGATTGTAAATATTCCACTGATTTTATAAATCCTAGTTTCTCCATGGCCACTGACGATGTACATTGTGTTACCTGCACGACCACCGAACTCACAATTTTCTTACTATCCATGTCCTGAAAGTGGTAGGTGCAGTACTTGGCAGAAAATCCAGGGCTGTCGCACTGTCCATCGCCAGCTAGCCTGAATCGTTTGCCTTCGAATGTACTTGCTAGAGACAATTGTTCAATTTTCCAAGCATCACTAATGGCCGGAAACAGATAATCACGTTGGTATATGTAGTACAGCGCTTTAGAAATTAAATGAAGTCCCACAAACCGAAAGAAAGCCTCTAACTTTCTAAAACTGGAGCCACTAAAAAGTGATGCAGCTGCACACAGTAGATTGCCTGCTGGCAGTTTCCCCAGCATCGGTTGTGCAGACCATGAGAACCTATGATTTAATCTACAGGCGGAATTAATTTTGACGTTACTGCCTTTTATTTGACGAGTCACATTAATCAATGGCTTCCCACATACTTTCCCTCTAATGGAATGCACACATTTCAGCATACTTATAATTTCCATCAAACAACTGTCGAATACAATGTATTTGCTCTCTTTCATTAGACTGTCATCCTGCGTCAACGTTGTTTCGGCCTGTGACGTTGTGGAGATTTCAACACATTGGAAAGTAATATAGCTGATATCAAGTTCTAATGCGTCTATGGGTGCTACGGCTGGTTCATTCTCTGTCATTTCGACATCTATTACTTCAACATTGATGGGAGAACACAACAATGTCGACAGGTTTTTTGGTGGCAAATTTTTGGCGGGTGTAGATTGTGTAAATTGATCTGCAACTACTTCAGGGCTATCTTCAATACATTCAATAACATCTTCTTGTGGTGGTGCGGTCGCACTGTAGCTATGGTCCAATGCAACTTTGCTGTAGTCTCCAAACACAGTTAATTCATGTTCTGGCCATTGGACATGAGCATCTCGAGCCTGAACAAGCTTCGCCTCAATTAATAGTTCCTCCATAGTGTACACGGTCTGGCAAGCCACATCTCTCATTCGCTTCACTGTCTGTGTGTGTGTATAGTTCTGACACCCACGGGTAACTGGACGAGAGATTGGAAAAGGGATGTTCAGTTTAAACACAAGATGGAGTGTAGTAGAATTGACTGGAAAAAAACATAAAATAGTCCCCAGCACAAACATTTTTTTAAAGTTTTGAACTGTTTGTAACTAACCTTTTTTGTTTTTTTTTCTTTGCAACTTTTTTGACTCGACCTTCAACATCTGCACGCTGTAGCTCCGATTCGTTTCTGCATGTCCTCCCTTCCTCTTGCGCTGCAACGACTATATTTTCTGTATCCGCATAGACAGCACGGAATGAGGCCCCATCGTCTCCCTGAAACATAGTACTTTCATTACTATGTATCAAAATATTGTTAGCATAAAACACACGTGAGGACGAACACACAGGTACATCTCAATAGCCAAACACGATTTAAACATTGTGTGCAACAATCAAAGGACAAGTATTCGACCAGTGATGATCTATTTCGATGGAACTGTCAGTATCCATACCTCTGGCTCTGCATGGACTGCCATGAATGGTTGTATTGGAGAGGAGGCATCCGCATCTCCCTGAAACACAGTACTTGCATTAGTATGCTTTTCAATATTGGAAACACAACACACACCTGGGGTCGACGGCACAGGTACATATAAAGAGATAACCACAAATGATGCATTGTCCAAAAGAATCAAGGAAAATCCAAATATGATCACATTTCATCGACTTATTTCAACGATTCCTTTCCATCTGCATCATCTAAATGAGATGTTGTGATTGTGGTGGAAGCTCCGTCGTCTCCCTGAAACACGGTACTTGGATTAGTATGGTTTTCAATATTGGAAACATAACACACACTTGGGGTCGAACGCACAGGTACATAAAAAGAGATAACCGCAAATGATGCATTGTCCAATAGAATCAAGGAAAATCTAAATATGATCACATTTCATCGACTTATTTCTCCGATTTATTTACATCTGCATCATCTAGATTGGATGTTGTGAGTGTAGTGGAAGCTTCGTTGTCTCCCTGAAACACAGCACTTGCGTTAATAGGGAAGAAAGTATAGCAAATGGAATCACGTTATATGATCACGCATGATGGAGCTGTCATTATCCATACCTCGTGCTGCTGAAGAATATCTATGGATGTTGCAAATGTAGTGCGCACCTCCGAAAGCTGTTGCGCCGATTCATATACGCATGGTCCCGCTTCCACTTCCCCTGGAATTACTTGAATGTCAGGCTCTGCATCAAGTGCAGGGGTTGACGCTCCATCAACTGCCTGAAACATAGTACTTGCATTAGTGAGGATTACAATAGTGAAAACATAACACACACCTGGGGTCGACAGCACAGGTACATATCAACGGCTAACCACAAATGAAACATTGTGTAGAACAAGCAAACGACAAGAATTCCAGCTCTGATGATGACGCTCGATGAAGCTGTCAGTATCCATACCTCCTGCTGTTGAAGAACATCTAGAAATGTTGTAGATGTGGCGGACGCTTCAGCATCTCCCTGAAAGACAGTACTTGCATTAGTATGGATAACACTAATTATAACCGAAAACAAACACCAGTGGAAGATAACTAAGGTGTATATCAATTGGAAAGCACTAACCAAACATTTGGTAAAATGATTACACGATAAAATAAAAATATTACTTGACATGCATAAAACAGGTCTGTAGCGGATTAGCCTAGTAACATTACCTGATACGCGCTAGAAGTGGTTGATAACTGCGACCACGTCAAGGATGTAGAATGTTCTTGCTTCAGATTCAAGGGATAGTCAAGAAGTTGTAAAGGTAAATTAATGATTAATAATGAAATGCCAATATTAAAAATAGCCATGTAAGGTGACAGAATACTTGTAAAATGCTCAATACAGCACAGTTCCCTGTTCCCATATATATACACATTGCGTTTGTGGGTTATGAAATCGAAAAAGAATATATTGGTAAATGTCATTATTCAAAAAACTATACAATCATATCAATATCGAAATTATTACAAGGGATAGAACACCTACAATATCAATTAATCAGTTTGGATACCTACACACTACCGCAAGGCCTAAAGCTAAATCCGGACACTTGACTCACCGGTGGCGGAATGTGGACGAATAGAGTGGGAATAGCGTTTTTGAGCAATTTCCGTGTCGTTCGCCGTTTATTCTTCTTTGTTACCCAAGATGTTGTGTACATGTCCAAGGAAAAGTGCCGGCTGCAGATGCGGTATCGATCACCCCTCTTGTCCTGTAAGACTTGTTGGACTCTACTTTCCAGCTCATCCAGTGGATATCCGCAATGTCTGACCCATTCTCTTATTCGATCAACAGTTTTCGGGAATACATGCATTGTAGTGCCTTCAGATTTCGCATGGGTCTTCGAAGGGCAACCGCTTATCGAACAGGCAGGCATTGTTGATAAATCTGAAAAGTAAATATCGACATTATTATACAATCTTCAAGAATAAAGATTTGATACAAAAGTAAATGAATCATACAATGATCAATGCAAGGTTTGTTTTGGTCGCAGGAACTATACCAGTTCATTATGTGCGGCTTAGTATTTGCATAAGTTGCAGAAATGTATAAATGATGTGACTAAAAACTGAACATGTGACTCATCCCTTGGATGTTCTGTATTGCAAGAGAAGGAAACATGCTTACATCATAGACTGGACCCCCGAAGGATGCAATTCGATGACAATTGACACAGATGAAAATAAATAGATCTATTGATAGCATAGCAATGGAAATTCAAGTCAATAGCAATGAGACCAATGAACATAGCACTATTGGGTACTCTACTCGCAAATAGATAGAAATTTAAAAATCTGCAAAATATGACCAGGATACATGGCCTTACCTTGACCAACAAACAGTTGGATTCAGCAAGCAGAGCAGTATGTTGCGGGAGAATAGGTGGATGGCCACAGGTAGCGCACTGATGGGTATGCTCGAAGCGGTCACAGAAGTTCACGGATAGCACGACGACAAGCAGATTAGCATAGATCTCAGTGGTTCCCAGGTAGCACGTTCAGGAGTTGACTTACAAAGCACAAAGATGTTCTCATGAGACATATTGAGTGGTTTTTAAAGTATTATAAACTGGGGTGTGTTTGTGAATGAATGACGTATGTATATCGTGGTATTAGGGGGGCGGCCTGCTTCAAGGGTAGGCCTGGCTGGAGACACTGGGTCTGAGGAGGCCATGTGACCGATGGCCCCTTGGCGTGGGACACCTTTTGAAGTGTACATGTAGTTTGGCACCTTGGCCTTTCGCGCCCCTGACAGCCCCCCATGCCAGCGCGCATCCACCGGCGCGAACCGCCTTTGATACAGGGGGGTGGGATGGATGGCCCTGGGGCGTGCAGATAAGGCACAGGAAGACTGCTGAATGGAGACACACTTATGTGGATTGCAGGGGGGCGGCCTGCTTCAAGGGGAGGCCTGCCTGGAGACACGGGGTCTGAGGAGACCATGTGACCGATGGCCCCTTGGCGTGGGACACCTTTTGAAGTGTACATGTAGTTTGGCACCTTGGCCTTTCGCGCCCCTGACAGCCCCCCATGCCAGCGCGCATCCACCGGCGCTAACCGCCTTTGATACAGGGGGGTGGGATGGTGTCATGATCTCTGCTTCCAAAAGGTCAGGGTTTTCCCAACTCCCTTGGAAGCAGATCCATAACCCAGGTTCCGAGTGCCAACCAGTCCCAATTGGGACCTTTTGGACCCAGTCCTGGCGCCAGTGGCACCAGGCTCATAAATATGCCCAGTCCCAGCGCTGGAAGCGCCGGGCTCATAATGCTTGGGTGGACTTACCTTCAGCAGACCATGCTGCTTACTTGCCTGCCAGTTGAGCCTCTGATCCTCTTCTGTTTGGAACTACTTTTCCTGTTGGGTGGGGCTGGAGCCACTCCCTAGATTCAGAACACTGGAACTCTTCTGGAAGGCAGGAACTCTTTTCTTACCAGGAACTCTTTTCTTACTTAGGCGTGGCTGTGGAAGGAGACACCTAAGCACTACAGGAGGCTATTTAAACCACACCCGGTGGATGAATCTTGCTTTGCGTTATTCTGCAACCTCTGCAGCAGAACGCTCATCGTGTCTTCTGCATCCGGTCCTGGGCCTAAGGAAAAAGGCTTACCATCCTGAATCCAGTCTTCAGCAACACCTATAAAGACAAGAAAGAACAGGTTAGCATTCCGGCATCTGAAAGGCAAAGGCTTACCTACTCTTCGTGCGCTCCGGAGGTCTTCACACTGCATTCCGGCATCTGAAAGACAAAACAAGGTGCGTTTAAAGACATTGGGGAACTTTAATACTCACGTGCCATTACTCCTTTCCACATCTAATCCAGTGGGTATTCCGGCACCCTGCAGCCGCTCCGAACTCGTACCTGCAAAATAAAAAGACAGTTAGAGCGCATAGTGAAGCAGGCAACAAGCGCTTACTTACGTGCTTCCAAGCGCTTCTATTCATCACACGGGCTCCATCTTCAACTCACTTCAGCCCGTCATCCGCCATCGCCGGAACCCTGCAAAACAAGAGACATCATTACTAAAGACTTTAAAGACATTTGAATGACTCGAAACTTACCGTTCGTGCAGTAAACGACGGACAGCAGTCCTCTGAAGTCAAGAGGCCTGCGCTACCTATCCAGTGAAGAAACTGGTTACAGCACCCTGCCCCGAGGCAGATGGAGAGCTCGGCATTCACTTACCTAAGGTGAGAGCGTTAACCTTTGGGGGTCTACAGGAGAGGAGAAGAGGAAAGAGATAGGTACACCCCAATAACCCCAGTTCATTAACCCCATATTTTCTATCTGCAGACATCTTACTCTACACGTCAGGCATACAGTGCACAGAGGTCCAGCCCAAAGAGCCAACCGGGTGCTACACATCACCTTTGAAGATACGGTAGTCGCCCAGTCAAGACCGGCGCCTCTGCGAGAATCAGGTGAGCGTTACAGAACGCAAAGCCTACCTCAAAACTCTCGCCCAGGCGCTATGGAAACTTTGGATACTGACCCCCTAGCCCGGTTACTTGGGCAACTAAGGGCAGAAGTGCATGCAGCTCGTCAGGAAACAAATGCTCTAAGAAGGGAACTAATTATTTCCAAGGAGAGAACAGACAATCTTGCTAGACAAGTGCTACAGTCACAAGCCGGACAGACCCCGTTACCCGCATCAGGGGCAAATCTTCCTTCAACATCCTCTATGAATCCAGTGCAGATCAACCTACCTGGGAATGTACCTCTGGCTCCGCCCGAACGATTTTCTGGTGACCCAAAGAGGTTTGCAGTATTTATCAATCAGTGCCGGTTGCACTTCTTATGCCGGCCAGCAGCCTTTCCAACTGATCAAGCAAAAGTAGCTTTTGTACTTTCGTACCTTAGTGGCAATGCGGCAGACTGGTCGATCCCTCTAGTTAATCAAGATGATCCGGTTCTCCATGATTTTCAAGCCTTTCAGCTCAGTATGGAAAAACTGTTCGCAAGACATTCACAGGGGCAGGCCTTGGACAATGAGCTTCTTTCGTTGCGACAGGGTAATCAAGACCTTTTGGCTTATATTGCATCTTTCAATAGACTAATAGTGGAAACTCAATGGCCTGAGGACAAAAGGATTACGCTGTTTTATAGAGGTCTACGTGGAGAGCTCAAAGACGTTTTAGCCCAAGTAGTGAATCCCCCACAAGACTGTTCGGATTATATAGACTTGGTCGTTCAAATAAATCACAGGCTGCAGAACAGGAAGGCCGATCGTTCCAAGTTTGATGCTCGAGTATTTTCCAAACCGCCAACTCCTTCCAAAGGAGTAGACTCCGGGGAACCCATGCAAATAGGGGGTCTGAAAGGTCCTCTAACACAAAGGGAGCGGGAAAGGAGGAAACAGTTGCAATTATGCCTATATTGCGGAAACTCAGGGCACTTTCTTCGAGACTGTCCGGTGAAACCTGCCAAGAAGGCAGTAGGAGCTGCAGTTACCAAAGTTACAAACTCTGAGCAGGGAAACGACCTCGCCCGACAAGAATAGAGGTCCTCTTGCCGAGCGTGAAAACCAGTTCCGTGACCTCGCATTTCGTGATACCTATGGTCCTCATTAGCCCTGATAATCCAGATCGATTACATGCAATTGAAGCTTACGTCGACAGCGGTGCCATCGGCAATTATGTGGATCATGAAATGGTTTTGAGGATGAATCTAACTCTTTGTCCCAAGGCTGTAAAGGACGTCATTACTACGGTGGATGGTACGGAGATAGCCTCCGGGCCAGTAACGCATACCACTCAAGAGGTGACGCTAGTAAGTCAAGATGGACACCATGAGAAGATCGTGTTCGATGTGATCAAGGCCCCTCAGTTTCAGATTATTCTAGGAATACCTTGGTTAGAGAAACACAATCCTCTGATCGATTGGCGAGCAAGAACGGTCCAGTTTCCAGAATGTGTCTCTACTTGTCACCCTCCACCTGGTGTTGCACTGGCCGCAATTTCTTCAGAGACTCCCCAGTTACCTCCCGAATACCTAGAATACCAAGATGTTTTCCGGAAGGATCAGGCTAACTCTCTACCTCCTCATAGGTCTTATGACTGCCAGATAGACCTGATACCTGGATCTACTCCTCCTTGTAGTAGGATTTATGCCCTCACCGAGCCTGAGAACCTTCACCTTCGACAATACCTGGATCAATACCTGGCAAATGGGTTTATTCGTCCTTCCAAGTCCCCTGCTTCTTCAGCTTTGTTCTTCGTTCCAAAAAAGGAAGGAGACCTTAGAACTTGTATCGATTATCGCTCCCTGAACCAGATCACCGTTAAGAATATATATCCGTTACCTTTGATCCCTGAACTCCTGGACCAAGTCAGAAAAGCATGCATATATACAAAGCTGGATCTTAGAGGAGCTTACCACTTTGTACGAGTAAAAGAGGGCGATGAATGGAAGACGGCCTTCCGCACCAAGTATGGGCTATTTGAATATCAGGTCATGCCCTTCGGACTTTGCAATGCCCCGGCCGCCTTTCAATATTTTATGAACGATGTCCTCAGAGAGCTCATAGATGTATGTGTTGTTGTTTACATTGACGACATCCTTGTTTATTCTTCATCGGAATCTGAACATCGGAAACACGTGAAAATGGTCCTCGAAAGATTGCGTCAACACAAACTTTTCGCTAAGTTGGAAAAATGTGTTTTCAACGTGACTGAAGTTGAATTCTTGGGATTCATATTATCACCTGGCAGAGTGCGTATGGATTCAAAGAAGGTCGATGCAGTTCTCAAATGGCCATCACCATCCTCCGTAAAAGGTGTGCAAAGCATGTTAGGCTTCGCTAACTTTTACCGCAGGTTTATCCCCGAATTCTCTCGAATAGTCCAGCCCATCACTGCCTTGTTAAAGAAAAACAAACGTTTTGAATGGTCTACCGAGGCGGAACAAGCTTTCCAGGATTTGAAGACTAAATTTATCTCTGCACCAATCTTAAAACACCCTCGCCCCGAACTCCCCTACATCGTGGAAACTGATGCTTCAAGCCTTGCCATGGGGGCAGTTCTATCACAAAAGGACCCGGTAACCAATCAGTTGCATCCCGTGGCATTTTGGTCCCGCAAATTCTCGCCTCCTGAAATCAATTACACGATTACTGACAAGGAACTTCTTGCTATCAAGTCTGCCTTTAAGGCTTGGCGGCATTATCTGCTGGGGGCCCGACACACCGTTACTGTGATTACGGATCACCGAAACCTGCAATATTTGAAGACCGCAAAAGCCCAATCCTCTAGACAACTCCGTTGGGCATTATTCTTTGCCGAGTTTGACTTCATAATTACCTATCGACCTGGTACAAAGAACGGTAAAGCCGATGCCCTTTCTCGGATGGGAGTGGAAGAACACTTGGTCAACCCTAAACCTGTACCAATCATTCCCGAACAAAGAATTCTGGGTGTAATCGCCACAGAATCCATAGAGGAAGTTAAGGATAAAGCCAGGCAACTTGTAACTCCAGCAGACATACAGAATTGGCATCTGCAGGGAAAGGACTTTGCAGTAAAGGACAACTTATTGTATTTCCAAGAACGATTATACCTACCCAGCACAGATTTACAGAAAAAAGTAATCTCTTGTTATCACGACTCTTTAATGGAAGGTCATCCCGGTATAGCCAAGACCTCAGAAAAGATCAAGCGCTACTTCTGGTGGCCGTCTTGGAAAAAAGATATCAGAGACTTTATAATGTCCTGTGGAGTATGCGCCCAAAACAAGAGTCAAAAGGAAAGACCAGCAGGCCTCTTACGCCCTATTGACATCCCACCTCGCCCTTGGCATACGCTTTCTATGGACTTCATCACCGATCTACCTCCATGCTCCGGATACAATACGATTCTAGTAATCGTGGACTGATTCTCCAAGATGGCGCATTTCATTCCGCTCAAAGGCTTGCCAACAGCAGCAACTCTGGCCCGAGAATTTCTCGAAAACATCGTCCGACTGCACGGTTTTCCTTCGGTTCTAATTTCGGATCGAGGTAGTCAATTTATTTCTCATTTTTGGCGAAGTTGCTGTCGGTCGGCTCAAATTGATGTGAGACTATCGACCAGTCACCACCCTCAGACCGACGGACAAACCGAGAGGACCAATCAAACTCTGGAACAGTATTTACGGTGCATGCTGCAACAAACTGAAAAAACTTGGAAAGATATCCTTTGGATAGCCGAGTATGCCTACAATAACTCTGTCCATTCGGGAACTGGGAAAACCCCGTTTTTTCTTTTGTACGGCAGTCACCCTCGAACCTCGGAGTTGGATCCCCTCCAAGATCTTGAAACACCAGCAGTAGACTACCTGCATTCTACAATCACCCAAGCCTTTAAGGAAGCTGTTTCTCACCTTCAAAGGGCTAAAGAACAATACAAGAAAGGAGCAGATCAACATCGGAAGGAAGCCCCTCACTATCAAGTAGGGGATCAAGTCTGGTTATCCACCAAATATCTATCTCTAAAAGGGCCACGCACATTCAACCCAAGATACCTTGGTCCCTATTCCATCACTACCATAGTAAACCCAGTAGCGGTCAAGTTGGACTTGCCCCCGCACATGAAGATACATCCGGTCTTCCACGTCTCTCTATTAAAACCCGTGCAACCTCAAACCCGACTAACCAAATCTCCAAAACCTATCCTAGTGGATGGAGAACTCGAGTTTGAAGTCAAAAGCATTCTGGACTCCAAGATCTCCAAATCTAAACTATTCTACCTAATTGACTGGAAAGGCTACGGCCCCCAAGAGAGATCCTGGGAACCTGCTGAATATGTCCACGCTCCTCGCCTAATCAAAAGATTTCACCGAACATTTCCTGACAAGCCAAAACCCCCGGAGAAGCCCGGTTTGGGAGGGGCCTTGAGGGGGGGTACTGTCATGATCTCTGCTTCCAAAAGGTCAGGGTTTTCCCAACTCCCTTGGAAGCAGATCCATAACCCAGGTTCCGAGTGCCAACCAGTCCCAATTGGGACCTTTTGGACCCAGTCCTGGCGCCAGTGGCACCAGGCTCATAAATATGCCCAGTCCCAGCGCTGGAAGCGCCGGGCTCATAATGCTTGGGTGGACTTACCTTCAGCAGACCATGCTGCTTACTTGCCTGCCAGTTGAGCCTCTGATCCTCTTCTGTTTGGAACTACTTTTCCTGTTGGGTGGGGCTGGAGCCACTCCCTAGATTCAGAACACTGGAACTCTTCTGGAAGGCAGGAACTCTTTTCTTACCAGGAACTCTTTTCTTACTTAGGCGTGGCTGTGGAAGGAGACACCTAAGCACTACAGGAGGCTATTTAAACCACACCCGGTGGATGAATCTTGCTTTGCGTTATTCTGCAACCTCTGCAGCAGAACGCTCATCGTGTCTTCTGCATCCGGTCCTGGGCCTAAGGAAAAAGGCTTACCATCCTGAATCCAGTCTTCAGCAACACCTATAAAGACAAGAAAGAACAGGTTAGCATTCCGGCATCTGAAAGGCAAAGGCTTACCTACTCTTCGTGCGCTCCGGAGGTCTTCACACTGCATTCCGGCATCTGAAAGACAAAACAAGGTGCGTTTAAAGACATTGGGGAACTTTAATACTCACGTGCCATTACTCCTTTCCACATCTAATCCAGTGGGTATTCCGGCACCCTGCAGCCGCTCCGAACTCGTACCTGCAAAATAAAAAGACAGTTAGAGCGCATAGTGAAGCAGGCAACAAGCGCTTACTTACGTGCTTCCAGGCGCTTCTATTCATCACACGGGCTCCATCTTCAACTCACTTCAGCCCGTCATCCGCCATCGCCGGAACCCTGCAAAACAAGAGACATCATTACTAAAGACTTTAAAGACATTTGAATGACTCGAAACTTACCGTTCGTGCAGTAAACGACGGACAGCAGTCCTCTGAAGTCAAGAGGCCTGCGCTACCTATCCAGTGAAGAAACTGGTTACAGCACCCTGCCCCGAGGCAGATGGAGAGCTCGGCATTCACTTACCTAAGGTGAGAGCGTTAACCTTTGGGGGTCTACAGGAGAGGAGAAGAGGAAAGAGATAGGGACACCCCAATAACCCCAGTTCATTAACCCCATATTTTCTATCTGCAGACATCTTACTCTACACGTCAGGCATACAGTGCACAGAGGTCCAGCCCAAAGAGCCAACCGGGTGCTACACATCACCTTTGAAGATACGGTAGTCGCCCAGTCAAGACCGGCGCCTCTGCGAGAATCAGGTGAGCGTTACAGATGGATGGGCCTGGGGCGTGCAGATAAGGCACAGGAAGACTGCTGAATGGAGACACACTTATGTGGATTGCAGGGGGGCGGCCTGCCTCAGGGGAGGCCTGCCTGGAGACACAGGGTCTGAGGAGACCATGTGAACAAAGGCCCCTTGGCGTGGGACACCTTTTGAAGTGTACATGTAGTTTGGCACCTTGGCCGTTTGCGCCCGTCACAGCCCCCCATGCCAGCGCGCATCCACCGGCGCGAACCGCCTTTGATACAGGGGGGTGGGATGGATGGCCCTGGGGCGTGCAGATAAGGCACAGGAAGTCTGCTGAATGGAGACACACTTAAGTGGATTGCAGGGGGGCGGCCTGCTTCAAGGGGAGGCCTGGCTGGAGACACGGGGTCTGAGGAGGCCATGTGACCGATGGCCCCTTGGCGTGGGACACCTTTTGAAGTGTACATGTAGTTTGGCACCTTGGCCTTTCACGCCCCTGGCAGCCCCCCATGCCAGCGCTCATCCACTGGCAC
This sequence comes from Ambystoma mexicanum, assembly GCF_040938575.1. Classification (NCBI taxonomy): domain Eukaryota; kingdom Metazoa; phylum Chordata; class Amphibia; order Caudata; family Ambystomatidae; genus Ambystoma; species Ambystoma mexicanum. The sequence continues at coordinate 964,987,552 of NC_090933.1, read as the reverse complement.
GAACCGCCTTTATATCAATATATAGTATATCGCCTTTATATCAATGATAGTATATCGTTGCTTATCAATAACAAATGCCACATACCGGAGATTCTTGTGAGCACAGACCCACACTTCAACCAGTGTATTATAGTGGTCAAGACCCTGAGGCCTGTATAATCCAATGGTAATTGTTAGTATAGATATATGTGTGACTTTTATAGAGACATAACCTACTGAAAGACTTTGAACAAGTGTTATTTAGTGCATGCATTATCAAGAATATGTTATGTTAGCTTAGATAGATAGTGACCACCCTGCTTCACAGCGGCCAGACCTTCACCCATTCGGAGCACAGATGTCTGACGTCCATCCTTGAATGGAGACACACTTGATTCATTTAAAAAATCTAAACAAACGTTGTTAAAATGTATGTGGTGTTTTATTTTGTATCTTATTTTCATGACACAAAAATACAAGACTTTAAAGATTATACAGGTCAGGTTGCAGCACAGCGAGAGAAAATCCCCTGTACTGACCGCTGTCACTCGGGAACGTTTCTCTAATGGCACGAACGGCACAGGCGGGTATCACTCTTCGAACGCGGTGTCCAAGCCTCCCGTGGAGCCACCATGTAAAGGAACGATAGGCCACCAGCCTATACCACCTGTGAAAAGGAATGAAACAAACTGTTTTTAAATGACCAAGATAGGTTTAATAAACGTTTGTTGTCAATGACAATTCTTGTAACTAATGGCATTCTGCACGGACAAATGCTATCTAGACAATGCACACTATTGAACGACTTACATGCGTTACAATCATATGTAGATGTAATTTTGGATACAGTAGAAGATCATGAAATAGGAGTGTGATGACAAGCAGAGTATACTTACTCGTTACTCGGATTACGAGGATGAACAGTTGTGCGAAGTTTGTGCATAAGCACCATCATTATTCTCAACACGGCCCGTGTGAGGCAGGCTGCCCTGAAGTCTGGCAGCTCGGTGATGCATTGCGGTCGTGGCTCGCCTTCCGAAATGTAGGCCAGGCATCCCGAGTTTTCTCGGCAGCAGCAGTTCTCATCCTCAGTTGGCATTAGCTCGCACCGATTGCATGTGCACCAGGTGGAGACACCGTCCATTCGACTAGGCCCAGGCTCTTCATCTGTTGATTCGACCTGCCAACTGCTGTCTGAATCCCCATTGTTTTCGCATGCTTCCCTTTCCAGTAGTTCCTCCTCGGTAAACTAGGGCTCGTACATGTAGGGCATTATTGTAGCCATTGTGTGGTAAACAGAATAAAATAATTTACCGAGATGGTACAGGTGTTCACACGGGCTACAAGCGGCAAAGGTAGCTGACCAGAGCACTGAAACGAGTCACAGAATACTCAAAGTAACACAGAGAGAGGAATGGAATCGAAAATCTGCTGCTGTGTGTTGTGAAACGGTCTGTTTATACTTATTGAGGAAAGAGGCGTCCTGCCATTTCCATGGCGACACGTCATTAGCTGAAGTGCAGCGAATGTTGACACGAGACGTGCTTTGGCGTTGGGAAATGGGCGGTACGAGTCTGCTGATGACAGGCTCAGGAACGGGGGAATTGATTTAGTGCCGCAAAAGCAGGTCAGCCAGGGCGATGGGGGAAAAGATAAGATTATCAGAAAATGGCGGCTCCCTGGTGCTTGTTTTCGTGTGCATTTAATGGACGAAAACTCGGGTAAGGTCCATAGGAAAGTTTTCTAAAATCGAGCCACTTAGGCTTAAAAAAACATGGCCGACCCGTAGTGACAATAACAAATTTTACTAGACCATGCCTTTAACAGAGTGTACCTCATCATCATTGCTTCAAACGGTCTATGCCTGAATGATGACAAAACGGAAATCCTCATCCTAGGCACAACAGCTAATCTCAACAAACTAGGCCAGAACTACTCCTCGTTCGAAATCGACAATAACATTATTGCCGTGGCTAAGGAGGTTATAACCCTCGGCTTCTATCTAGACTCCACACTAACTTTAAAAAAACAAGTAAAGGCTACGGCTTCTGCTACCTCCTATACCTGCAAACTTATCAGACCAGCCAAACCTTTCCTCTCTTCTAGTAACTGCATTACTTTAGCTAGAGCCTTGATCCTGTCCAAATTGGACTATTGCAATGCTCTCTACATAGGTAGTAATAAATACATTACGAACACGATTCAAATTTTGCAAAATAATACCTTAAGAGCAGCCCTAAGTCTCCCGAAGAAAGCCCACATCTCAGATACTAGAAGATCTGTCAACTGGCTCTCCACGATAGATAAGATTTTCCTTAAATCTGTCTCTCTGACTCACAAATGCCTCCACCATGCTGCCCCTCAATACCTTATAATGAGATTCACTAGACAAGCATCCTGCCGTCCTTCCAGAAAGGCTAACTCCAACCTCCTACTGGTGCCTAGTTTCAAACGTACTACGACCGGGGGGAAGAGCTTTCCTATCAAAGCAGCACAACATTGGAACTCCCTATCACCATCCCTAAGGGAAGAGCTTCCTTACCTACAATTTAGATCTAATTCTATCCACTGGATTAATGAACATGATAATTAAATACCGGCACTCTTCACTGACCTTATATGCTCTTCTATAATATAAAACTTGTAAATCGTGTCTATTTTTTTCTATGCAAATATGACTTATTGTATCTGTTTTTAATGTTGTTGATATGTCCAGCACTGTAACCATAGCTGGACTCCATCTACAGTGACCTATGTAACCTAAGCTATACAATCCTCTTGTTGCTTTTGCGCCTTGTTACCTCTGGGTTAGGTGCGCATTACAAATAATAAAAACAAACAAACAAACAAAGCAAGACCCTAAAAGTAATCATCAAAATAGAATGAGACATGTGTGGAATAGGCAGAGTTAAATCAGATAATTGGCCCCAGGATGGCTCTAACATTTCAAAATGATACCTTCCAAGTGTGAGGTTTACAGCAAAGTACAAAATAAAAATCTGAAAATGCATTCTGTAAATAAAAGAATGCATTGCTTAGTAATATACAGGTTAACATAATTCTAAGTATTGTGAACCTAAGAAATTCATCCTCTATTTTACTGTAGGGAAATATATGCAAAGAAAAATATTCACAGAGAGAAAAGTGCCACTTTAAAAACACACAAGTGAGATGCAGCCTGCGCACAGCATCTAAAACTTAGCATGTGTGATGAAATGTGCAATGTTTGTAGCCCTTCTATATTCAGAATATATGCCCAAAATAACCGATAATGCCAAGAAAACAAGTCGTACCAGTTACCAGAACGTATCAAGTAACCTTTATTCAAATGAAAAACCGTCCATCATGAGATGAAAAGCAAACAACTTAAAATGTTATGTCTGATGGCATTTGTATAGCGCATAATGCCATTGGTCTCAAAGCGCTGTGGTGTGAATGCCCTTGGAGGACCGATGTCTGAGGTATGAGAATTGGAAGGAGTATTTTAGAATGTGTATTTGCATTTTAGCCAGCACACATGTATGGAGGGGTAACTATGTCCGTGCTAGCGACCAATGGAGATCTGACTAGTGGATGGGTTTTGTGATAGACTGTCAGGAGAGAAGGCAAGTCAAGGAGACGATTATGTGCCAAGCTGGACCGAATTATTTTTGTGGAACCTCAGCTGCATTCTAATGCAGAGGTGATGTGTATTACATAGTTGAGTTTTTCCAGGTGTATGTGGGTGAGTAGCCGTGCCCGAGAGTGATACGGCTAGGTTCCATTGAGCTGGAGGGCTGTACACCAGAGAATCACTGCTGATATCTAGTTGCGATGGGTGTGTGCAGATCAAATCATACGGGTCGACTGACCCACCTGCCTGTTAGGGGGTGATTATTCACCCAGGAGATGGACTAGGCCAGTCAAGATGCAAAAGGGAAGAGTCAGGTCTTGAAAGCTTTCTGAAAAACGAGGTGATTCTCTATGCGGTGGATGCTAAATGGGATCGAGATCCATATAGCGGGAGCTTGGATGGAGAAAGAAGGTCCCCTACTCTGGTTTGATTTGCGACTGGCAAAGAAGAGAGCTGTGCTTGATCTAGGGTTCCAGTTGGTCTGTAAGGTCTCAGCTCGTGTTGTAGATATTCTTGAACAGTGTTGTGCAGAGCTCAGTGGGTGACATTTCCTTGGAGGTGTATCGTCGCTCGATTAGCAGCCAGTGAAGGACATGGATGGCAGGTGTGATGTGATCTCTGGGGCCTAGGGACAGCAGGAGCCGTGTAGCAGGGTTGTCCCTGTTGGGCTGACTGGAGGAAATGGAGGAAATAGTCAGTGTCAAAAAGAGAGGGTTTATCAACCCTATGTTTGCTTGTGCTTTAGGGGCTCAAAGTGTTTTCCCTATATCAAGGTTCCAATTAAATTACAATTTGTGTGATTGATTCACCTGTATGAACTGGGATTTTGAGGCCTTGCACGTTGTTCTGTTTTTCTACAGTTTATGTGCCTTAAATAAGATGTCCTCAGTGGTACAAGAGGAAAACGTCAAACTAGTTTTGAGGTTTAGATCTGGCCAATTAATTAAAAGGTCATACATAAAACGGTTAGGCATGCAAACATTTGAATTGTCAGCAGGTGCAGACTGGCCTGGGGGGCAGGGGAACATTTCTCAACCAGACTGGGAAGGCTGTTGCTCACGGAGTTGGCAGGGCTGGTCTCAGGTGATGTGTGTCAGAGTAGAATGTTTAACCGGTTTCTCCGAAACAACATTTCCTGCAGATCCTTTTTATTATGATTCTTCTGAGAGGAAACTGTTTTATTAAAAGATTACCTAGCTTTCTTTTATTTTATGCTTTTTTACTCACCACAGAACCTTTCCGGCAGTTAGTCCAGCAGCTGTGGGGTCTTGAAGCCATGCTCAAAGGCTACCCAGAGACCCAGACTTAACACCTGGAGCTAATTTCACCATTGTAAAAGTTGATGCCACAAGTATTCAACCTGATGCTCTCTGATCAGAAAATCTGCGGGTACAATAGGGTGAAAGCTGTAAATTCTTCTGAAAGCGATCTTGCATTCTGAACATCCTGCTTCCATCACTTACCCTTTAAGTTGTTACAATGCAAGCCTTTTGTTAAAAGTACAGTGAGAAAAAAGCAATGGCTGCGAACTCTCAAAGTGGGAAAAAACCACAGAACATGTTATCATGCCATGTTCTTTCTAGAGAGGGCACATCCTAACTTTTTTTTATTTTTGAAAGAAACTTGGGGTTGGTCACCCTAAGTTACTGGGGGAACTCAGACGTGGACCCTTTGCTCACTGTGCTCAGAGAGGCACAGCTTCACCTCACTGATGAGGCCCAACAAGGCTGAAACATGTGTCTGGGGTTGCTGTTGGTACTCTTGTTCAAAGGAGGTTTGCCTGGCATTTTCGGTGCTGGACTGCCCTTGTGGGTGGGACAAAGACTGATATGTAAATGGTTATTCCTCCTTTGTGAAACGTAGAGTGAGCAAAAAGCAATGGCTGTGGACTCAGAAAGTGGGGAAAAAAAACACAGGACACGTTATCATGCCATGTTCTTTCTAGAGAGGGGCAATATAACTTGTGGCCGCCTGGGGATAGGCCGGGTCATGCTTTGGCCATTGTGAGATAACATGAACACCAGGCGCCGGTCTATGATCGTGGCCTTGTAGGGCACATTCCCTGTGGAGAAAAAAACATCTTTGAAACAGTGTTAGAACAATGAATGACGGTTGGGAGTTTGGGGTGTCCTCACAGGAGCACGGGCATGTCTGGACGTTTCCCTCATCTCACAATTAGGGGCTAGTACATGAAAAGCCGCATTCACCGTGCAGGCCTTGTCCCCCAACTATGGTCACTAACATCTACACAGAATACACAAACATCTATACAAAATGGCAGTCTTGCTTGCACCTTGGGTTATACTATGTGGGTTGATTATCTTGGGGTGGGATAATACCTCTGTTCCCCCCTCCCCCTTGCCCATCATAGTGTTTTGAATGCCACTCGTATTACTCTAAAACACTTAAGGTGTGGAGCGGGGTTGCCCCTTCCCAACATTCTCCCCTTTTGTTACTTCTACAGTAACATACTCTTTAATACCCCTCTGCTCCCGCTGTCTCTTTTCTGCTTCCACGTATGACTGTGTCCCTTTTATCGGTACCCAAGCCCTGCATACTGACTGCAAACTCTCCCCACTACATGCATAATCTGCAGGTGAGCAAGTCATACAGATGGATCTCCCATCCACTGCCAGGTCCACCCAAACCTCTGTATAATTTTCTATATCAAGGGGCTGAGTAGTGATAGTTTGGTATAGATGATCAACTTCATTTCCATACCGGATGGGGAGCATTTCATATTTAGGGTCACACTGTAGGAGATCAGTCTGTACTTCAATATCTTTTGCCTCACAAGGTGCTTTTGAAACCCCAATTGATACCATAATTCTTGCGCTATTGGATGCCACATTGGCACATCATGGAAGGTCCAGTTGACAGGTGCAGAAAATAACAAGGATGCACATGGTGATAGGCATCAACATCTTCATGATTGCTCCGAGCCACAATGGGGTCCAGTCAAATGTCATGGTGAATCAGCCACTCTCCTGTACTCCTCCCTCCTTCTTCATGTGGACACCCAGGCCATGGATTGCTAGAATGATGTGGGATAATGATGCATTCTCTGGATCCTCTGAAGGCAGGAACGTGCAACAGGAATCCCTAAACCTTTTGCAAACCCTGCCTTCCGTTGCAGTCAACATGTCCAACACATAGCGGTTTTGCACTGTCATAAGTCTTAATGCATGCAACTCAACTTCGACCACATTAAACCCATTCTCTGTATCATTCGCGAGCTGGACCAGCACCCAGTGCACAATCTGCAACCATTTAGCGTTTGCTGTGGCCTGCACTCCCGGTAAGAGTAAAGGTGCGAGAAAGGATTCTGCTCATCTGAAAAGCCTGTATTCTTCTGGTATTTGAGCAAGCAATGCAGAAGAATCTTTGGATATGTACTTTGATCTTTTCATCCTCTTTAGTTGTTGGAACTGTCCTTTTCCTTGCAGGATGCAGAGCTCTTCTGTAGCTAACAGGTTTTTCTCTTCTTCTTCGAATACGGGAGGGCTAGTCGGCTCCTCAGCAGGCAGTGCTCCCCCTTCAGGTGTTCTTCGGGGATTACTAGTAATGCTGAGTGCAGCTTGGCTAGCGAACAACAGCCCCTATATGATGGCGGCAGGTGCAAGTAATCTTGTTGGCCACAGACCTAGTATTAATCCATCACCGCTGCCAGCCCCTTCCTCATGTCTGCAATCAGGAGAGTCTTATTTCAACATTATTTTGAGCTGCCAAAGACTGTACCCTTGCTGCAAAAATATAGTCCATCTACTTCTTCCCTGTGCACTCGCACCGGCTTTTCCATTGTTGCAATCCATGACAATTTTGTGATATAATCTGTCCATATTTGTGAACAGAAATTGTCCACTCGTGCTATCATACCATTGTTATATGTTACCAGTCCTTCTGTCAGACAAGGTAGTGTGGTGTCCTGCCATTTTTTATCTACATGTTTACGTCCATTCACCTTCAGATAGGGCAACTCCACACACTTGATGTTGTTTGGGCTGTGATTGCACTTCACAAGATCTGGACACCACCAATTGCAGTTGCAAACTGTGTGCCTGGAACGTTCCTTTTATTCTGCGTAGCGCAAGATTAACTAGGCATTGTGCCTCTATAATTAGGACTGCTTGCAGTACTAACACTTTGGGAGCCCTTCACGCATATGGAAGGAGTGAGTACACAAAACAACTTCCATTCACAGTGTTTCTTCCCACGCCACACATGTCAGTATACCGCGAGTTGGTAAATTCACAATGATGGATATCCGCAATCGCATCCAAACCCAGCCCTTGATATGTAACATACTTCTTTCATATTTCCCTTTTCATTATTTTATATATGCTCTCAGGGGTGCCAGCTGTAACAGTGCAATCGAAAATAGCATCATATTGTTTCAAAATATTAAACAATCTTTGCTTTGCTGAAAACAACCTTTTCACGGTTATCCCCATTTGCATTGGTGCCTGTACTCTTGCTGTTGTATTCTACCTGTCATAATCACATAATCATAACTAACACTTATATCAACACTATTGTTACTCCCATAATAATTTCCATCGAGTACCCACTGAGTACTGACTGCACGTCTGCACTGCTCTCTGCTCCAGCGCGCTTGACTCTTTTCTGTGGATTTATACTGTGGACTTGTTGGTTTTTCCAACCACGCCCCCTACGACTATTTAATCAGCACCTGCATGCACCAGCGCGCGCACCCAGCTTTAGTACCCACTGAGAACTGGCTGCACGTCTGCACTGCTCCCTGCTCCAGTGCGCTCGACTCTTTTCTGTGGATGTATACTCTGGACTTGCTGGTTTTTCAAACCACACCCCCTATGAGTATTTAATCAGCACCTGCATGCACCAGCACGCACGCACCCAGCTCGAGGTCCCGCTGAGTACTGACTGCCCCTCTGCACTGCTCCCTGCTCCAGCGCGCTCAACCCTTTTCTGTGGATTTATGTTGTGGACTTGCTGGGTATTTCTGGAGTAATATACTACTCCAACTGCTATTTGAAGCTGCTTGTTTGCCTCAAGTAACTCATACAATCATTTTATTTTCATTCAGTTTTTCAAACCATGCCCCCTATGACTATTTAATCAGCACATGCGTGCACCAGCGTGCGCGCACCCAGCTCAAGTACCCGCTGAGTACTGACTGCTGACCGCTGAGCCACGGTGCAGCAAGTCAGCGAGCCAGTTACTCGGCCTGGTAAATGAGCTTTTCACTTCTGCTAGTAAGTCCTTGTGGTGAGCTCCAATTGTCCCTTGTTGAGTGGACCTCAATTCGCCTGTTCAACTAAGATTCTGAGGCTGACTTTCGTTGTGCTTGTTCCTCTCCAACGTCTTGCTAAATCTCCTCACTGCTGGCATGCCGTGTATTCCAAACCATCAAGAAAAACATTGGTTTCATATCCAATATTCGTAGATATCTTTCGAATATGGAGACTACCGGTACTGTGTCTCCAAATATACAGGTTCCGAGCACCGCCTGTAACACTCTGACTTCTCACCAAGCCTCTGTTCAATCTAGATCAGCAGCGGCTGATTTGCTGCACCTGCTCTCTGATGCAACAATGCAAGGTTGCACTTCAGCTTCAACTAGCTCACCCGATACCAGCACATTTCACATACCAAGTTATTTACCAGAGTTTTCAATGGAACCACAGATCTTTAATTCTATGCATCCTATTCAAACTCTCTTACCGAATACTTTACACTCCTGAGTTATATCCCACTGATGCTCCAGAAGATATCATTTCATCTGGAGACTCAGAGTCATCCCTGGTAGATTCATTTTCCGAACCACTTCCACGTCCATCTTTTGGTTTTCCTTCAGTTACAAATCCTGCTCTTGAAGCAGCCTTGACGGCTATTAACACAAGCATTTTCACTTTGACCAAATTATTCGAGGTATTAGATCAGCTATGCAAAATGAGTCGATGGCTCTCCTTCATAATAAACTTGACTGGCTTGCTATAAATAGACCAAATTGCACTAATCCTGAGTTGATTGTTTCAAGCACTTCTCGCCTGATGCCTGAACATCAAATTGTAATACATTTGGAAATGCCACGGATCGAAGAGGAGGGTGACAAAACTCCATCTCAAGTTCAATCCTCTATGAAGCCCCACATTGATGATAATGAATGTGACTCTCCAGACATTCAAATTATAGAAAAAGCACTTTATGATGTTTTTTCCAGTCCCTCACAGAACAGAAGGCGGAAGAGAAAAGGAAACAGGAAACGCACTTCCCAAAGTTTCAACCCAAATCAGCAAATTCAACAAAGAAAATGGCCAATGGTGTCTGCAGCTTCATCCAAGCCCTCTGATCCAGTCATCGGCATCTCCAAAGGTAAGAACCCTGATATTTTAAATCCTGTATCTAATGCACATTTGACTGATTGTGGCGTTCCTAATCAAAGTAATTTGAATACTACGCATGACCAACTTATGAAATTATCAGTGTATTCAAATGACAACAATTTCATGGTTGAGGATGTACACCATGGATTACATGATTTCTCTCATAACAAACATAGTTTGTTACCGACTTTTCATGTTAACTTCGACATGGATCCGAGCTCCCTCAAAACGATGGACCAAAGGCGGAATGACTCGGCTTCGAGTGTACTCAAGCCACCTGACAATATAGCCGTATCAATCCCGTCATCTTCAAGTTCGCCTAGTCTTCCTCTGATTACAGCTCAAAACCATTTGGAACACCATGTGCCGATAATTGATGGCACTGACTCAAATTCTTCCTCAAAGACAGACCTTTCTGTTAGGCTCTCTTCTCAAATGGCCTTAAATACAATTCATGAGGAATCTAGACCAGCTATTTACTATCCAAACCCTTTAGTCCGGAATGATGAGAGCATTCGCATTACAATGCTCGACAGAATATACTCTGATCCTTTCCCAAATCACACAACAATCCTCATGGTGTTTAACTCCATCAACTCATTGAACCAGATACATTCCGGTGACATTGAATCAGTGAGATAGCCAATTCCTGCACAGCAAGATATCACTGTGATTACTATTTCTTCACAAATAGTTAAAAATCTAGTGTGGGGTGAAAGACAACAACTATTTTCTAAAGGGATGCGTCTTGAAGCCTTCATTCCTCCTTCCTTAAGCAATGAGACTCTCCTTTTGGGTTCGATGCAATCAATTCCAAATCCAAAAACCGATAGGACCCTATGGCAACAAAGAAAATGTTTGCTGTAGATGTATGACCGACACTCGACCAAGCATTAATCCCCCTCCATCGAAATGGGATTGGATTAGAAATGTGAAGAAAGACGATCTATATCCAATAGCCCATTAGGATAACCTCTTAGAATCTAGACACATTTGTTCCTTGACATCTTGGAACACCAGGGGTTTTTCTCATTGACTTTTTACTCAAACTTCTGACCTAAATAGTTTTGACATAGTAACCTTATAAGAAACTTGGATGCAGACAGCCCCAATATGGGAAAACCACCAAATCAAAATCGTACAAGTGTCAAAACCCGCTAGAGGACGTCCAGCAGCAGACCTACTAGTCGCAATTCGCAATGATTCCCAGCTATCCCTTGTGGCTTGGCCATCTCCTGATCCTGGTATCCAAGTTGTGAAACTGACCACCACCAACTTAAACCATCCCTTGTTTCCTAGCTGTGTTCTAATAAACATTTATTGGAACCCCACTTCTCCTACCGAACCACAGTTTATTGATAAAATTGAAAACATTTTGAATGAAATTGTACTTGAACCTGACATCCAAACCACAATAATGGCAGGGGATTTTAATCTTAATTGTCTCATTACCCCCAATACTCGTCCTGACTCAAGAGCCTCAAAATGGGAAAAATTAATAAACACGAGAAAGCTTACTATGCTAAATGGCTCCACTCCTGAAGACACTCCTCCGAAACTCACCTGGACTAGAAATCTGAGTAAATCTATTTTAGATTACATCTATATCTCTGCTGATTCAAACAAATTAATAGCGTCATTTCAGGTTATATCTACCACACCAAGTGATCAAACCATCATCTTCTTCTATGCAAATCTTTTATAATGATTGCATCATGATGCTAAAACAAGAGACTCATGGTTCAATTCGACCAGTATTTGCTCACAAATACCCATGAATAGCAGCCATCTCCATGCTCAAAAAAGAAATGAAGCGTGCATTAAGAACAACTGCCGCATAATTGTCTAAAAGTCTAAGAACGCAATTGAAGACAAAGTATAAAAACAGAACAAAACCATTACTATTCCTCCACAAGCAAGAGAAAGCTAAATTCATGCTAAAAGCTCTTATCTCCAAATCATCTGGAGAAATATGGAAAATAATTAATAACATGCCCTCCAGCGGACATACAACTGTCCTTTTGAACCTAATTTCAGAGTCAACGTGGACCTCTCATTATCAGGCACTTTTGTTAAAATCCCACCTCCAAGAAAGTGTACATTTCGTACCTCCTCCTGACTTAACTGAACTTAAATTTGACACTTTAGACATTCTCATTATAATTAAAAAGCTAAGCTCATCAAGAGCTCCGGGTCCTGACAATTTAACAAATGCAATACTAAAATCTAATCCAGAGACATGGGTGGCGCTCCTTGAAATTGTGTTTACAAGAGTTATAGAAACAAGTCAAATTTCGCCATCTTGGCAACAGGCCCATTTTAAAAAAATGATACAGGTCTAATCCTAATAATTATATACCTATAGCCCTATTAGATGCTCCTGGTAAAATCTTTGCAAAACTTGTTTTACGTGATTTCACAAAATGGCTCATAGAAAATCATTTCATGGACATAAACCAATCTGGCTTTATATCAGGTATTGGCACAGCGCTAAATCTATTAATTCTGTCCACTGTAAAACACCAAGCCATTTTAACCAAGCAAACTGTCTTTGTGACATTTATATATTTTAAGCAAGCTTTCAACTTGGTTTCGAGACAATTATTACAGTTTAAACTTTTAAATGCAAATTGTCCATTGTACATTAAGTTTTTAATCTATCAATTTTATTCTAACACTTTAATAAGAGTCAAATTGACAACCAATGGTATTTTATCCCAGCCAATTCAGACAGATTTCGGCTTAAAACAAGGCTGTCCATTTGCTTCAATTCTTTTTAACTTTTATATTAATGATATACATCTTGCTTTTAACTCTGTAGGTTCATTTCCGCCTAAGTTGGGTAACTCCGAAATATCCTATTTGTTATATGCTGACGATCTTATGCTGTTGGACAAGACCCCTATTGGTTTAAAGAGGAAGCTCACTGCCTTGTTTAACTATGCTCAAAAGAATGACCTGGTAATTAATACATCAAAATCTATTTCCCAGCACCAGCGTCCAATGTCAAACTACAAATTTAATTGGAATTAGGCAAATGTTCATTATCTCAGATACATGAATTCAAATATATTGGTGTAAATATAAATACACATCTCTCTGATCAACCTTATAAGGGAGAACTTGCTTCAAGAATGAGACTTTTAGCAATACAAGGGAAAGTGCTCCAATCAACTTATGGAAAAAAAAATCTTTTACCGGCCAGAGTTTTCTACACACAAAAAGTCATACCCATAATTACATATGGAAGCCAAACTAAGGTAACTCCTAAATCTGTGAGGTGGAATATTTTAGATGGCATCTACTGGAAGAACATTCTTCCCATTCCTACAAGCATCCCGATAGCACTCATTAGATATGAACTTGGTCTTGTCTCTCTCAATGCATCTGTTTCATGGTTAATGTTAGCAATTTATAATAGAAAATGTCTAATTTCCTCTGATTCGTCAGCAAACCTGTTTCCCATTTTGAAAAAGATCATACAGACACCAAATTCCAGTCCGCTATATGAATAGAAACAGGAGTGCCTTTCTATCCTCCAAGAGGCCGATATCTCTCAATCCTTATTACTCAAGGCTCCAGATAAAGCAAAGACAAAATTGTGGAGACAAGATTATGAAAAAATCAACACATATCAAGCTGCTAAGAACGGCTCATTTCAATTATGAGCTCTGAATATACTACCACAGTATTTAGAAACATTTCCAGATCGAAAATATTCTGACGCCTTTCTGCATTTTCAATTCAATTTACTCCCCACAAAAGACAAGCTTGCAACTTACAATAATCTTCCCAATTCATCTAGGACCTGTGGTTATTGCAAGCGTGTTGATTCCATTGAAACCACAAGACTTATCATGATAGATTGTTTATATTTAGTGGACATGAGGACTCGATACCTCTATAAACATTTTCATCAACTTACTCTTCTAACTAAAGACTAGTATGGTCTGCGATATTTAATTAATCTAAGAATTCACTCATAATTGATACTGTACAATTTCTTAGAGAATTGAAATTATGTCCATTGCAGTAGATCTTTCTTGTAATAGTGATCAAGTAATGCTTTGGTAATTCTTCTTCTATATTAATTAGACTATATTGTCATTCATACATCTACACTGCAGATCCCTACTTACTTAACAAACAATTATTTACAGTGGTGATATTCATCATCTTCTCTCCTGAAATGGAACAAAAAGACATACAACAAAGACACATCTTTACAAAAAGAGCGAGAGAGAAAGTGAGAGAGAGAGAAAGAGGGAGAGAGAGAGGGAGAGAGAGAGTGAGCGAGCTAGCAGCTGGGCTTTGGCCTGTCAACGTAGTGTGACACTGCACATGTATTGTGCCTGGACAGGCTGGTTAGTTAGATAGGGTGCAGGTACAGCTACCCATACTTTCAAGATAACGGATGTGCCAAAGTGTTTTCAGGAGGTGCTCTAGAGGTGTCATAGAGGTTTACCCAATATTGCAAGCCATTTACCTTAACAGCGAGTGGAGCACAAAATACCACCTCGTAGGGCCTGTGGAACCGAGGGTTGTTCCATTAATTCACAAAATTGAAAATGTACACACAAAGTCACCAGGCAGCAGTGGTTTTGTGGTCCTGCACTCAGAATCTGTCGCTGTTGTGGTTGCTACGTCCGGTGTGTCTGCCGTCTCAGTTCTGGCAGGTGTATTCTGTCGCAGATATGTTAATCACCCATTTTAGTGTGGTCAAATAATGTTTAGACTCATAACCTAACACCGCTGCTGCCCTATGTATGCCTGAAGCTCTTCTACTGGAGATATGGGGGTGTGCATACGCCAACCAGTGATCACCTTGTGAGATGACAAATGGTGGTCTTTGCCGGGCTGTGTACTTAAACTGAAGAGTGCCATGGGAAAAAAGTGCACCCAGTTCTTATTCAATCTGGTTGGACAATTTGCTTTTGAGGAGCCCGTTGATCCTCTCCACAACGCTATTGGCCTGGGGATGGTAAGTTGAACAAAGCCGGTGCTTAATGCCCAGTAGTGCTGTGACATGCAGAAACAGTGCATTGAAAACATGTGTGTCATTGTCTGACCCTAAAACCTTGCACACAACTCATCGAGGGAAGCCTTCATGTACCAAAAATCTAGCAGCACATTTGGCATCCAGATGTCCACCCACCTTGAGAAAAGACAAACCACTACTATGAGGTATCTGGTGCCATTTCAACATTCACCCATATCGGCACAATCTATGTGTAATTCATGGAATGGCCCAGTAGGGTGGGACAGTGTGCTCCATAACATCTCTAATGTCATCCCTGTACTGAAACTTTGACATGTGGTGTAGTCTATGACAATTTCTGTAATGCGTTCCTGCATGTTTGGTATAAACCAGTACTCCTCTATATCTGCTACAATGTGCTGCTTTGAATTGTGGGACGGATAGTATAACTTCCCAGATTCTACTGCTAGCAGCTCCTGGGGCATTACTGTCTTCCTGGAGCTCTCTTGTCTCCATAATAGATCTGTTAGGGATTGCTTGCATCTCCTTCATAGTCACAATTCCTTTTCCCTTTCTGGTGCCCTACCATGTAACTCTATTATTTGGGTGATGGGCAATGCTGTATAAGGTGTTGGATGTTCACTGGATGGTGTGTTGGCTACAATATACACTGCAGGCATTTCATTTGGCAGATATACAACCATTTTGTCTGCCGCATCGGCGGCTGCGTTCCCCATCGATATTTCATCTGTCCCATTAGTGTGGGCAGTGCACTTGACGACTGCCACAACAGATGGCTGGAATAATGCTTATATCAGTATTCCTAGCAGTATCACATGCTGTACTGCTGCTCAGTGTATGGAACCATGGAAATAGCCATAGAGAACCCCTGCATGTCGAGATATGTGCCTGATAATGGGAAATTCCCTTCCGTGATGCACGATTTTGTTGGACAAGAGTTCACCATAAACATGAACTGTTTGTCTCCTATCTCCACACTCACCAAGGGTTCATGGTCATTGACAAGACCAGACACACAAGTGCTCTCTGTGGGCTGTCCTAATCAGGAAATGTGTTTGTTCCAGGGAATGATAATGGGTTACACCCATCACTGTTACTCCTCCAAAGGGGGTGGTGGTTCCTCTTGGTACCCTATTGACTGGGGTCACACCGCCCTGCAGTTGCTGTCGTGGGTGCCATACCTGTAGATCAGATACTTGAGGCTGCTGGTAGTATGTCTGGGGTTGCCCCTGTAGATATCCTTGACTTTGATACCCTTGACCCTGTTGTGGATACCCTAGTATTTGGGGCCTTTGGGGTCCTTGGCCCTGCTGTGGTGACCCATAATTATACCCACTGCAGACCAGCTCCTGCATTCCCTTGCAAAATGCCCCCAACTTAAACATTTGCAACATTGTGATGGTCCAAATCCTCCCCCTCTGAGACCAAATCCCCCTCCTCTTGCTCCTCGGAAAACCCCTCTTCCTCGCTGCAGTCCTCCTTGCTGCCATTGTGGGCTGGGATACTGTTGCCCCCGCCCCACTGTCCTTGTACTCCTTCAGCCTAGAGTGCAGCAATAGTGGTGCTCACAACCTTCTTGGTGCCCTCTGTCCCTTCCACCTGTACTAAAGTTGATATCAATGCTTGGACAACAAACTTTGGCAGTTTCTTTTCTACCAATTTCACTTTCTCCGTTTGGCACCTTTGGGCTGTTTCCCTTTCCCGCTCCTGGATTCTTTTGCAATGGTGCACTATTATACTCTGTATCTCCAGCCACCCATTTCCTTCAATCCCCACAATCTTATCTAATGTCTTCTGCACCTCCTTTGGCAAGCCCCTCTTTACAATAAAATATAAATAGTTGCTCATGGGCTGGTACCCAGCCAAAGTGCCATGGCTGAGAAGACCAGTGCTGACCAATCCCTATCCACCGTTCATGCTAGCTCACACTTTGTTGCAAAGCCCAATCACAGTGCATTAACCTGACATACCTGTAATGGCAACATTTAGTAGGTGATCATAGGAGGAGCCACCAGATATTGCCTAACCAATAGGGATACCAACCCTCTATTTACTCTATATGTAGCGTACCCGACTAACCAATCCTGTGTTCCCTTAAGTTGTTGGCAGTGTAACTTGTATTTGGTGGCATCACAGGCCTAGGAATAGGGGACTTCTCCGGCCCCGTTCATCTTGCTTGTAATGAGGGAGATTAACAAATCCCTCACCTGATTTCAGGTGGTAGCAGAGGACAGTGACTAAGAACCCTGGTGCAATTACCATTTTTTCCGCCGTGTCCACGAAGGGATGCATTGCGAGCTGCAAGTACTCGACCAACTTACAACAAAAGTGGAAACTGAAACAGTCGTCAGGAGCCCCCTTGTTGAAATTCCTACCCCCTCCCTGTTGGATATTGAGCAGACCAGAAGGCAGAGTGTC